>NW_026623262.1:686754-790548 GCF_030028575.1 Malurus melanocephalus
AAAAAAAAAAACCAACACCTTAATTAATTTATGGAAGTCATTATAATGTGTAGCTACCAACAATAACTGGTTCTGTACTGAATGCAGAGGAGGGATTACAGTAATTTAGGGATTACCATATAGTTACAAGGAAGCACTACACTTTGTGAATTCAGAAATACTTACACGCTATGCAAAAATGCACAGGAGCACAAAGAGATTTCAATTTCATATAAATCAAGTTCCTACACCTTTTGTAAGAACCAATGCCTTCACTGGGAAAAAGACAGAAAGAACACAACCACCACATACTCAACTTGGCTGGTGCTGGCCAGCTGACCAGCAGCAGTAGGACTGCTCACCACACAGAAGGTCCTCTCAAGGCAAAGAGAATGATGCTACCTGTGCTCAGTGCCTGATGTCACTGCTTTTTAAAGGAAGAGTATAAATCAGTAATCACTGTTGTAAGGAAACAAGACTCAAAACTCGGACAACCAGACTTAATGAGTTCTGCTCTTCCAAAATAAAATATAAATGAAGTCAGAAGTAGCCCWTTATACCATACGTAGTTACCAGTACCACTCATGAATGAAGCACAGGTAAAGTCAAAGAGGCAGCTGCAGTATTTGTATCATAGCTTGGCAGTAAGTCATCTCAAAATTTGGACAAGGTCCAGCTCTTAAAACAGCACTAATAATAGCACCAGACTTCATCATACTAATTGGTCAAATGAAAAAAATTMAGAACACTGTAATTTTAAAACGTGYAAAAATTTTAAATTAAATTTTCCTAGTTGGCATCACAGAGATATAAAAGAAACTAAATTAAAATTYAGTCACTCATCACCAAATCTCCAGGCATGTTCAAATGCCTTTAACCTAAGGCCTTCCTTCTACAGTTCCATACCAGTATTGAGTTTTGCTCTGGAGAAGGGAATCCCATCATTAGGAGTCTCCTACCTACTGACCCAACTGCATCCTCAAGACCAAGCTTGTCCTTTTCATGGAGCAAGGCTGGCTGTAAAGGAAAGGTACACCCTTAGGCAGACAACCCTTTGGGGCAGGACACTGATTCTGAAATGCACTGACAATCTTCATTGTGACATTTTCTGACTTTGAAATGTGTCCCATTACAGTATTAAGACACTTAATCCAGCAGCACATAATTTCCAATTTCTAAAAAAGCAACCTGTAAATATGCAGAATTCTAAACTGAATGTAGTCATTACATACCTATTACACAAACCTATCTTTGAGCTAATGGAGCTACAGTGAGCATTTGCCCCTCAACGGACTAGAAGCTGTTCTGCTGCAAGGTGTCACAGACACTCGCTAAGAGCACAGAAACAAAAATACATAGTACCTCTGAATTTCATGTCATGCTTTCCAAAGAGAAAAATCTAGCAAGTACAGTCTCTTCTGACCCTTTTTCCTAAAATATGGCCACTTTCACATCCCCATCCAGCAGTTCTTCACATTCTGTTGCTCATTCTGCTTCCTTCTCCTAGTGTTATTCTCCAGTCTTCAAAGCTTTCYATCCTGGTCCAACAGCTCTTTAGCAAGATGCTTCCAAATGCAACCYACAGAAATGACACCTTTTCCCTGAATTTACACCTCCCTCCTATCCTTGCATTGGTCCCTCCCACCCTCCTATTTCCTTTTATCTCATTTGCAGGGTCACCAATTCTGGTCCTGGCCATGGACTCACTTCCTGTTCAGTTTCCTTCATGCTTTAACAWAGACAGGTACATCAGAGGCACTTTTAAACTTCTGTTAGATCTGCTCAATTCTTAAATTTAGCAACAGCTATTTCTAAGAAAAATTCCTTAACCACTGTACATCTCACTGTATTTAGCATTAAACATCCACCACTGCACTTTCTTATATTTTGTTCAAAAAATTGTGCAAATACTGACATTTTGAAATGTGTTCTGCACAAAACCAATGCATATTGATGATTTTTCCCACTAAAAAGAGAACAAAGTAGTTACCTAATAGGCTGAAATGAACTGGGCTCAGGAACAAAATACCAATTTAATAAACAAAAAYACACAGTCCACTGTATAGCTTAAGTACCAGAGACACAATATGTCTCTTACCAGATAYATACAGTAATATCTGTTACAAAAAAATATTCAGTACAAGTTCTTCAGTAAAATCTAGCAAAGCACAAAGTATATTGTACTTCTAGTGCTTCCACTTATCAGATGAAATCTTCTCTTTACACGGGAAAAGGACAAAAAATGGGAATCCAAATATAGCAATCTGAAACAGGGTAGCACTAACCAATCTTTCCTTGAAACAAAAATTTCTCTTAGAAAAGGATGCATTYGGAAGTTTCCCTGGCACATTCATAGTTACTGTATGTACTTCTGGTACAAACCTGCACAGCCTGCACCAAGAAACGCCAAGGGTGCAAGAGACTTCACACAACAATATTCTAGTTGTAGCTGWGCATGTCCTCAATTTTTCTTTTTACCACAAAGAAAGCCAAACTACACATTATGAATCAATCAGAAAGAGGACATATGTTTCTATGTTTTAATAAAAATGACACCAAGTATGGAACTTCACAGTGATGAGATGCCTAAACCAAAAGCATTTCCCCAGCTCTACAGCAGTTATAACAGGTTACATAATAATCCTTTACRGAGAAAGCTCTCACTGATTTAGAAAAAAAAAAACTTACATGTTGCAATTTTCAGAAAAGCACCACTCTAAAAATGCATTCCATTCATTCCAGAAGCAACCCAGATTCAGTACTATAGAAGCTAAAGGTACTGCTTAATGCAATGATTCATAGTTTCTCTAATAGGAAGATTCAGCAGTTTTCAGACAAGACCTTTATTCCCTCTCTGAATAAATGATGCCTGAAATTTTTATTCTTGTTCTAATGGAATTTCAATGGCCTTCACTGCAAATCTACTGGAAATTTTCGCATATTAAGTGGAAAAAATTAAATGATGTTAACCACATTTTAATGTGATTAAAGCTGACAGGGTCATTATTTCTGCTAATCACTCAGTTTAAAAAGCTCAAACAAAACTTTGTAACAGCCAGTGTTTTGTTCTGTTTTTCTGTATGTCTACTGTAGTTGAGAATTAACACCACTACTGAATATGAAACACAGCACATATTATAAAAGGATATATCAAATGTTTTCTGCAATTTGAATATGGATTTAATTATAATTAATTAAAAAAATTTAAAGGGGGGGAAATAATTTTTTCAGACTGTGTAGCCCTTTTTTTGCCTTCCTCAACCAAAAGACAAAATAGAACAAGGGAATATATATCACTTTTCCTGTAGTTCCTATTTGCTAGCGAGAAAGAGAAAACACTTCTGCATGTGTTTACTGCAAGAGATATGTGTAATCACAGAAAATAATTTCTTAGAGCATGTCTGTTAGGCTCTGCAATAAGGAGCTCTGCTTATTACCATCTAGGGTTGACATAAGCTGGAAAAAGGACATAAAGAAGTAGGACAGGGGCAAGCAGCAGCAACAAAGAGCAAAGATTATATAGTTTTCAGAGTGTCTTGTAGTTCACTCTCATGGAGGATCAACAACAGGACAGAAAATTAAGGAGACTGCTGTTCTGGTCACGGGCTCAGCTCGGGAGGCACAGCCAYACAGACAGCCCCTTGCTCAAAGGCTTGGCACTGACAGCAGCAACTGTCAACAGAGCAACTCCCTAACATCACAGAAGCTTTGAGGGTGATTGAACAGGGCAGAGGAATTAAATAAAAAAACAGACCTAAGTTTATCTCATTCATACTACCAGAGAAGTGGGTATGCTTTTTGTGGGATTTATATTTCATTTCTTTCTGGGTGGGAGGAGGCTGTTGGCAGACTCTCTTTGGCTTGCATTTTAGGCTTTTTGAGGGATTACAATTTTTTGAAAAGACGACCACTGTAATGCTTACTGCCTGCTTAATAATTAATACCACCCTCTGTGAACCATCCATTTCTGGATGACCTGTACCTCTCACGCCATATTATCTCTTTCCTCACTACCCCCAAATTTGCAGATGATTAAAAAAAGAGGGGGAAAAAAAAAAGCTTTTCAGCATTCATACTAATTTTTTCTACATAAGTAACTTGCTTATACTTAAGTTACTTTAGAAGAGAAAGAAAGTGCGGACAGACTGATTCACATTGACCATTCCCATATGGTTTAATAGATACATTTCAACCTTACTGAATCACTTAAAACTACTTCTTGGGTTACCAAAAAAAATAAACAAGATAATTCTCTTATTAACCTTAGCATATGTGAAATTTATCTGAAAAATATTATATTTCCTTCCCATTCCTTTGCACAGTATCTGAACACAGAGATTGTTAGATCTACTTTATGGACTGCAACAAAAAATGCTGAGTAAAAAAGATGGTGATTAATTATACACAAGTCTTTTCATGTAAGACTTTACTTCTACTTTACTTCTTGGAGCATGTACTACTAACTGTACTTCAACAGCCAGCAGCTTCTTTTCCTAACAAACACTTGCTTCAAACCTGAATACTTTCCATAACAAGAAAAAAAGTCCAATGACATTAGATGACTTACTATCACAGAACAAGCTATGTTAACATCAGTACACTACAGCTGTAGTTTGTGGTGTTCTCAAAAAGAAACATTATTGGTATTGCACTTTCTAGYTTTAGTGTGAAGCCATGCACTAGTGCATCAACTAACAACCCCACTGAATTCTCGTGCTCATCTAAGAAGGGACCCTGCTGAATGTCCTAATGCATCTTATTGTGAATCTTCAGCAAATAAAACTTCATGTATGAGCTCATGATGTGCTTTGCTGCTGGAAAGTCACAGGCTCTGTGGGAAGCTTTTTATCTTCCCAGCAGTCAGTTCTCTGAGAACATCAGTGCAGCTACTGTAGTTACCTGTAGATTACTTGTATTTTCTCACATCTGTGTCCAGCAATCTAAACCATGATGATAAAGGGTCATTAGGTTTTGAGTGAGGAAGGGGGTGGACTAGACAATTTGCTCTGATAAGCTCCTTGTTGTGAGTGCCGGTTTAGAATGTGAAATGCAGGGTTATGCACATTCTCAACTCAAACCCCACTGCTCTCAGAGCACCAATTAAAAATCATACTCAGCCCATCTTAAACTACATGAACACATCTTACCTAAAATTTTTACAGTTAAAATATTGCAATAAACTAATTCCGTGATGGTAAGAAGGACATCAACTGTCTATTAGCCACAAAAGAATTCAGGTACAATTACTAAGATAACTGCTGTTTGAAGCACAGCAAAGCAATTTCCCACAGTGGGGCTTACAGTTCAATTTACCAGTTGGGCAAATATTTTGTGCTCTGTAGTGGTCCACAGAGTTAACAGTTACCTGTAACATTTGAGTAGTGTTATACTTGGAGAAAACTTTTTTCAACCTAAACAAGTGTTTCAGCTTTATCCCTTCCCATGAATACTGATTTTTTTCCAACCCTTTTCTAAGAACTCTTCTCAGAYTTTTATTGAACATTAAATGCAAATTTTATGAACAAGCCAATGGGTCTAGTTTCCCATTCCAAACTACTCACAATTAAATCTTGTAAGCTATAGGCTACTTGGAAGAGGAATGAGAATAAGTCCAATGTCACCTATAAAATTACATTCATCCTCATGTAACGTGATAAGGTGATAACAGGCTTTTTTTCTTTTTTCCTTATGGGATATTCTTAACTCAGGGAAAAAAAAAACAAAAAAACAATCACATGAACTAAACAATAATGAAAGAAGGCTGCATTTTCATATGAAGCAAAACCATGTTATACCATGAATACAGTATACAGTTCCAATGACATGGTCAGTGACAGAACTGTGAAAGGCCTTTGAAATATTTATCATGAAGTTTTGTGTCAAACTACAGTCAGTATCATGGTATTATGTTAGGCAACAGATATATACATGGAAATACAAAGGAGCTATTGAATATTTCTTGGTCAATGTACAAGCCATCACAAGAAATGTAGGGATTTAAGAGTATGAAGAATGGAATTCTTACACTTCCCTCTCCTTGAAATTAAAACAGYTATCATTCAAACACTAACTCATCACCTTAGATAGTTCAGAAGAGGTTTTCTCCATTGCCCTTGCAGGGATGATGATATCCTGCTATGTTGCTTTTGAGTCTTAATTTCAAGTCCGTGAAGAAAAATAGAAGGCTGATATTTTACATTAAAAAGTCTATTTCCAATTTAGAATAATTGGAACAATACATGAGCTCATAATGGATTTTCTATCAAGATTCAAAAACAGCATTTGAAAAAGAGCTCTTTAATTTTATTACCTAATTTTATTTTATATGTGTACATCTTTTAGTTCTGATTGCTGCAAGAGAACTAGCTATATATACAACACTGGTATTTCTTTTTTTTAATCACTACATGATCTTTAATGAAAATGCATCTTTTTGAGAACATTAACAGTCTGCATCATCAGAAAAAAAATGAATCCTTAGTAATTATTCATACACCAAGTAGCTGTAAACCGAAATAATTTCAGAAGACCTGAATGTGTCAAGAACTTTGACAATTATGACTGGAGCCAGGAAACTGTAGCAATGCAGAATTTCTTATGAATTTTTCTAGTTACTTTTTATAAATGCTGTCCTAGATGACAGCTTAATGTGTACCACATGCAATATTTATTCTTCTTCAGTGTCAGACTGTCTAGCCATCCAAGGGAATACAAAGAATGTCACTTATTAGGATAAAAGCACAAGGAAGGTAATCAAGGACATATGTAACATCAGCCAATCATGCCCTATTTCAACATCCTATTCCATTCATAACAGTTCAACAATTATTTGCTTACTGATAACTTGCTTTCAGGCTGTTTGTGTTCCCCATAATGGTGGTTTGCATTTATTTTGCTCTTTAGAATTGGACACTTGCTGTGCCATGCATGTTTGTCAAAACTTTCTATCTTCTGTCAGAAATAGCTTTAGCATATCAAATAATTTCTGTTTGTCAGAAATCACTAATAGAACAATCTAGGTACCTTCTATGTCAATAGGGTACTAACATAACTAGAAACCAGAAACAAAAGGCTATCAGACACCACACACTACTGCAAGACAGGCAGCTAAACCCATGTTTCTGTTCATTGTACTTTGATCATAAAGCTGTGTCTTTATGAAAAGCCTAGTACAAAAATTAGACTCTGAATGGAATGGAAATGTACTTCAACAAGGTACTGTCTAAGCACAAAGACATTAACCTTGCTTTTAAGCTTGAAAACTCAATTTCTTGCTAGTCCTCCATGTCTCTTTACCATATTTCTACTTATTTATTTATTTTACCAAATGCCTATATGAAATACTTGTAGACATCTTATCTGCTGATTCCAAKCTACATGATGGATCTATATGAAAAACCATTAGCTCACAAAGACAAGTAGAGACAAGCAGATAGAGGGAGCCAAAGACAAACATTTACCCTCCATAAAGTTATTTTTAGGTAATAATACCAACAATAATTTTTGACAACCCTATAGGAAACTGAACACACATGCACATGCATGCACACTTCATTAATCTGAATATCCTGGGACATAAAGATTTTATTAAATAAGAAACAGGTATGGATTTTATGAGCTCCTGAAATAAAACATAAGCTGGATGTACATCACATGTTTTAGATCGACAACACTGTGCAGGTTTTCAATGTATTAGGTATAAGATTTTGGGTTTTTTTTTCTTTAATAAAAGCCATTTGGATTTAAATACATTTTCACTTCAGGAATGCACTACTGTGCCAATGCATATGAACAAGATTGAGMCTCAATATACAATGAATCTGATTAATGCATTTTCATTGCTCAACCCAATGAAGTACAAAACCAGCACATGCACTTAAGTTTCAAATATTCACCTTCTAAACATTTCTTTAGGCTTTATAAACTAATACCAGAGCACAGTAAATCCCAACTTCTCTCCAAATTAACAATAATTAAGCTGAAGAATTGATAATAAAGGATAATAAGATACCCATACCCAATGTCTCATCTGACAGTTCTTCAATTAAACATACATAATGTACAAACTTTCCTCTCCGACTTAAACATGAACATGCATCCATTCCTAGACAAGGATACATGGTTCCATCCACTGTAAGACCAGTGACTATCAACATCTGAACATTAGTCATCCATATTAGTCATTAGAAAAAACTCAAATTGTGAAAACAAAACACTGTGCCAGAACTTTAGAAGGTAAGATACATTTCTTTGGGAAAAAAACCCAGTTAAATGAAAACACATTTCCATATACTTAATACAAAATAAYGAGCTGTAAATAGCCACAAAATTAAACAGAAAACTTTCTTAAAAAAATGCATCATATTTTCAAAATAATCATCAATGAAAAATGCATCTGTCAGTTGTGAAACAARGAAGTCACTGAGAGCAAAAGAAAACATGAACAAAGGGTGCCAAAGGCACAGAAGCATACATTTCCAATCGTATAAAAGAATCACCCTTCTTAAACATTTTTCCATTTATAATAAATRTTTGATTGCCTGATGTTTCTACGTAGCCCCTATTTATAGAAGACAGACCAATGTTACAGAACATATTCCCCCAGAGAAGGAGATGCTGCAGACCATTCACAAAGAAGAATTTCAAGATGACTATTTTTCCCAGACCCTATAGGTAGCTCAAATATCATTCATGAGAGAAATAATGGTAAGTGAAATAAAATTAGCTTCAACTATTAAAAYTTCAAGATATTGCCACAATTCTGTAGAAAGTGATAGCATGGAATGTTTCAAGAAATGAATTCAATAAGCAGAATTTCAGAGGTATACACAGTACTTGTCTGCAAATCAAACACTGCAATACTGACTAACACACCATGAAAAAAAAAGATACTTATTAACTGGGACATTGTTTAAGAGACAGTGTTAGAGCAATACTGATTGCAGTGCCCAATCAAAAAAATCAAAAGCAATACAAGTGTATTCTCTTGATATTTCTTACAATAAGACAATATCATCAAGGAGTTTTTTGCTCTTAAAAAAAGTCTAAAATCAAAGCTCATTTGCTAGTTATTACAAGTGTTGATGTGCCTAATGTGAGAGTGAAGGACTACCYTACCACTCAAAACCCACCAGTTACAGGCAGCAAGGAGGCATCAGAGCCTCACACAGAGGAGGAGCTACTCCCACCCACCAGGTGAGACCACAGCCACTCACCTGAAGACTCTCCATCTCCCACATTCTCAACAGACCTCCACAATAACAACTGCTGGTTTTTAAATGCCATGTCAGAAACAATGACAGTGACCCAACAGATAGGGACGCATGCTCATAGTATCTGTTTTCCCCTTGATTTGAAAGAGAAATTTATTGGCTTTAAGCACTATGCACAACTTCTATGTTGTCTAGCTGACAAACATAGACTAACAATGTTCATTCATTCTGACAGGGACAGGGCTCAATGAATTAGTAATAATAAGATAATTTAATATTCAATAACTTAAGGATAAACTACTACTAACAAGAATAACAACCTCATGCACAAATCTCTATTTGTAAAGCAAAACAATCTCTATTTGTAAGGCAAAAACTCCCTCTATTAAGAAAACCAAATCCTACTTTCTAGGATAAGACCTGCTCATTAATGGGACATTAATGAGCTCATAAGAGAAACCACAGCATATGTAGATCAGTCTTTACACTTCTTTCTCTGCCAAAATTCCCCTCACAACCAAATATCCAGAAAAAGGTAACTTGATAAACGGAAGCATATTAGGAGACAGCATTTTAACTACAAGGAGAGAAGCGTAACTGGATCTTTGTAATTTGCATCATGAASTATTTTTGTAAATCAACAACAAACACAAAAATATAGTAGAACAAAGCTCAGTCTCCAATAGGATTTAGACTCATTTGCAATCAAAGAATAATCCTAATCCCTGGGATATTTAATTGAGGACACTAATTCACCTTACTTCATTCTCATTCCTTCATTAGTATTTTATGCAAAAATCATTGCACTGAAGGTGGCTGTGCTTCCAACATCCAACAACTCAAAAGAGCATGGAAACAGTGTCTGTTCTACTTCTTCYCTACTAATGATGTTTCTCATCAGGATCRTCAAATGTGAAAAGGATTCTGACAYTAATATCTACAGGCTTACATGCACAGTCAAATTGATTTACTCTAAAACGAGTAAGAGTGAAACTCACTACTGAACTRTTTACCGTTGGAAGCAGGATTTGAAATCAGCATCTAAGATAATGACACAATACCAAGATGACAGTGCTGATATTGTGGTCAGTACCCTCATCTCCCCCAAACATTTCGGAGGGCCTGTTGATGAGGTTGTGTTCGTGATGCTCAGGACTAACAACCCTGGACTGAGACATCCTGTACAGAATCTGGTCCTCAACATGAAAGCTGGGTTCCTAAGCTGCTTACCCTTCTGCTTTCTTCCATTCTGTAACACGGACAAGTGAGTAAAGCACATTTTCTCKTTCACTTTTTTCTATTTCAGGGTTTAGCACATCACTGTATTGGAAAGAGAAATGTCTGTGAAAGAGAAATGCCTGTTCTCCTAAATATAAGCCAGTCTGACTTAGGACATAAACACAACAATAMGACATAAAAGATGAGACACTTTGAAGCTAAAAATCTCACTTAAGGAGTATTTTAAAAAGTATCAAGCTACTGAAAACCCCCAAACTCATTTAGTTATCAGTAAAACTAAYATAGTAAAGCTATATTAAATGACCACACATTGTTGAAACTGTAGTCTAACCTACCATAAATAAGAGGGAAGCAGTGCTTGGCCAGCTAAGRCTGTGACAGCATTGCTCAGGGAGGGACCACAACTATATACAACAGACACTTAAATGACTAAGCACATTTGGATGGCCTTTGAAAAAGAGGACAGACATCATTCAGGATAACATTTCAGAAAAAATAAGCAATTATTAGAAAACATTGATGTTTTTACTGGGTAACTTGRTTTTAAAATATACAACATATCCAAAAAAAACTTGTCTACAGTTTCACCAGCACCAAGACTTTTAGGTAAATAATGAAGAAAACTGAGGTATGAAACACAAGCTTCTCCCCAGGGGAAAGGAAGCAGCAGAAAACTGAACTAAGCTCTTTATACAGCATACTGGGAAGAGGGAAGAACAGTTAGTCACYACACAGTAACAAAACATTTCTGCATCTCAAGTTTGCTTCTGAGCAGTTTAAGCATTCTCTGGTTTTAAAGAAGACTCAAGTTAAAAAGGGATTTAGTACCTCATTATGCATCCAGAGTCAGAAATTYTGTATTTCAATAAACAACAAAATTGACATAATTGTCTTTGAAAATGTCACCACATACCATTGTTTCGTGGAGTCCCTTTCTCTGCTGGTTATGTTTCGATATACTGAATTAATCCAAGTTGTATAATTAACTGATTTGGAATCCAATGCAATATTATTCTCTCCCTTAGTATTTTGTGTCTTAAGCAGTATGTGTTTATTAAAGAGATGAAAATATTTATTCGAAGTCCCAATTCCAGGGARAAGCAAAGAAGACCAGGGAGAAACAAAACTTCTAAAGTGTTCAGACAGTTATATACAAATAAAAGATGCCCATTTTTACCCTACACAGGTTTGGGTAACTTTGCAAGCAGTGATGTTTTTGCTTGTTACAAGTTAGCATCTGCTACTTTGGATCTTGCCTATGAAAGTCCAAGTGTTTAAATAAAATATCACACAAATTACTTGCCATGGCAGATTAAAGAAAGCATCATTAGCAGGTAGCAATTCATAAGACTGCATAAGCCAACTATAAAACTGGTAGAGTGTCCAAACTCATAGCTGCAGTTGTTCAACATTACAACTGAWCCCACAGAATTGTGTACAAACATATCAGAAACCATGGTGATGACAGCCACAAAAAAATTTAAAAYGCTGAGAGGAACATCTGCAGAGAGAAGATGGGAAGTAACACTGAACTGTTCAAAGGGAGGTTTGGATGACATGCAGCTGATATGACAGGGTTCATACACCCAGCAATGAAGTGGAGAAGTCGCTTGTTGCTGCTTTCCCTCAGCACAGACTCTGATACCAAGTGTTAATACACAGTCTTTTGTACTGCCAGTACAATCAGCTGGGTGCACATGGATGCTCTCAGAGTACAAGAAGCCTGGTGGGTCACAGCTGCTGTGCTGGGCTGGTTTTGGTGCTGTCRGATGCTGGGCTGTCACGTGTCACTCAAACACTGGAGAGACTGTCCTTCATTTCCCTGCTCCCCTGCTCTCTACAGGCTGCAGCTTTTGATGAGTTCTAACCACAGTCTGATGGTACCTTTATCTGTCCACAACAGGCCTTCCCAAAATCCAGAAGGTTCCCCTCTACTATGACTGCCCCTCTCTTTACCCGTTCAAGACTCAATACATCCTAAGCAAATTACTGAGGCTTTATTCCTGAATTCACAACACTTTAGCTATCTAGTAATGCCATATCATAATCAGGTGGACCAGCATTTTTCAAAAAAGCGTCACCATATAACATTGCCCATTTTTAAAACATACAGAAATATTTTATTTGAAAACTTACACTATCCTAATGCTTAGAAACCAAGATATTTGGCATAGAGCAGACTTGCTATCAGAGACAAACCATCACACTTGTGCAGAAGGTGAACGCTGAAGTGAAGTTAAACTCTGGGAAGGTGCTTTTGTGTCTGGGGCAAAGTTATACACTGAAGCCGCGAATGGGACCCATCTTTCCATGCTTAAAGATGTGTACCCAACACCTGCTATTACCCAAACAATATGCATTCACATTCAAACAGACAGGGGACTCCAGAGGGGCAGGCGAAAGAAAGCAAAGCAAAGCAGGAAGTCTGGTGAAAGAAATCAACCAGASCAAAGGACTGGACTGGAACTAAGCCAGCAAGAATGGGATGAAATCAAAGGAGAGCGAGAGGGAATCTGGCAAAGACCCAYGGAGRACACATCAGCTGGGAAAAGGGTGARGCAGAARTACRGGATAAACAGAACAACTAAATGAAAAGTTACTGGAATAGGTAAAACAGAAGACTACAAGTCAATTGGCAACGTCAKGACACAGTGCTGCAAAGAAAACAGACTGCCATTTGGTTGATGGATGACTAATTACATTGTATTCATTAATTCATTTGTATAAGAAACAAAAAAGAATAAATGCTTATTAAGCAAACAATATGCACTATCCCCTACTACACTAGGTAAGTGCTCTATGAAAAATATATGCAATTCTCTAGTTTCAACAGCCTAAGCTGTAGGATACTCTCCCACAGTMATGCAGTAAAGATGTAGCAGAATGCCTTAACCAGATCCAGAATTAACTCTGAATATAATATCTGACTTCTCAACTTGTGTGTGCAAAATCTTATTTATACCCAGATAACATTTTTCATCTCCTAGTATTCTTTTAAAGCATTTCAGTTGTAAGGCAGGAACAAGAACGGTAATATATTTTTTAAAATATTATTTTCCAGATTTGTCAGCATTGAAGACAACCTTAAAATCATTAAGCTGCTATGTGAAGAAAACATCTCAATACCACTTTGGTATTACAACTTATGACTAAAAAAATTCTACAAATAATTTCTCAAATATATTTATAGGAATAAAATGTATCTGCCTAAACACCCATACCTGCAGAAATACAACCAAGAACTCCAAGTCTCCATTTATTACCATRAATGGTAATAAATAACTCCTTTTATAACTTCATTTCCTAACTAGTTTAAAAGTGAAAGACCAAATGAAACAGATTATTTCATACTCAAACCTATGGAGTGTTCCTTTTACTTGACCCTCGATATTTCTTTCTTCATGTCAGATTTCCCTACCCCCTCTCCTTGTTTTTTGTTTAATATTCAGAACATCTGAAGCAATAAGAAAAAGATGAATAGAAAAGGATTATTCACTCTCATACTACAAGATCTAAGGAGCATCAAATGAAATTATGATGTGGCAGATCCAAAACAAGCATAAGGAAGTACTTCTATATACAGCACATAGTTAAACTGGAGAAGTCCCTGCTTCCAGGATATTGGGATGCCAAAAAGTATACTTGGGTTCAAAAGGTCAATGGCTAAATATACAGAATAAAAATCAGCCCCAAAGTATTAACCACAAGTATATCATATCTGGCTTAGTCAGCTCTACAATAACAGATTGCGAGAAGCTGGATGCATATACTCTGTTTGCTTAATCTGTTCTTATAATCTTCCCTGGACATCTGTTAGTGGCCTGTCAGAAACATGATACCAGAAAAGATAGACCTTTCATCTGACCTAATTATGTCTCTTTTAGCTTAAGAACATGAAAAACTTATAAAAATTAATGGGCAAAATTTTATTTATTATGACACATATGTCACTTTTCTAAATACACAGGAGTAAAATACTGAGTCCCCTATCCTATCAAGACCTATGAACATTTTTAACAGAATGTCTACCACAACACTTTGAGAAACAACCCTTTAAAATAATGTTAACATACATTTGGATATTCAACAAGTCTGAATTATATTAAACAATGTTCAAAAATTAATAATTAAGTTTCAGAMAATTTAGCTACAATGTTAGAGGTACTAGATAATCTTTAGCAGCATAATTGGCTTTTTCAATTAAAGTCTAGGCATAGGATGAAATTCCCTTTATTGGGCCTAAGAAGTTGAATCAAAAGATCAGTTTATGCAGCTTTAACATATTTCTGGTGCTTGCTGCAAGTAAGTCCAAAATACCAACCCAAACAGGATGCTAAGCACGGTCCACTACAATCACTCATTAATTAGCTCAATATATCGCAAAATTGGAATCCATACTATGAGCCCCTAGAAGCACCCTCTCTAGCAAAACTAAAATGTAAAGACTCAATTAGATGAAGGGCTGATAAATCTGATATCTTGGATTTGTGTGACATCCTGTGACTCAGAATGCAGTTTTAACTTATTACTATTATTMTTTTTATTTARATTATTTTCATGGTAGAACTCAAATACATGTATACCATGGCTAAGGTACTAGATCCAGATTAAAAAACCCATTTGGAATTATAAAGAGTTTAAATATTCATTTAGAGCACAGCAATACAGTATTAGGATTGGTTTCCGTGGATTCCCCCATAAACATCAAGATTACTGTCATCTGATCATAACACAAGTGCAACTAACACAGCTGCCATGTCAGCGTCTCTTCAGGGGCTAGGTCTTAATCATAAATCAACTGAATGACTAATTCAACATTGTTAAACTGCTTGGAGCCATTCCAGTTTTTACATCTTTCAAAAGGTCAATACACCTACTCAAACACACAACAGTCCTATCTTTCACAGTGTTTTCTTCTTTTCTTGGATTGAAAAATAACATGTTGGCACTTAAATATAAGTGTGCTTTAACTAACAATTAAAATGATCATTAATTCTGAAAGAGTGACCCAGTAAAACAAAGRCAATTTTAGTTTTCTCTCCATCCAAAATCAGAAAGCCTCTCCTCTCCTTTGCTGTGTTAACATTTTTATAATTGCARAAGTCTGATGAAAACATTTTATGTCTGAGCATTTCCTCCATTAACCTTAGCTTTGTTATAGTGATATTATGAATAAGGTTCAGAAAGAAACTTTTTTGAGAAGAATGACTAAGACTWAATGTGGCTTGCATTTCAAATATGAATACCTACCCCTCAAAATAATAACAAAAATCACGAAGTGGCATCTAACAGTAAAATACATTCTAATCACTTACAGCTGCTTGCACCACACAAATGACAGAAGCCTACCGTTAGCATCCTTCATAGAAAACATTTATTCTGCTCTTAAATATAAAAGCTATGTTGCATAAACAGAGGATTTAAAGCTGTGGCAGAGTGGCTGAAGGAAATGGCAATCTTTCTAGTTCTAGTAGATGCCTTTCCCTATCACACAATGTTTCCCACTCATAAATACATGACAAATACTTCCTCAATCATTTTTTACGAGCAGGGATGCACAGGGGGTAGTCAATGGCTAGCTTGAGGGAAAATAGGAACAGCAGGAGGCAGAAACTGTACTGAAAATGGCGATGTGGTAAATTCTCTTCTGGAACATCACTCAGATACCCAGGCTTTGATCTTTCAGCTACAATTACATTCACATCCATGAGATCTGGATATACTTTTTAAAAATTAAATCATTAATTGTAATAGGAACAGTTAAACTGTTTCATTACATGACTCCTCAACTCAAACATATGRTATTTTACGAATTAAAAACTGCAATTTATCCAAAGATTTGCTTTCAATTGGGTTTAACTATGTCATCATCACAACTAGTCTCACAAAAAACATGGGGTGACTGGCGACAGCTAAATCACAGACTGGCGTCGCCTAAGTAGTCTGGCTACCATTAGGGTCTGGGAAATGGTATTTACTGTACAATTAGAGCCAGTGAGCTCTACCTGTAATCATCCAAATACAGGTGTGAGGATCCTTTTTTGGACAGCAAAACCGACTCATCCATTTCCACATAAACTTCCATGCCTGTACTGTTATAGCAAACCTTAAGAAACCTCAGCATCTGTACTTTGAAAAAAACACCACCTTACAACAACAGAGCAAACATKAATATCCTGATTTTAATGACTTCCTTGGGTAGAACCACTTCTTATTTTTAAATTGTCAYAGCCAAAAAATATTTAAAGGAACAAATTCGTTTAAAATTATAAAATCTGGCCAAATATGAAGAGCTTACATTATTATATTGCTTATCAAGCCTATTCTAAAGTCTATATTTGGGACTGAGGGTTTGCTATTAAAATACGTTAAATTTTGTTCTTGAGYATCAACACAAAATGTCTTGGAGTATCAAAAGGACAGTTTTAGTTGCAGTAATTTCACTGAATTTATTCTAATGATTTATTGGAGTTAACCATCTGACATTAATTATTGTTTTGGCTTCCAGTCTATGAATGTTTATTTTTCAGTTTAAAGCCTTCTCACTCTTTGATATCATATGGAAATGAGAATTTTTAATGGAAAATTGAAACCATGTGCATCTAAGTACTTAATGAACTACAGGGAGAAACAGAGGGTGTACTTTAGGAGAATTCAGATATTCCGCTTTAGATACTTTTGATTTGTTTGGAGGAGTTACACGCATATATATCTGTTGACAAACATACATTTATACATCTTCRAAGTATTTCACAAGTACAGTTTTTTAAATTCTGAATTGAAAGAAAAGATTTGCTGTTTGGTTGGGGTTTTTTTCAACTAAATACCCTGATATAGATTTTCCTCCATCATATACTAGCTACTTAATCTGTTCCCTCCTCCACAAAGCAGTATTTATGCCATCTAGAGCTTCCAATGACATGCTAAATGCTGTACTTCTCATCAGCAGATTCCCATCATACATCCACCATGTTAGGACTGGATCTTCATCCAGTTCAATGAATGTTTGATAGATTGATTTTGTAACCATCACATACGTGAGTCACAATATTGATGTCAGAAACACCTGACTAAAACCTGAGCTGTTCATGGCATTAAAGCCATCAAAAGAGGCCTGTAAACCACAAGCAACACACAAGCAGTAGCAAGAAAGCCCGGCACCCAACTGCAAACAGAGGAGTGACGTTAAAATATGCAATTTTGTTTGAAATACTTCTGCGCAACTCATATAGCTTTAGTCTTCTGGCATTCAATTCATTGCTTTGGAATGAAAAAGATGTTGCTCAGACAACCAACATTATAGAACACAATAAAGCCATATGTTTATTTAAATTAGCACTTCTAAATCAAATCTACTTTCTTTAGAGTTAATGGATTCACGTAGAAACGTAAGGAAGGAAAGCATATTCTTTTCAGTCAGGGTTTCACCATACGCATTGTATTCAAGGAGYATGTCAACRGGAGCATAACAAGTAACAGAAGTGYAAGATTAGTTCATATTGCTATTTTAATTAATATCCTTGGTGATATAAATGTGCAAGGAATTACTGACCATTGAAAAATGGGAAACAAATACAAATYTAGACATTTAACCTGTACACACTCACCACTTGTTTTTCTTCCTAATGTAGTCTTTTTCAGAGAGATTAACCAAGTAGATCATTGGTTTTGAAGTGAAAAACAAATGTTTGTTCAAAACATCAATCTGGAAGTAAGAATATAAGGGGAGAATTTTAAAAACAGTTTCTAYCAACTTGAATTAATTTTATGATCATTTTCCTCATGCATGTCTGAGAAGGCTACAGAATTCAAGTGTAATACATAAATCACAGATAAGCATAGATTCAGCTAATGAATTCAACATTCAGTACACCATGAATATTAAAYCTAAAGAAAGAAACTTTACAAAGAACTAGTAACAGGTAGCAAAATTAGAAGTCAATTCATGGAATAATATTTATAGCCTACCTCTTTGTCATTCCAATCATGATAGAAGCGGACAGCTTTCTTTTCATCTATTACCCATGTCTTGATTTTGCACATTACGTCCTATGCAAGATCAAAAAAAAAACCAAAGTCAAAAACTCAGCTGGATATCAAGACTATTCTCTTCCATAAACAAGCCATGTATACATTAAGATTCAAAACATACACACAAACTAAAAATTAGATAATACCTTTTAGAAACAAATATTTACTCTCCCAGGAAAACAGAAACTGCTGCTTTAAAAGTCACTAGAGAGCAATATGGACTATTAAAGTCATCCAAACCCCACAATTAGAAAGTTAAATACACAATACTCAAGTATCATCTCTTGTCACCACGAACATCAGCAGAGCTCATAAAATATACGTAAAAATCAGTACATTTTAGATTGCTTTTCAAACTCAGTAAGACGCAACATTTCAGCATCCAGCGGGAGAGACCACGTACATATAAACATGCCATTAAGAAAAGGGAATGGGTGGGACAAAAAACAGCAAATCTCCTTTTTTTTTTTTTTAAATTGTGAGCAAAAGAAATGGAGCCTATTATTGATGATCCACCCTCAAGAAATTAATTCAAATGGCCAAAGCCCTTTTTATTCCGCATTAATTTTTCGCCAACACCTTCTCCCTCCCCCCCCAAAATGAAACCTGCCAAAGCCTCCATTACACAATGGCAAGAGCCTTGCACTGATGACCTCCAACCAGCTGCATTCACTTTCAGAACATCTCTCTCGGCAGGAAATCTAAAGGCCTTTTAGTTAGCAAGCTAGTGTGCATTCAGAAGGAGTAACTGCAGGAAGAGCCCAATGTGCTTTGTTTCTCTGGCCTTTCTTCACAGAAAGATTAATCATCTGTGAAATGGAAACGGCAAACAGCAAGTGACACAAACTGAACCCTTCAAGCCTTTCCTCATCAGTTTTGTGGTCGTGAATCCGAAAGCTGCGTGTGGCACGGTTCTCCTTACAGGCAGGTGTTAATAAAAGGCTCATGGGTCTGAAAGGTCAAACTCTGCTCTTCTAGGAGTAGTACATTTTAGAGTCGCCTATTTTTTGTTGTAGATAATTTATGATCATACTTTAAATAATGCATTTTTAAGCTGTATTTGACACAACTGAGCATTAACATCTTTAAAATACAAGGAAATGTTCCCTAAACTGTTGAGCATGTAACATTTTTTGCACTTAATGCTATGCAGTTGAAGGACATTTATAAACAACCACAAATAACATCAGTATTTACTACCGTCTTTTCTAGTCTTGCAGTAGCTTTAGTGGAGGAAAAAAAAAGAAAAAGCTCTTCTAAATCTTCAGATCCTGATTTGAAACCCTCCAGGAACAGGACTCCCCACAGATTTTAACAAGGAAGGGGCAAGSTAAAACTTTTAATGAAATCTAACATGTTCTGCCTAAGAATAATCACTTTTACTCTCCTATAACTGAATTTCACTCATAAATGTTTAAAAGTGGCTAATATAACACCATTTCCTACAAGGAGAAGATCAAAGTGCTATATTACAAATGCATTATGATTAAAAAAGCACTGTGCAGCTTTGCTATTAACTGTTCTTTAAACCCTAAAAGGCTTCCCATAGATCTCACTTGGCACTGCATATACAACCTTTGACAAGTAATGTAGACCATTTTTATTCATTGCCTAAAATTGTAGGCAATTATGTGCGTCACACTGGCCACCTGCAAATTCTGAATGCCTGCTCCAGTTGTCAGAGCAAAAAACTAATGTCGGAGGGGATTAATCTAGGGGGAGAGAGTCCTCTTTAATGGCTTCAGCAGGTGAAATGGCCCAGCTGGTTACTATGATGAGTGGCCAGAACAGCTTATGTAGAGACATGCAACAAGATTACACATAAAGAAGAAAACAGTGGTACCATCTTATCTTTAACCCTATGTGCTTTTTATTTTTTAATTACTCAGTATAAACAAGATAAGGGAAGCAATTCTACCAATAAGTACTTTTCACTTCAGATCTTTATCCTCAGCTTCCCTTTAAACAGATATGTATAAAAATCAACACAACCTCCAAGATTCCTGTTCAGCAGTGAAGGAATTCTGGTTATACACTATTTTGGATTTCAAACTAGTTCTGTGGGTACCTACCACATGGCTTTCAGTATTACCGTTTCTAACACAACAGCAACACTTTGCTACATATAAATTGTAGACAATAAAAATTGGCAAAAAAATACAAACAAAAAAAAAACCAAAAAACCACTATAGCACAAAGTCATCACAGCCAAAGGCTCAAGCAGAAATGAAATTTTTTGTAATCACACTGTAAAGGGAGCTACGTAATACAGAACCTCCAGAAAATTCCAGGCATCAACACAGCAAATGAAGTTTGGCCTTTCTAAAGCCTATCTAAAGACAGAACTGCCAATYAAAACCTCTCTTCCACATGCATCTGCTACCTATAGTGACACACAGACATAAATCCATTCTGGCATTGACCTAATTTTAATAAGTTCTGTTTCACGTACCTGACTTGATGCTGTTTGAAACTGTTGTTCTAAAGGAATGATTACATGGACAATTTCCACGGRTAAGGCTGACCTACAGATGAACATGCTGAGGAGAACTAACAACCATATATCTACTTGCAATTTTATTCTGGCTTTATAGGAAGTTGGTAAAGTATTGGAAAACGTTCTTTAGATAAAAGCATGGMAACTTGTAAGCAAATGCAGCGTTTTTCTGTGAAGCTGATGAAGCAGTGAGACAGTGGAGTTCCCTGATGGACTATCTGGGCAGCAGTCACACCATGCAGAATGTAAGGCAGACAGCCCAGAAACGGAAAAAAATGGGTCAGCTGAACTCAGGTTCCCCTGCATCAATGGTGGTGTCCCATTTAAATGAGACTTAATATAACTCCTTAACAAGAAACTGTTAAGCACAAATGATAATATGAAGAAAGGTGTTTCCACGTATTTCTGTTTAACTCAGCTGCCCCAATACTTTAAACAAACATGCAAACAGCACATTTTTAGGTTATTTCCCATGTAGCACCATGTTAAATTATTTGCTTCTATTTAGGACTGATGAAAGAGYATGAACTGACCTTTTTATCTTCTCTATCACTGTAACAGTAATTGAAATATGTTTAATCACTGCTCAAGTTAACTTCRAGATGCTTCATAACAGAACACAGAGCAATGACCCACTTTATTTCATTAGATCTGGCCTCCCCAGTTGCACACTTTGAAGTCAATCTGTCACCAGCAGAATGATCCACTTTGCMTTCTTTGATGAGCAGGGTACTCTTGTTTTTCAGCTAGCAACATTATAACAAGAACCATTCAGAAAGCCACCAAAAATCCCTCCAAATTCCAATTTGCTTACAGTTGTCAAGGCATGTGAAATACAGCAAACTTCATTAATATCAAATATCACTGTTTTAAAAATCAMTTAATTTCTGATCATATTCATGGCAATATAGTACATATGAATATTCAGTATATTTAGCCCTATGAAATGCAGTGATTCTAATTTATGTCCTGCTCTCATTTTCCAAAGACCACAAGTAGTCAACCCACAAATGCTAAGCAGGACATCAAYAGTAAGTCCAGCAGTATAAAATAATGAAATACATGTAAATTGTATATAGCAGATTTACCAAGACATGCTCACGAGACACTACTGTGTAGAAAAATGTGCATACATTAATAGACTTTCTGGATGAATGGTAGTAATAATGTGTGCCAATGCCAAATTCTTCTTACAGCATGAGGGACTAAACTGAAGCTTGGAAAACTCACTTGCCTACTTGGCATCAGAGAATTGTGATTTTTTTTGTTGTAAATTAGCAGGGCATGTAATTAACTTCCGCAAATTTAATAAAGAAATAAGCAGTTGTGAGGATTACCACTTCACACTTCAAAGTGCAAGCGAATTCTCTGTGATCCTGCAGGCAGTGCAAAAGTGTCTACTACTGCAGAGTAACTGTGAGTACAGTAGGTTTTTCCCCCACCAAGGGATATATGGAGTGTTTTCAGCACCTTATTAATTCCCTTCCAAACTTCCAAGATATAAAAATGTACCATCTCCCTGTAAAAGCTTCAAAAGTAGTTAAATGTTTTTTATTCAAATGTTTCATTTGACAAAAATCCCATAATTTACACTGTTCTACTGTTTGGAAAAGCCACAAGGAGTACCTAAAACATTATTTCTAGCTCTTCGTTAGTTCTCCTCATTTCACACTGAAGTCCAACACCATCACATTCCAATAATGAAGGTGGTAGTGTATAAATAACATATTCTGACTTCCCTAAGGAATCTGGTTCAGTGGTGTAAGGCATTTCCTTAATAAATCACGAGATACACTACATGGAGTCAACACCACCTAAAGATCTCAGAATACAACTGTAAATAAAACACTCAATGTGTGTTTCTGGTGGCACTCCAAATTTCACTCATTACCATCTCTCAATAGCCAAAAAGACCATGTTAATGACACACATTCTGAGAATAGTAAATGACTAAAGATGGGAACCTGTGTAGGAACCAGAACTGCCACACAGCTTTAGTGAAAGCAAACTACGTTTTTCAGTACAAAACACCAAAGTTCATACAGGGCTGGGYAGGGGACAAAGGGAGGGTGGATACAATATTTACCAATAGAGGACTTCTGTCTTGCAAGAGTTACTGAGAAGCCTAGAGGGTCACAACCAAATRATCTGTAATGTAACTAGCAGACTAATGCAATCTTTGAGTATATAAATAGCCTAATGTCCAATGGGTGTAATTCTACACTTATCTCTGCTAAACAATGAAAAACTAGGAAAAAAAACAGAGGTTTTGAGAAAGTGCTTATGCATGAAGATTTGGTGYTCTTAAATTCTATGCCTTTACTCTTATTGCATTTTGTATATATAAAACAAAAACCTCACATATACAGGATTTTTCACATGGCACAGAGAAATCAAATGACAGCTGAAGCTTAACAAATCTAGACTAAAGCTGTGTCTCACTTCTATACAGTAAAGATAATTAATCATTGGCATAGTTTATACAAGTTAGAGTAATTTATCTCTAGTCAGAAAAAAGGTTAATTTCTCCCATAAGATATACATTCCGTTTCAACCATAGCTGTAAGAATTAAATTGGGATATGCAAGACATCAAAGCAGATAATAATTATTATTCCATCTGGCCTTCAAAATTTCTATGGTATTTCMGACACAGGTAAAGAACAATCCTATTTGAGGCATTTCATAGCTAGTTTAACTGTGCTGCACCTAGAGCAATGTATTGAGTACACACAATTTTCCTTGTTAACATGAGGTGTATGGAATGCACCGAGCCCACAGTCCTTCCTTTCATSGATTTCCTTGGAGATCTTTTCACTTCCATTGGGCATAGCCTCAGCTCTCTGCTTTTCCTGGAGGTTTTCTGGCAATTTAAAGGAGTGAGGCTGRAGTGATAAAGCAAGATTTTTTTCTTAAAATGCTGTTTAAAAACAATGATGTTTTTAAAGGACAATTAACACAAATTTTGCAGTTTAAAGAAAAGGCAAGATCACATTTTTTCATTGTGGTAAGTGCTTAAATAAGCTGTAGCAGCTGGGTGCTCAGGAAAGAGAACAAGCCAGATACTGCATCAACTGGAGTGACAATGAGCTCTTCTGGTACAAAACAATGTCTAATCTCTTACCATTCCCTTTCTCACTGACTTTAATAAAAATACAATGGAGAAGTAATGGATTTAGGACAAGTATGTTATCCTTTCTACTATTTAATACATTTTAACAGAGCCAGTACAAGCTGTACTTGATATAAGATTTACTTAGAACTAGATCCCAATAATGTTTACGAACCACAACAAGCACTTTCACTCAAAACATTCTACAGGCRTTCCAGGCAATGTAATTCATGTCAATAAACTCCAAATTCTCCTGTGTGGGTCATCCTTCTGGGCTCTACACCATTACACATAACACAACACAGTCACTTGTAGCTTCTCAAAGAAAAAAAGCAAGCAAGAAGACAGAAAGCAGTTTACCTACAAGTGATTATGTACACCAGGTCAGAARTTCTGAACAGAGAAATTGCACTGAAAGGTAAAATGAAACATCTTTTGCGGAGTTTCACTAAACTCTTCTTTTTGCATTAGCCTMTGCACAATAATTTCCAAATAAATCTATGTGTGAATATATTTGTTGTAGATGTGAATTAAGCTAAAGAAAAAAGGTCTTTTTCAGAATACAACTATTTGCATATAGTGTCATTTTAGCGTATGCACATACAACTTAAAATGGCTTGGATCAAGACAAACCCAGAAAGACATTTACAAAACTAATTACTTTAAACCACTTGTTAAATGCACACAGAAAAGATCGGCCTTGATAGAAAGTATTTAAGCACTGCCTTTTCTTTGTCTACTGATAATACCAAAAGAATCCCAATRTGTGTTTACACATTATGTACTTTTAAGTCAGGCTTCGCTACCAATTAATTCACAAACATCTGCCATGCTACATTCAAAATGTTCTCCAGAATGAACTTTAATTTTCTCTAAATACCACATTAAGCACAGTAAATGGTCCACTCAAGATTTTAGGCATAATTATATGCATTAAGAATATAAATATTTTCTCGATTCGCTATGATTTAAGTTAGCAATTGTAAAAGCCATCAGCAGAGAGTATGTCAACAGTGTACATGTACACTGCTCCTTTCTTTCCATCTCCCATGGAACAAACTGGCCTCYCAAACTCTCCTCGCAGAAGCAAACCAAAGAAATGGGCAAAAAAAATTATACAATTCATCACTGTATTTATCTTCATCTTGGATTGAAAGAAAGGTGAACATTCCCAACTGACATCATCAGTTAGAGGAAATAAAAGTTCATCCATCCGTGAGAACTCTGGCAAGCACTTAACAGCAAGAGGTCAGCAAATTCTGCATGGCACCATCGCATTCATCAGAATATTGCAAGAAAGAAAGGTTTTCATCTAGTATATATTGGTAATAGGAAGAACTGAATCTACCAGCTCTTTAACGTATGTGAAGTATCTGCCATACCACATCAGTGATTTTAATAACAAATAATGAACAAAAGAACACGTTTCAAACAGTTACTGTATTCTCAGGACAGGACCACGACAAGAAATGTAAGGGAAGAAAATGGAAGGGATTAAAGCTACTTTAACCATCATTAGGAAGATTTTGCTTTACTCTTCCAAGTACATATATGCTGACAAATACAATGACCATAGGCAGAGTGTAGGTATGCATTATTAGCTCACTGCCCATCGCAGTAACAAAACAAAGCTTGATGTTCTTTTAAGTCAAATATGCACTAGATGGTTCTGCCACCATTACACAAAAAAGGAGTCTCTAACTGCTCTTTTCATAACTGCAATTGCTTTTCTTCTTAGGAAATGTGCTTAATTTGATAAACTAATCTTATTTTTAAACTAATTTAAAACAGGCTTTACAATGGAATTCATGTATCTTGCTGCACTTGTGAAAGCGTCCTATTCAACTGAACACTGGAAGTTCAAATGCAGTGAGCGCTGATCATGAGCTACTGTAAAAGCCACTTTTCAACTGGAAACTGGAAGTTCAAACACTGTGCACATTGATTCTGACCTAAAGATTTTGTCTTCATATCACTAACATCAATAATCTACTCTCATGGTCAGATATGTTAATCTCAATACCATTACCATAAGAATCCTTGCGTGCTGGAATTCAAGATTTTGTGCACCAACAAAGTGCTGAAGAAACAGCTATCTGTTGCAGAGAATCAGTTTCTAAGGACTAGAACTGAATTACGCTGTTTGTAGGAAGAGAATCCTACAATAAAGTTCACTTAATTGTATTAGACAGAGTTAACTTGAAGACTTTCGTCTCCAGGACTGAAAAATCCCATCRATTTTTTAATAGATTTTATCATTTGTACATTTTGATCTATAAAATCATATTTGCCTTTTACTTTGAAATCCCCTGCTATCCAAATGACAGATGAATAATAAGCTAATAATAAAGTTTAACTTAATATCTATCACATGTCTCTGCATATACAAGCACCAGACGGATTCAAAATATAAAATCAAAATTACTCAGATTGCTTTCTGGAATTATATTTGCACTGTTTTAATACATGAAAATAACAGGAGTATTTTTATTCTGAAGTATCTCTCTAGAAGGTTATAGCCAAAACAATATTTAAAGGTATACCAGGTCTGAAAGACTATTACCCTTAGGGATGGCAGACAGTCATTTCTGAGAAAGCAGTGGGAATACTTGCAAAACAGACAACACATATGCAAAGGAAGCTATTCCAAGTCTATGTAAACATTACATGTTGGTGATACTGGACCATACTGTGCCACTGATTTTTAAGTAGAACTTGAAAATTATTTCATTGACAGCTCCTTAACAAGAGTCAGCTATTTCATTTCTGCTGACAGGGGATTGAGAAATCAATTCTCTGAGAGACAGGACAGTTAACACTATGCAACTGCAAAGCCAGGTTACTGCACAAAGGTGAATTTACCACCTGTACGCAACGTGGGCTTAGGCAGAGGGAAAACRATAATTAACAAGTTATAACACCATGCCAGAAGGCAGACAATCAAATACAAATCTCAGATTTAAGTACTGTCAGCTGATACACACTGTAAATTTTCTATTTTTCTCCTGCTAAACCTTTTGGAGATTTCAGACCATCAAGTTATAATTGTGGTGGCTTACTGATAAAGAGAATCCCCTAAAGCAGACAATTCATATTTACGGAACAAGACAAGTGACTCCTATAACYCTCAACCAGCTGAACCATGTAAGACATTCTCAAGTGTCTTCACCAAAAGAATGGGGGAAAGAAAACAATAAAAAAAAGAGAGACAATGAAATTTTGACATTTGCTTAAAAAACAAAACCAAAACAATCTATGAATACCAAACTTTTTCACTTGTAACCTCTTAGTTTTCCTGAAAGGCAAAATGACTGGGAACACTTGGTGCACAGACAAGAGCTATTTTTGTTCCACATCTCAGCCACAGAAGAAGAATATTGCTAGGAACACAATATTAGCAATGGCTATGTATTATACTGGCAAATAATTTTAAAAGGCACATCCTGAGAAGTTCTCTCCCAGTACCATCCCCCCTTTTTTCGAAGACAACCTGTTTGGAAAAAGTATTAATTTCCGGCCATACTGTCTCTTAATGATTTTTTTTTTCCCCTGGAAAGAGGAAGTGTTGAACAGTAGCAGCAGGCTGCATGGAAACATTACAAACTGTGCTGGACAGGGAGCCCTCTCTGTGGCAGACAAACTAAATGCAAAATGCAATGGATATGGCAAGTTCAGAATGATCCAAAAGCCAAAATACACTCCTAACATTTGGCTACCACTTCAGAAAGGATACTTTTAAATGCTTTTTTCACAATCCCATACAGTTTTCCTCCTAGGCCTGTAAGTCATTTACTGTGTAGTCAATCCCACTATACTGTATTATACTATGCTATACYMTACTACACTAAATAATATAGAAYACAGGCAAGAGCCTTCTCTGCAACACAAAACATGAAAGGAAAAGAGGCAAGGCCAACTATTCCGGGGTGCCTCACAACCCAGCCAATGAACATCTAAATAAGTCCTGTAGTGGCTAAAAATGCCCCAAGAGCTGTTCTTACAGTCTTCCAGCTACACAAATCTGTTTGTAGAAACTATGTAACTGGACCTAAGGATTGATTTACCAGGAAAAGAAAAGAGCTTTCACAGGCCTTCACCATT
This sequence comes from Malurus melanocephalus, assembly GCF_030028575.1. Lineage (NCBI taxonomy): Eukaryota > Metazoa > Chordata > Aves > Passeriformes > Maluridae > Malurus > Malurus melanocephalus. Next base: position 714,925 of record NW_026623262.1, read on the forward strand.
AAAAAAGTTCATTTTACAAAGTCTAGTTATACCTTAAAATTCAAGCATACATGTCACAAGGGAAGACAAGCAAGAAGGTCCAAGATCAGCAGTACTCACAGGCATTATGCACCCTAACACTTCCCTGAAGAGGTTCCCTAGTGACATAGCTATTATGTGCAGTCTCAAGGAAGCATTAATTTGTGCCTCCCCATTCTGTTCAGCCACCCCTTCCCACAAAACAAAGGAATTTCATGCCTTTGAAACCTCTWTTGTTGTTGACAAACTCAGCTGAGATTGGTCATGTGTAACAGCTATTACTGAGAACAGAACTGGCAGAGCAACATGACTTCAAGAACCTGATGTTTTCTCTGTGTGTTCATAAAACCAGGATTAAAAAACCCAACAAATGACAGGAAGTATAAGTTACAAATAAAAGGTGACAAAGTCATTTTGATAGGTGAACTACAGATGAAGTAACAATAAGGAGACTGAAGGAACAGGCAAAGAAATGGGTGAGAAACTGAAGCTGGTTAAAGACAGGTTAATAATAAAGATTTGAATTTTTTCCTTAATCAATTTAAAATGCATTTCTACATTTGAGGTTTTTATTTACAGTCTCCCTTATTTGAGAATAATCTGATGAATTAACCTACCAGCACCAATATAATGAGGTTTTTCTTACTACCTGCTATTGAAAAATCCATCTCAGAAAACAGTACTTTTTTGCTACTTACTTGCTAGGTATAAAGAATCTATTTCCACTCTAATGAACTGCTGTAATAATTAGAGAATAAATTTTATATATCACCTGAGCTATTTATAGAATATTAATAACATCAAGAACAATGAGTAACTAGACTACTGCCAAAATGTGGGACTCAAAAGACAAGTGGCAGTCAAATTAGAATTTCCAAAAAATATACTTTGAAGTTGATCATTATTATACTTTGCTAATTTACAAAGAAACACGACTACTACCCTGTGATAATTGAGCTCATTTAATCAGCTTTCCACAATAACATTCTAAAATTACTTTCAACTAGCGGTCTTTATTTAACATGCACTAAAAGACAAGTGCAATCACACCAAAAAAAACATTCACTTGCTGGCTACAGGACTACTAGTGTCAACATCACAGTAGAACTTAACAGCAGGAATAAGTCAGAAGCAACTGCTGACCTTTGAATTACAACTACACACTGATGTAAAGCTTGACAAAGGATTGGCAGTTCTCTTACAAAGCCGTGTCAGGAAGAAAACAACAGTTAAATTTCAAAAGTTACAATTAGCTACATCTATAAAACCTTGCACTGACAACACAGCTAGTCATTCTAGTATTTTTTCAACTCAATAACAATTACTTTAAAATATATATTAAAATAGTAGCATTTTGTAACACATGTGGGATCAATAAAAAAACTCAATAATACAAGCATTTCAATTCAATGATGAGAGTACTTAATGATTTACTTTTATAGATCATGTACTTACATATTCAGGTTTCAATTTCTTGTCTCCTCCTCTTACAGCTACTTTTTCAAGCTTATCTATGCTCTGCATGATCAGCTCTTCATCTTTAAGTCTAAGTTCTTCRTGTATTATTTCAATGTCACGAACAGGATCTACACTTCCTTCAACRTGAGTGATATCATCATCTTCAAATGCTCCTAAAACAGAAGAACACCTGTATTACCTATTAAGCTAGAAAGACAATAAACATATATTTGGAACATACTATAATGAGTCAAAAGAGTTTGAAACTGGAAAGTCACATAGTTGTACCACCCATGTACAAATGTCATGTGCAATGCTTTGTATCTTATTGGTTTAGTATGTTAATTTACCTATCAGCTCCAGAATCCAAAGCTCTGTACATACAGAGCATAGCACTTTGCCATTGAAAGCATTTAAGAGTTTTCTCCTACARAAGAATAGGCTAGAGCAGTTTCCCGATACAGTTAGTGTGTTTAACAATATCTAACCTAGAAGTAGCAAACATAGTAGCTAAATTGATCACAGAACATTTTAATATACACAGTAATGTACAAGAATCATGGAAAGAAAACCTTACAAATCACCTTGGCAGACCTCACTGGCTGACCAATTTTGCGCATTAAAGRAAGAAGTTCTAGACAAAGAATTCCAAAGTTCTGAATTACTCTTAGTGTTTCCAAGGGAAACAGAGCTTRGAAAAAAAGGCCTGAAATCATCTGGCGGACCTCATCCCTGTTTCAATCTACTTTATCACTGTGGTTCTGACGGTGATTAGATAATGAACCACTCAGACACACAATTTACACAGCAGCTAATTTCATCGGCCTGATTTGAGGGTATGGTTTTTACAGGGCCATCAAAGAAGCAGATGAAGGTGCATTTGTCATATATGAGTGACAACCATTCACAGTATCTGAACAAAATGGTGCTGGCCCTTATTAGAAACACATGCTATTATCACATATTTAAAGTGCAGTTGAAGCCATAATTTCAAATTGCCAACTGGAAACATAAGGTTAAAACAACCAGATATTACTGACGCATGTGTGCTGACTTCATGCCCTTCTGATGACAATCTGGCAACATAATTCAACCAGGATTAAAATTATCAGATAAGCAGCATCACCTAAAAAAAAAATCCTGCTCCCCCCAAAAAGTCAGTATTTTTAAAATAAAAATATTAACAATTAAAAAGTTTATTACTTCTTCCTCAATCAGTTTACAGAGTATTTGCATATTGAKCCTGTAACATTAAAGATATGCATGAGCAATAATGTTATTTTAACATTACCAAAATTTAAATCAATTGATTTTTAACACAGGAAAAAATCCAAGACATTTCTTGTATYGAAAAAGTTAGGAAACAGTGTAAACAACAAAAAATTCCTTTAATGATATACAGAAAGYTGTGGGTGCTGTTTGTTGTCATGCACATCTTAAATCTCATCTTTCCTTTTAACTTACTGAAAACAGTGGATTTGGCAAGAAATCTCTTACATCAATGTACACATAACACAGGTTTAAAATGTTGTTCATAGCMAAATATCAAAATCATTTTTACGTAAACTTATGAGAAGTCTTTCAAGCAATGGTTACCAGAAATTCCCTCCTGTCGCATTAACTGTTTCTCTCCAAAGATCTTCAGTGAGCTCCCTTGGTACAAAAGGTACCTCCCTGGRTACAAAATCACCTCAACAACAGATCCAGCTCTAATGTTGGCCATGGTGAGAGAAAAGGCTGCCCTGTCAAATGGAAGCACTCCACACTAATCTACACCAATGCCAGGCAATCAAGAAAGAGATATCAYGGCTCTTGTCTTCTATAAATCCTTATTTGCACACCTGACTGAATGAGATACAGGCTGTTCAGATGAACAAATACTAGAAAACAGTTTAACAGTTCTGTTCTAATTTACAAGGAGAATATTGAATAAAAAGAGTGGAAGTATGAAAATATCACCACATAGATCAACAAAAAGTCTAGTTGCCTCAGCCTTCTCAACAGATATGTAGTATTTATGCAGCTAAAAGTTTATCTTTCTTCCTTGTACCAAGAAAATAGCCTCCATTACCATGCAAATAATATATTCTCAAATAGTTTACATCTTCCTTCTGCATTTGGTGTCCATGGGTTTAAAAAACAACAGAAATCCCTACATTGTTAAGTCAGGAGAAAAGCTGCTTGACTTTGAAGACCTTTCATTTTTAGAACACGAAAGTAAAAAGTAAAGTAAAAGAGCTTGTTTTGGTCTTAAAGAAGAAAGAAGCTTTTCTGGAAAAGCAAGTGTAAGGTGAATTAGTAACRAAGACGACCAGCTTATATATTAGTTACACTTTTCTATTTTCTTCAACAACAGCAAAATACTTCTCCAGCAATCTTCTTCATTTCTTCACATCTTCCCACTCCTTTTCACAAAAAAAACAGTTCTTTATTGATCCAAATTAATGCCATGTATTTCCATCCTATTAAACTACACATTTCACCTTCACTCAGACCACTGAAGGCTTTAACTCACAGACTCTTCAATGCTCTGCCAGAGCTTTCTTCAAGTCTCCTTCTTCTGTCATGCCTGTGTCAGCAGCCATCCTGCWGTTCATTCAGGCAACACAAGAGACCTGTGACTGGCAACAGGTGATTGCTTGCTTGGGTAAAAATCCTTACTTACTGAACTGTTAGCCTCCTCTCCTCCTCACTGGGTTRCTTGACTCATCTCATGGAATTAATGAACACTGTATACTGTACACTGTATACTATATAGCTGTATACTCCATTAAAGCCATGTATTTGGAGTTTAAATTTTCAATTCCACATTTAGAGGAATTCAGGAATTCCCATTTAGACACACACGGTCCATAAGAAAGTGGCAGCTTTATGATTTTCTGTACACWAAAGACCAAACTGGCAGTAATGTCTACATCATGGTACAAATGAGAGGCAACTGGCACTGAGTTTTATTTATGGATCTYTTGTTCAGTTTGTCAATGTTGACTTCAGCTGTCAACCTAAACCAGACCATCCTCTGACCAACAGCCTAACTASAGACACAACAGAGTGATACTCAAGAAAGGAAGGAAAAAGCAGAGTGACACTACTATGATGAAACAGCTTAAGTTACAACATTGTCTCAATATCCATGTGGGATGTACCTTGAACAATTTATTGCGCCAGCCTCCATCCTGCTTTGTAGTGATGGTCTGGTACAACTCACATTGAGCGGTGTAGGGAGCTCAATTCTGGTCTGCAGAACTGCATGCAGACATAGCAAGCCAGAACTGGTGGCAACCTTAGAATTAGGCTCTGTGCAAGAGATGAGATCTCTTGGAAAAAGTACAGCTGTGAGAGAAKAGCAGTTAAACTACGAGAAAAATATTTTACTCTGTACCTGTTTTTAGGTACTAAAAAACGGCCTATATGAAAATGCAAAGTAGTAAGAAAAAATGAAGTCATAAAACTGAATTGATAAATAGGACATATGAGAAAATGCACATATTATTTGCAACTTTCAATGATGAAAATAAGAACTATAATCTTAATCTAAAAATCTTACCTGAAATAGAYTGTTAACAGCATATTGCTATTTATTACTTTGTTTTCCTGCCTTTGTGTGAAATTCCTCTATCAAGCAAGGCCTTTATCTCTCTTTTGTTAGAGAAGATTATATGATAGCCCCACCTTTCCTGCAGCATACACAGCAGCAAAACAGAAAACCCAAAAGCTTTATTTTAAAGTACAGCAGATGGGGTACTAAGAATCCCATCTTTGTCCAATTAAAGACAGTTCAACAGGTTACAATGAACAAGATGCACAAGGTGGACACAGGCCATGAACACTGAGTAGCACTTTCCTAAGTAGTYGGTTGGCATCATGCACTATGTAAAAAAGCAGCCTGTTGAAAGTAAAAACTGAATTGGAAGAAGCAGGGAAAATGGGAGGTGGGTCTTGAGATACAAGATGATAGCAAACAAATGAGAATTTTGTTTTTCTGAAGGAACAGGCAAGACTGTCTTGGGTATAAGGCAAAAAAAAAGCAGTAACAGTTAAAATTAAAAACAGTAAAATTAAAAACAAACACTGACAAAAAAATCCTCAGACTGGCTTGTCTGATACTAGTATTCTAATAATGATCTCTCACTACAACGGAATCCATGAGAAGAATAATGTGGGGAAGGAGAAACAGACATCTGGTAGTCTTGTTTTGAACTCAAGCTGCTCATAGCTCGAAAGAGAGCTTGGTAGAAAAATAAGGGAGCAAAATTCCCCAAAATTATACTAATAGGGCATCCAGGTGAGGAAGCAAGGACTAGATTCGGAGAGTTGTAGAATAACAGAGATGGCAAACATGGTCACCCGTCAGAGGAAAAACCCTTTCTGATGATGASGTATGTTTAAATTGGGTCAACCTCAAACATGCCACATCTCTCTTCTTATTGACATAATGAGGACTCAACTTCTGTAAATAGGAGGGACATTTATAGGGCCAGAAACTTATCCACACAATATCCTCTGTAGTGCATACTCTACTGGCAGCTGTGCTCTGTGGCCTAGCATCAGAAGTTTTCATTAAGAAATCAATTTTTTGCAAAGTTGTGGTAAAAAAAAAGTCTTTAAAAAACCTCTTGAAAWTTTGGAATTTCAACAAACAACAAACTGATCTAACTACCACTTTTTAAATTTTAAAATAATACTAATTAAAAAGTATATTTACAGTTCACATCTCCAAAATTAGCCACATCACTGTGTTCTTTCTGTTCTACCTACTGACAATTACATTCCCCAGTGCATATTCATGAAAATCCATTGTATCTCCTGTGACTTCATCAAATGCATTTGGTTTCAAAAATATAAGGACTTGCCATTTCTCAAATGTTTCCCCAAATCACACCATCCTTTTGGCTGCTTCCTTTGAGTTATACTGCCTGTGCTCCAGAACTGCCCTCYTTCTACTACAGGAAACTATGGCATACTATGCTAAGAGGAAAAAGGAATCAATCTGCCACATGAGCAAAAATGTACATACATAAAGAATCATACATAAAAGTACATACATACAAGAATCTCCCCAAGGAAGCACCTGTTCATCAACAACTAAGCTAATCATGTAGCAGTACAGGAAGATCAACTGGGAACCCTAATCAGAAATTTCATTACTTAAAAAAATTATTTTAACTTCTCTGGTGTCTCTCTCGTATATCCTACCGGAGGTAAACCATAATTTTATCAGAAGTTTGTCAAAAGGAAGTTGAGCAGAAACCACATTTTTAAGTATCTTTATATATATATGTCTTTTTTTCAAATAATCTCCCATAACATGCTGATGGATTTGCATTCTAGCTTTARAAAAACATGTCACTTCCTTCAGTGTAAAAGAAAAAAGATTAAAAACATCAGGCTCACTGCAAGTAAACATCTGCTATGAAAAACTCCCATAATGTTTCAGTGGCATCCAGATATTGCCATTAAAACAAGACAAGTATTTAGACAGGAAAATAGTAAAGCGTAATACAGGAGCAGGAYTCTTTTTTGCCAGCAGGATTCATTTTTGCCATCTAACAGCCCCAAAATAATAATTTAAACTGAAATGACTTAAAGAGAGGAGCTTGGAAATCATCACTGCCACACYCAGCCCCCTCTTCTGTAGCCAGTAGGTTCAAACTTGAAATATTCTTCAGTTTCAGAGAGGGGTTTATCTTCAGGTGAGCACTTTATCTGGGCTGTTTGGGTCCAAGTGTGCTAGGYCCAAAAATAATTTTTAAAGTAGCATTAAAGATACAACGCAGCAATAGCTGGTTCTGCACACTTCATTCAAATGACACTGGATTAAAAAAAAATGCAGGAAACAGAACAAATGGATGGAAAAGATGTGCAACTTGACTCTGGTTTTTCCCTGAGGAAGTGCAAGAACTGTCAGTTTGCAAGGTCTTGATGGCAGGAAGGACACACAGTCTAGATCTGCTCTTGACAAGCACATAAATATGTATACAGGACAGCTATAATAAATGTCACTTATAAACGGTTTCATCTAATGGCATGCACATTTCTTCCCATTTCTTTCAAAAATCAGCTTCAAAATTCCTTTGACAAAATTTACCTCTCAGCCTCCAGAAATTTTTGCATTGCTTATGTTATACCTGTCAAGATCTGATGACTGTATGTTATGTATTCATCTGAACAGAACCACTACACTTAGTTACAGGCTATCATCAACCAATTCATTCTCTTGCTAAAATCAAGTCATCCAATTACTCCTTGACTAATCAAGGCTGTTTTGGCTTTTTCTTTTTTCAAAAGGTACTCAACAGCATAAACAGTTCACTTACAAGAAATGGAAAGGGGCTAATCAGCAGAATTATTGTTTTGCTGCCACAATTTGCAGTATTTAAATGTAGTTGCTGATTGGACTGAAAGTTTTATGATATAGCATATAAAACTAGTTTGACAAAAAACGAAKAAGCTGCCTATAGCCTAAACCTTATTGTTTCTAACTGCTCCAAGCAGTCACTGAGATGCTAAAATCCAAATCAAAATACTAGTTCTAAACTTATCTTATTCTGCTCCTAATTGCAATTATGGAAATTAATTAATATCTTCAAGATTAATTTATATTTGATATACCAGTCACTTCATTTCTCTAATTATCCTTATCCTTAAAGTAAAATATAACCAAATATTTGGCTTATACCAAGCTTCACATAATAGCATTCTGGCATCTTGCATTCATTTACAAAAGGTGAAAAACATATTGGCTTATGTTATGCTGTAATTAAGAGGGATATTTACAATTTGATCAGAATCTGAACTGCATCACAAGCTGAAACTCCCACAGTATTTAGGGTAACAATCAGCATTTTTTGTCAATAAACTGTAAGAAAATGTTTAATAACACCACCACAAACCATACCTAGAGAATAATTGGTACTTGCACCTCCTCTCCCACACATGTTCAATGACTGTTATCAAAAGGAGCTGCTCGACACAGGCTGATATGGCACATCACGATACACACACACACCCTGCCATAAACCCTGAAATAAATGAGCAGTAACATCTATCTGGCCACTTACTGGTTGGAATGGGGGAGAGAACAAATCAAACTAAAATACAATAACAAGGGTGGGGAGACAGAAGCAGGGCATTTCACAAGCTATGAAAAAACAAGACCACAAGTGCCAAAAAAAMCATAAATTATAAGTAATATCTGTACTTAGACTAGCTTGACATGCTATTATCAGTATTCTAAGATTTAAGCAATAAAAGATATTGCTATTTTGGAGTGAGGTACAGGTACATTTAACATTAGAGAATGTATTCAACATGGTTGACAGTACATTTTACTATGCATATTTATGATTAGAAGGACAAAATAATACTGTCAGAGTCAATGTTTTACAGCTTCTTAAATTAAGCACATGCTAACAAAGAACCAACAAATAAAGTAGGTTTAGCATGTTTTCCCTTGCAAGCTAATTTCAAGTGAAATTAATCACCTGTAACACAAACCTAATATTCTTTAAGCAGAGTAATTTTCAGTTGAAGAAGGTGCACCTGCCTACATCTTCAACATAAGCAAAATCAAGTACAAAAAAACATTAAATAAAACGCTGTAAACCTTGACTTCTGAAGAAAGAATTTTTTCAAACATCTTTTGTGGCTTTGTTTTGTGCTACAGCCCCTTAAGTTTTGTCTTCATAAAGCCCTAACTAGTTGTAATCACTCGCAGTCTAATTGTGGACATTTATCTGCTTTTCTTATGCATAGAACATAGCTATTAAAGCTGAATGGTGATGGTGTGAAGTATAGGTTAAATTGGGTGAAATTAAAGCAAATTACTCTGGGATGTGGAACTCTGAAAATAGAAACCGCCAATGATTTGCAACCCTCTTGATGATCAGCTTCACAGAACCCTAAATGACAAGAAAACTTACATATTTTAAAGTTAACTAGATTTTTTTTAAAATAATATGTATAAATTTATTTTAAATGCAAGCAGTCACTCCGGCAATAATTATTTTGTTTTACCTGCATCATAAAAATATAAGAAAAGGTTTTAACTTACATTTAAAACACTTGTTTTTGTTCTCAAGTTTAGCCGATTTTTAGCAACAAAAAAACAGTTCAGAATATTAGGTGCAGCATTAATGACATAAGCAACATTATAGTTTATCTGTACCATATGGCTATACAGACACAGGATAGTAAAAGCAGCTGCTTTGGGCTTTCTTGACTGGTGCGGGGTTAGTACTTAATTCATTACTTATACAAAAGATAAGCAGCTACATTTACCCTGCTGAGCCCTAAAACCACACSAGTCAGGAGAGAGCAAACCAAACACCGCTCCCCAAAATCTTGAACAGCAGCTGAATGGCAGCCCTTTCAATATCAAATCTATTGGGAGGATCAGACAAAAAAGGCCACGTCTATTTCTGCACCGGCAGACACACAATGAGAGYGTGGAGCAGCAATACAGGATTCTAAACGACTGTAGTATCAACTTCTTAAGCATACAAAGAATTTACATTTGCATAAAAGTACTTGACAGGCAAGTACTGCACAAGGTCAGAGATGAGAATTATAATCTCTTCGGGAAACACTGAGGCAAAGCAATCCACTTCAGGGCATGAGAGTCGGCAGAAGAAACCACAGCYCAGTTTCTGATGGAAGCAGTTTTATCAGGGAAAAGTTGATACCAAGATAGTCACTCCAGTGAGCTTATCTGTACAAYCCTGCTCAAGAGCTCTTACTCTTGAGTTTACCTGCCCCTGCTCTTTTATCCTGGCACCACTGGCCTCCACAGGCAAAACGTTCTACCTGCTGGGATTTGCTATCAAGCTGGTCATACTGGGTAGAGGACATTCTTTGACAGCTGAAGTAATAAATCCTTGAGCCCTCTGTCCCCCCATTTGCCAAGGGCTTGCTCTGACTGCCCTTAATMATATATTTTAAATACTATCACTGCACCGCCCACCAAATAGCTGGCACACAATTGGGACATACTCATTAATTTCCTTTCTTGCAACACACGTGGCCCAGATAATTCCCACAGATTCACTGTCAGAAGACACCTTAGGAAGGACAGCACTTGATGTAAACCTTTTTGAGACAGTTGGCATATCACATAAGTTCAGAATTCCCTAGGGAAAAACTAGTCTCTCTGGTCAGATTTTTACAAACTACAACTGTGTTAATTGTAAAAAGGGGCAAATTAGGAACTTAGCYGGGTCAAAAGCCAAAAAGGCTAAAGAATGCAAACGTTTGCTTCAGAGACAAGTGCTCTTGTCACCCTGAGCTCAGTCACGCTCTGTTTTATGTTACTTTCTTTTCTAATGACTGAAAATCTTYCTTTGTGAGTTTAAGTCATGAAAGAGACACAAACAGGAACAAGGGGGATTCTCCACAGAACCACCCTCCCTGGTGAGTGCTCTGCAATAGCACTGMCTGCATAAAGGATAGCAGGAAGGTCTGGCCAAACATCAGCGGATAGCTTCTAACGTGTACCACATATTCAGACAATTTTCCCACTCAAAAGTTGACTGAAATTCATGTATTTGCAATCTGATAGTATCTACACTGTACAAAAACATGTCTTCTAAGCAGAAAACATTTTGAAAGTAAAAATATTCCTATATAATTGGTATAACTGCATTCACACCACTTCCAGAAACAGCCTCTTGTGTTATGTTTYACCCCTTCTTTTCTGAAGGGCACTCATCCTGATCTTCTCTTTAGGAATACTCAGTGCCAAGCTCTATGGTGTCATTCTCAACTGGAATCTCTGAGGGTCACCAAAACAAAATAAAATTGCTAGCAATAACCATGTTTTTAAGACAGTATGTCTACAGAGGTCATGAATAGCAACTAGCAGTCATTAGCAGCAAACCCACASGGCCGTTCTACCTGGCCAGTTATATAGGAACCATTTTAATTATTTATGGACTATTTATCTGGGTCACAGATTGATTATGTTAAAGATGCAGAAATATAAAAAACCCACTTGAGCGCTGAAGTTTTTGTTGTGTCTGGAATAGCACTACTTAGTAGTTACAATGACTGTACTCCTACTGAAACACTCTGAATTCCTAATGCTGCCACAAAGTCCAAGCCACTAAACTGTGCTGAGCCCACACTGACTCCTGTGCAGAGAGCTCAGCTCCCGCTTACACATTCTTCAACAACCTGGAAAGTTATTAGTCTTTGCAAAATAAGGAACAGAGAATGAGCAGTTCAGTTCAGCACAGAATGCAAAACTAAAACCCTCCAGAAACCCACAACACAAAGTATAAGATTGTTTCAATACAGCAACTTCTCTTCAAAAGTATTCAAAGCAGTAACTTAAGTTACATAAATACCAAGAACAAAACTCACACAAGAAGCTTTCAGCTACAAGAATTTAGTTATCCAAATAGGTTCCAAATACTCCAAGAGTCAAAATAACTTTTTTTTTATGATAAAACAGCAGCTCTACAAARCTGTCAAAACTCCTTGCAGTGCCTTACAAAAATGCTCTAAAAATGGATTATAGAATTTGACAGAGTAGGGAAAAGAATGCTATGTTTACAGAGCAATCATTGTTTACCAGAAGAGTAACAGAGTATTTAGAAGAAGGGTATTTATAAGGAGTTGTAAACTCAGTCCACCACATGCTAACAAAGAACCTTATTCTCCATTATCCCAATGTTTCTCCTCTGAGGACCTATTTCATTGCACAATGGAGGGGTAGAGGAGTAAACATACTTCAGTGAAGATCAGCTGATGTATAATAAAAATGAGAGTTGATAAAGACTTAAATCAGCAAATAGGATTTTATCAGTGCCATTAGGTATTAATTATGCATATGCACTATGTAATGTTGTAATGAAATGCAGTGTTGCTAAGTGAAYACAACAGCTTTAAAAACAAAAGCAAAATGCCTCTCAATAAATTTAACTTATAACTTTAATATAAATTTAAATTAAACTTAAAATTATAAAAATATGCCTCATCCTAAAGCCTTCCTTCTGGACATTCTGACTCACATTCATAATGTGAAAMATATACTCAGTGCAAGTGAAGCAACACAATTAATCCAGATTTATCCTTTGCAAACTGATTCCCATTTTATAAGAGTGCTGCCTATAGGTTTCTAGTGATAAAWGTTAATAATAATTTTTAAAATACATCATTAGCTTTAGCTACATCATTAGGTTAAGAGCTTATTTTTCACATGTTTACTTTTCAACGAATTAAGAGATGTCACAGSTCTTAGGATCTCACATTGCAGTACAGGCTTGGAGTTACAAGAAATATCAAATTATCCTTTTAAAATAGAATATGAAATACTGAAAACACAAGGTAATATATAATTTGCATCTTATCTAAGATGCTAAACTTGATAAAGAGGAAYGGTTTGCAACRTTTCCTGTTCCATGTTCAAATCTTAATGTAACAGTTGACCACATAGAACTCAGTACTAGTATTTTATTTCGGATGTTATATCTCTTCCTCTTCCTTAAAAATAATTTTAAAAAATCCCAACAAAAAACTAATAAATTGCTTACTATAGATTGGCTGGCCCGTTAATGGGAAGTAAAGAGCTCATTTTGYACATTATTTCAGTAAAGTAATCCCTAGCCCTCAGATATTCCCTTTTCTTTCTAATAACATTTTACTTAAATGGCAACTACATTGTGGAACAGGTCAATTGTGTTCTGCAACTATCTGGCACCATCTAGTAGCCGCTGGCCGTCTTCTTTCTAAAAACCATTAAAAGATTGTGAAAGGGTGATACTGAACAGGTATGCAAGGAATAGTAGCACAGACGTCTTTACTTGAACATAACATGGTCAAGAAAATGTTTTATGTTGAATTAGGTAGGTGGCTATAGTCACTAACTACTTGTGCACGGTACAAATGACTTCTGCCTTCCTTGAGAAAGTACATTAAGTATTTGTATGTTGGAGTTTCCAAGTAATCTCAGAAACTGCTGGTAAATTTTAGCAACAGTTGACAAAATGCACTGTTTTATGTATGCAAACATTAGCTAGTTATCTTCTTTTCCTACCCGCAAAACACACAAATAAATTGGAAACTAACAGAGCAAACATATGCTTTGATTAACTTAAATCCTGGATATACAGGGTGCTTTTTCCACGACTGCCAGGGCAGAGTGCCTTGTAGGCCCTAATACTGGGGAGGGGGGATGGAAGGGGAGTAAAATGAACATAGAAAGGCTACTTCATTATGTTCCCGAGGTATGACTAGGTAGAAATCTTTATTTCCAATTCCTTTATTACTCCTTCACCCTGCAAGCAAATACAAATATGCAGCCCCGCCATGCTGCTCCCTTGCAAAATATATGTATAAATATGATACTTTTGCAACATCTAACCACAGCTTTTTAAGCTGAAACAGTTGTTCTACTTTTACTTTAGATGTCGAATCCATCACAGAAAAGAACTTTGTTTTTAAAAGACCTCCTCAATGAAGCAGTTTGACTCTCTGCCATTTAGCTCACTGTATTTTTACAAGCACCAGGCTGAGCAAACTATGATTGAGAGAAGCCATCTTATGCACATTGCTGTTGTCCCACATCATTCAGAACAAACCTTTTTAGATCGTTAACTACCACAGGAGTGCTGATTACACAGGCACCAGCAATTTCCTAACCAATGACCACCTGAACAATGATGTGTTCAGCTTCTCAGACCCTGAAGCCTTTCAGAGGTGAATCATTTCACAGTTTGGAACTAGATCTCCATAGCAACTTCCCTTTGAGGGTTTTAGAATCACCATCCCGTAATTCTATGATCATCAAGCTCAACCATTCCCAATGGTTCTTTTCACAGCAGATGGAAAAGGAAGCCTTGAAATTTTACAGTCTATTTCAAGCAATTCATCTGGCAGCCTATTAGAATTCAAAATATTTCGACCTTCAATCACAAAGCATGTTATCTGAAGCTGTGGTGATCTCAAGTCAAGACAAGCAGACGTTTTAGTCTAATCATCCATGATGAGAAGAGACTGACAAAAACTCTTAATTCAACCACCATCAAAATGCTTATTTTAACTGCATGAAAGTCTTTCAACAGGCAATGAAAACACACCATGTACCATTTTATCACAACCTTCCATTCAAGGGAAATACGAATTCTGAATATTGGCATGGATCTTTGCACTCCCTGACTGCTTTTGAACAAATATCTCCTCCTTGAAAGTCAGTATAAATCCAAATCTACCACATTATTTTTTTTAACAGCTGTCAAGAAAAATGATAGGAGGAAACAGCAATTAAACTTTTTACTATTGAGTACAATAATACTGCAAATGAGTTACTTATTGATAGATTCAGTTTGTTACAGGCATCTTCTAAGAAATACAAATCACTTACTACTCAGAAAACAAATGCCCACTAAATTATGAAAACAGCATTGGCTAAAATCTTGAAGTAAAGCTCAGTTTCATGATAATCATAATCAGAGGGATGTTTAAAGTTGGCAATTTTTTCCTTTTTTCCCTTTTTCTGTTCCCAATTCCCAACTCAATTCCCTCTGTTTGGAGTTAAAGAAACCTTTCCCTTCTCTTAAATGTTTCAGTAAACCACTGAAATAATCCCATGAGGGCACAAAAGCTTTAAATTTGAAAAAACCTGCACCAAAACCCCCAGGCTGCTTCATTCATATTTATCAACCTTAAATACAAGTTAGATTCAAATGTTTTAAAATCTCACCTATACACTACTATGTTATTAATATCATTATCTGGGGACTAAAGAATCCAGAAGACTTCAAACTTTCTATACGTCAAAATACCACTAATAGATTTTTACACGATTGAGCAGTAAGTTTATATTAAAAAAAAAAAAAATCAGGAGAATTACCATTTAGTGACTTGGCAGTGAGATGCTGATACTTAACAACTGCTGTGAAATGCATCAAACTTAAAAGAAACAAGAGAAGGCTCCCACCTGCACCCAAGCCACAGTATCCACTAAGAATAGTGAAATAAGGGAAATTAACATATGTGATATCATATAACATTCATAGAGGAAGGAACACTGAATGGTTTTACTTTCTTTGAATGAAAAAAATGCACCCCTAAGTAGTTACTTAATTGCGGGAGCGGCCACAATTAGAGACCCTCTCTACAGCACTTAAAATGCCACATTTTATTAGCCCATAGGGAAAAAAACAACCAACCCCCTCCCCTTTGCTGACCTTATTCTCCTAGGTATCGGCACTGCAGAGCCATACTCTTACTCTACTTCAAAGAAAAACTCTTTCAAAATTAGAAACTTAGTAAAATAACCCATAAAACTAAAAGATCTTGAATATATGATTTATTGAGTGGTAGCTTACGGAGAGTTAATATATTGGCAAAGTAATTTTTGAAAAAATTACTGTAGAAGAAATGACGAGGAAAATCTTCGGGGGAATAAACTGGCACAAAACAGGATTTATCTTCATACATTTTGCAGTGTTTGCAAAGCAGCTTGTGATCAGAACTATACAGCTGCTTACATGTACTGCTTGAAGATTGGAGAGGAAGTATGTGAACATAACCACAAAATTTAACTAAGGATGAAGCTAGAATTTAACATAAAGTAAAGCAAATGAAAAAGTTATGCATCAACTAAAAAGGTACACTGTTTGTTTCTATGTACAACTGACTGAAATAAATACAGACTTTATTCTAGCAATCTGAGAAAGAAACACCATGGGAAAAATCCTTGAGTATGTTAAGTACCATCTCCTGCAAAGACCAGAGATTATGGCAATTACACATGAGCAATATTAAAATTCTTAGTGGTTTCCAGTGCTAGATCAGTTACTACAGCAAATATCTTTTTAAAGAGGCAAAGCAGTTACAGGATACATTTTACAATATTCAGAATTTTTGCTCAAGAAAATTTACTTCTTTTTTAGTATGGAAGGCAAATATATCTTTGTTATCATATGTTTTAAGTAATCTATAAAGCCTAGCTTACTTCTGTCTGTTTAGCAAATGTAACATAACCACCATGTACAACCTTTCATTTAGCATTTGTTCTAGCTGAAATTGAAAATAAAACTGCCGACAATCACAAAATTATTTAAACAACTTGCTAATGAAAAGGTGTATCTGTCACTGCAGCAAAACTTACATGCATAGACAGAACTACATAGAAGTCATTTTGCAATGTAGCTATTGCTAAATGTAATTTGAACTGAAGCATTTTTAAAAAAATCTTTAGTAATAATAAATTGTAACAATCTTGCATTGTACAATTAGACAGCAAAGGATGCCTATTAGTGACACATATGCAAATCATCCTAGAATTATATCTTTACAACCTATTCTATGATTATGCAGTTATGTTTTAAAGTATTTTTATCATATTTTACCAGGTATTTCTCATAAATAGTAATTTTAAAATCTAGGAGGTAATTCTTAAAGTTGTCTTCATATGTCTCTAAGAATGAGACTGCACTTCCAGCTTTTCCTCTTCCCAATATTTCCACCATCATATCTGAAAAACCTCATCTCAAGCACAGTAGTTATGTATTAGCTCATCGTTTAACAATCTAGAATAACCTTAAGTTTATTTCATAACATATAATCAAGCAACATATGGTAATTAAAGCACACTGAAAACAGCAGTTACTAGCTAATTAACATCACAGAAACACTTTTCTTAATGCTAGAAAAAGACAAAGATGTTATAAAATACCACAGCATGAGGAGAGTTTGTAATAAACCTTCTTGTTTAAAACATTAAAAGCTTTAACACAGGAATTTGAATCCCATTTAATTCATGAATTAAAAATGTCAGCACAGGTTATGCACGATTAGGTAAKCCATTTAGGGACTCCCGTTGCACCACATGGCTCATGTAGGGCAAGGACCATACACATAAACAGTTGCACCCCTCAGGACAGCTCACCATCCACATGCCCAATCTCTACAATTATCCTTATGCATTCGGAGTTGAAGAATTAATAGTTTCACTGTTTTCATGGCAGTAAGAAGTATTCTGGCATCACCACCATGCCTAAACTGCAGCTAGGAACAAGCAGTAAAGGCTAGCTCAGGCTGTGACAATGACAGGCACCCTGGGCTGGGGATGGCTGTCAGACAGCCTCTGTGTTCTTCTGAACACACTGGTTCACAACACCAGTACAGCAGCAGACTTTGTTAGATACTTATTTTCTGCTTACAATTAAATTACCACTTTAAAACAGTGACAATATTTTACTTCTACATGTTATTTGAAACCCACCTTCTATTTATGACATTATATTTTATATTTCATATCTGTCTCTATTAACACCTAAAAATGCTTACCAGCTAAAACTGTGTGCACACTCAGCTCTAGCAAGTACTCTCTGTGGAGACCAACACTATCATATGAAAATATACTCAGATATTATTTCCCCATTATTAGTACCAAACCATTATTTACCATCTTTTATATATTCTTATCTATTCTTAAATATTTTTATTACTTAACATAATTTTTCAACATAAGGAATTACTTTGTGACAGGAGCATGCCAGAGGCCAGAGCTGTTCTAGCAGACTTCACGTCCCTGCAAGTTCAAGGATAAGAATCTGACAGGAAAGAAGATTCCTTAAAAGTTACCTTCTATTTTTAAGTAACCTTATGATTGCAAATGGGTTTGTTATAAAAATACAGTTCACTGTTTTTCTCTTTCTGTAACAACCCTGATACAGAATACTGTATGTACTTTTTACATAATGTAATGTTCTAACCTAAATTAGATCAGGGATTAAAATAAAAACCCAACTATAGCACATAACACAGAATGAAAGTGTTACTATTTCCTTTTTCTACAGCAGGAAAACCCTATTTCAGATCTTTTGAAAATATCATGCTTAAACTTCAAAAAGTTCAGAAGAAACACACAACAAATCAACAAGAGACTTTTCTGCTACCAAAAAAATAAAAAAGGAAGAAGTTTGAAGAAAGCATTGGTGCTGCAGTGCTAGGAAAACAGGATGCATTTTGTTCTTCACCTGGCCAATGCTAAATGAATGCTTATTTTTCAAATAATTTGTGTCTATGAAAATTTTCTAAATTTTATGGGATGCTACTGAAGAATAACGAAACTTCTAAAAAGCTCTAAAGCCATTAGGTTTCTATTCTGACATTTATTTAATATACATACACATATAAAATCTTCTTTTTAAAATAAATTGGTAGGCAGTACAGCTAAGAAAAAACACATTAAGTGAAGAGAAGATGGATTACCCTTGACTAGACTTTCCATTTTGGTGAAAAATCAGAACTCTGATCACAAGCAAATTTCTCTGTGGTTTGCTGATTACTAACATTAGAAATATTCTCCGAATCATTTAAATCATCTGTTTCTTTACAATGTGCTTTCAGTTACTTGTTTTCAATTTTCAGTACAACACTGCTGATAATATTACATATCCCTTCCTCCTAAGAGAGGCAGTWATACCCTGCTTGCATTCCACAGGAATGTAACCTTGTTCTTAGATGCAGCTCCATCTGTCCTTCTCCCCCACACTGCCAGCCCAAATCCCATCTTACCCATCTACTCAACTCCATCAAGACATTAAAACTGGTGGAACATGACACATATGAGACTGATTTATGAATTCAAACTGCATTTAAACACAAGCAGTATTTTCCCTTAGATTTCCAAAGGGTTCTTTCTTCTCAAACATGCTGAGTATTTCATCCTAGTTATGTGGAGGTATTTCTATGCAGTACTTGTAAAACACAAAATTAATGCACTTCCACGTAACAATACATGTTCTGAAATAAAAAACAGTTATTTGTTCTCTAAGGCAAAGTTTAAAACACAAGGGGAAAAAAAGTAACTTCATAGTGATTTTATGGGTGAGATTTGAAATTGCTTTGTACTAACTTATCAAATTCCAGCAAACGTAATGTTTCAATTTAAAGCTGCAGTAGTCTCAGAGATATCTTTCCAGTCAAGAAGATTTTGTTTTCTGAGATTGCAAACAAATTTTTGTTTCTCATATTTTTACTGCTCTAATACAGTAAATTAACAATCTAGTAAATATCACCAGTGATGTACAAAATCCTGTTAACCAACATCACCCTGCTGTCACACAGCAAGAAAACAAAAAGTGGGAAAGCTAAAGACCTCAAATTGGCAAACAACGTACAGAGGAATTCTGTAAAAAAAAAAAAAAAAAAAAAAAAACCAAAAAAAAACCAAAAAACCAGAGAGATCCGTAAACAGAAAGAGATGAGAGAAAAGTTAAACTTGAAGTTTTTAGGTGAAAAAAGCAGCATTTCTCTCCAGCATGGAGGTAATCTGGATGGTGCTTACGGGAACCAGATGAAGGGACAAGAAGTAGTCAGGACCCGTAGTATGACTGTGACACACGAGCTGGCAATGCTGGTGCTCTGCACCAAGCTGTCCATACACACGCAGCGGCAGGCAGTGCCTGTCAGCCTTGTGGGCTTCCCAGCACCATTCTTGCTGAGAATCCCATGTTACCTCTCCCAAACACGATCCTGTGTTAGTGACACATGAGAACAGAGCTGAAAAGAAGGAAATCGCCCAGCTGGCACAGCGAGGGCCCAGCACAGGGCACACAGGGAGAGCGCTGAAGCCATCAGCTCATGCCCCTGCTCAGGGAATGCAGACACACCCACATGACTCCAGTGTAGGACCCACACACTACGATACTCTATTCTCCTSGACTGAATTGGTTCCCTTCAATCACTGAACAGCAAGCAGCACATTCCCATTTACAGGAAGACTAGGAAAAACTGCAAAATACTTGTCCAAAACAGCGACTGATTAGAAAAATCAGGATTATGATGTATTTACCTTTAGAAGTGTCTAGTCTATCATATTATTCAACAGCAGTTCCCTAAAGAGGTAGTCTAAGTATCTTAGCATGGCAACATTACACTGAACATGTCAGAGGAAAATGAAAATTTAATAACATCSAACACTTTTTTTAAAAATAGGGGGTTTCTTTTAAAAAAAATATTAATACTGAATGTTTTTATCTTCTCCTCGTAATTGAAACTCTGCTAAGGTTAAATGAGCATGGCAACTGAAAAGTTGAGCAGCCAATTCAGCAGGCAGTACAATTGCTCTGCTAGGCCTATCGAGCTGCACTTCCCATCTCCAACAATAGCTAAAGCAAGTCAACAATGACACTGCAATACTTCTCCATAAAGAAAATATATACACACAATGACCTCCCCCCAATTATTTACTCAGAGTGCAACKGCATCCATTAATACTCAAAACCACTCACAGTCAACATATGACAGGGGAAATTACATTTAAACAAGCATACAAGTGTTGTTTTATTTCAGTGTGGGACAAATAGATTACAAGAAAACATTCTATCTCCTCACAAGAATGTGAATTTATAAATGACCAATTAACTCATACACTAAATTATTCACTCTCAGTGGCACAGTCACCTTAACATCAGCTTGCAAAAGTAATACAGAAGAGGGGAAGATGCATATTTTTGTTTTCTATAAATGTATACTCATTAGTTAAAGTWGAGATCAAGCCATCTTTATTCATACTGAGCAGAACTTGACTGCAATTCATGGAATCKGAGTCACACGATATGAATGAATAGAAGAATTGCACCCTTGGGAAAAATAAAGAAGAACTTTAAAAGGTCACTTTTGTTCTCCCTCCCTACCTGCTTACATACGCATTTTAGGAAAAATGACAAGAGGAAAACATGTGAAAAGAAGAGAGCTTTAATTGATAATTAACCAGTTAGCAGCTTAGAATTATGCTGGAATAATGAAATGGAAGTATCTTAATAAAGTGAATATTGTTAGTGGCTCATCAGTTTAAAAGTAATCATATTCTTATCAAAGCTGCTGTATGGCAAGTGACTATATGAGAGCTGCATTTTTAATACTGTTTTGCATGGTCTTTAACTTGCATTCATATTCGTTTCATACCCCATCCTTACAGGATTGTTGTTGGAACAGCACTGTAGTCATTATTTGACTGTAAGTTACCTTTAACTTTATTTTTATCTAAGTCTAACTTAGATTATTCCTCAGAAGGGCAAGTTACTAGATCAGTGTGAAAGAATAGTTACATTGGATTTATATGCTCCTGTCTCAGTGTTTCTGGCCCAAGGAGGAGGGGAGACAGCTGAAGACAGCCTTTAACACTCCAAGAGTAGTATGCAGCCAAAAAGATGTTACCACAGAGTCAATAGAGCCATAGGAGGCTCTGCTAGGAGGTACAGCCATCTGTGATTCAACTGGGAAACAGAAGTGCTTCTAGGAACCTATTTAGTTTAAAGTTTCCCTTAAAACATTAAAAAAAAAAAAAAACCCACAACTCCAATTAATAGGGAATCACACAATTGTCTTGTATTTCTTCCTAAAACAGAGCAACTGAATATAAAAATCAACGATCAAGTAGCTTAATTATAGCCTAATTTCCCTTCAAAYGGGAACTATGCCTCGCCTGACTTCAAGTATACAGAAATTTTGAAGAGATGTTATACCTTTCCTAAGGTTAAGGGGAGCAAGACAGGCCTACTGCATACTCAGCCAACATATAAAATACGATACTAATTTCACTCACTTGGTTGCATTTTCCCCAAAAATCAGATTTTATTCAATACAATGTAATTTGAGAAGGGGACAGCAGATTTTCTGTGAATTTCTATAGCACTGATTATCTGTTTTAAAACAAGAAGAATAACTCAATATTAAGAAATCATAACCAAGTCACATACAGATGTTTCCCATTCACTTTGAAATGGAAAGACATGTAAATAAAAGAAAAATACAGCAATGACAGAGGAACAGAACATCATAGATTAGGTATTTCCAACAGAGAAAGCCATTGAGTAGGTATCTGTACAGTCATTAGTACAGTAGGGTCAGAATCAGAAAAATGTAGTTTACTTGTGGGTTTTATTTTAAACTGTGCAAACAAAAACTATTCTGTTCATGTCAAAATGTGTTCACATGGAACAAAACATCTCCTGCAGTCCAGATCACTTCACTGCGAGGCTTTTTTCTCTGTTGCAATATCATCATGTACCAATAATTTGCTAGTTGGGAAAAAAAAAAGCCTGAAGCCTAACGTGTATTTTTATCTACTTGTTAAAAAAGTACGAGAAAAGCTTTCCATAATGGAGAAGGGAGGAGGAATGGAGGGGGTGGGAGACAAGAACAGGACACAAAAAAACACCTTTTCCAAAGACTGTTCTAGGCAAAAGGGACATGTCATGTTAAACAGTAGTCAATTGCTGTATACAACCACTAAACAAATTCAGCTCTATGAAAAAAGAACTGCATCACCATTTAGTGGTTGCGATTTAGATTATTCTAGCGTGTAATACTTTAATTGTATAAAACAAAGCTGATGTCACAAACACAAAAGAACTTCTTGCAAAGCAAGCACCACAAGTAATTTTTATGCTGCCACTGATGGCTGACAAGTGATGAGCACTTTGTTTGAATTCATATACTTATGCATCTAAGGCAACAGGTGGCTTATAAAAAGAAAACACTAAGAGCTTTTCAACTCTTCATTATCGAAATTTTTATAGTATGTTTTATTGTAATGATTAAACAACCTCTACAAATGACAGCTCAACATACTTACGACAAAGATGAACTAAGGCTCAGGGAAAACTATCCATTATTTTGCTAAAAGCAGAAACTGAGGTAAGGTTCTGAATCCTACTGACTTGAGCTCTGCCTACACTCAAAATATTTTGTAATTGCACAAAGCACTCAATATTTAAAAAGGACCATGAGATATATAAATTAAATAATCCATCCCTAACAATTAAAAAATATGACATCAATATTTCTTATCTTGTACATTACACACAGACACATCTATATGGTGATGTTCACTGGATTAATTTTTCTGCTTTATGACACTTCAGAGAATTCAAACCRGAGGCTTAAACTGCCCAACTTTTGGATTCCCTCTGCCTCTTTCTCTATTTCTTCTGCAAGCAAGCAATCCCTCTCAGCTAGTCTACACTACTGTACTTCTACATTTCCTGCTTTTTGCAACTCTTTCACACACTCCACTTCCCACTCCTACTGCTATTTAGTTTTGAGACATCAATTTTCACATCAAATTACCAAAGCTGGACGCATAAAAATATTCAATAAGCATCAAGGAACTGTTATCTCAGTAACAGCTAGGTAGGTAAGTACTGAAATGCAAACCTATGTTCAAACATATTTTAAAAGCTTAACTAGTAAAGCGAGTTTGAGGTACAGATGTTTCTGCTGTCATCCTTACTGAGAGAAAAACATGTATGATGGCAAGTGGGGAAATAAAGAAGGAAGAGAGAAGGAAGAAGGGATGTTGTTCGATTTTGYAAAGAAATACTTTTAAATTAACTTTAATAGAAAACAAATTAACCATGTTATTACCTTACTTGGCAAGGTATACGTACCTGAATACTTAGAAATTTGATTACATATTTAAGGATAAACATGGAGGTTCTGAAGAATCTTCCTGCTATTTTATCAACAATAGATGAAGCTTCACTTTAACTGCAWAACCCAAAATAAGAACCAAAAATAGCCTTTCTGAGGTATTTCACAAACAAATAAAYGGTTGGCTTGATATTTTCTTAATTGTCTCCAAGAATTAGGCTCCAAGGTATTGTTTGAGGCTAGAGACCKGCAGCATCTAAACTAAAGCAAGTTTCCAAAGAAGCTCTAGCAACTACTGYTGACAAACATCCAGCACTTAAATCCAGCCCAATGCTAATTCTGTTTTCTGCAGAAGATTTCAGGATAAAAATACATCTTGAAATACACTAAAAAATAGCTGGGAGAAACCGTGTGAAGCAAATACAAGAGTGACAAGTCCAAACAAACAAACAAACAAACAAAAAAAACAAAAAACCAAAAAAAAAACAACCTAGGCCATAAGAATTTCTGCCAAGATGTCATTGATAACTGGTTAATATATGATTTCCTGTAAACCCAAGTAGAAAAGCAAAACTTTATCTTCAGCCAAAGTGAAGCTGGACTTCATCAGGACAGAAGAGAAAGCCTGGAAAGCATATTGAAAACATACCAGCTAWCTTTGTTGAAGGCACACTAAAAGAAGTCAGCAGATTTCCACATCAATACTTTAGCATTACAAGAGCACAAAAGCACATCTGCAACCAAACCCTGCATCTCAATAACATCTCAGCATAAATGACAGTCGTAAGTCAGATTTCTTCAGACTCTGGTGGACAGACAACATGCAAGGTTTGAAAGAAAATATCCCTAAGTCTTGCAAACTTAGAAGAAAAAAACAGGGGAAAAAAAAGGATACAACTGGCATCATGTATTTCCTATGGCTGCCTTTTTACAAACGTTTTTCATCTTAGCAATCTCAGCTTAATGCTCCCTGAGCTAGAACAGCATGACTGTTTGCTGCATTACATATTAAATCTGATTAGAGAGATGACCAATTTTTAAAATAACCCAGCAAGAAGAATATGGCTATTTTTAAGAGCCAAAAGCCCTTTTACTACATGGTTTCACAATCAGGTCCAAYAGCACAGAAGAAAGTGGCAGCATATACATGGGAAACAGTGTTGGAGTACAAAACTACTTCAGCTCGCAGATCTTCTCATCCAGTGTTCAAGTCTGGCACAACGTATGACTTGGAAAGGGAAAGACACTTATTTTTCTAAAAGTGGCCTTTTGGCTGTTGTAGAAACCAGGCTGCTTCAATAAATAGCAATTCTAAAAGGAAACTAAACCAAAGGTTTTTCTGTCAGTTTATTAAACAGTCTCACAGACTCTTATAGACAMAGGAAGTCTAAACTGACACCCCAATTATTTCAGACAAATTTGCTTGACCCAGAACAAAYAGGAGGTATATTCCAATTCTTACAACAGCATATCTGAACTAACCCAGGAGTCTCGTTTAGTTTGTCTAGGATAAGTAGCTTACAGCCAGAATAAGAAACCTAAAGCCAAGTTCCTTCTGGTCTTCTTTGCAGTAGTTACTCCACTGTTCAGCACACTGCAATTAGACATGTAAACAGCTCCTTGTCCATTTTAATACTGAAGTTGTATCAGCCTTGGAAATTATCACCTCAGCTCACCTGCATATTCAACTCCACAGCAACGAGGGACAGCGATGAAGAGTCCCAGAACAGCAACAGCCAACTCCTACTGCTGTTTACTAACCCAAGGCAGGCCATGCCCTCAGCTGCATTAGGAGGCATTGCCATCTATGATACAACTGGAAAACAGAACTGCCTCTAGGAACCTAYCTAATTTAAAACTTTCCTTAAAACTCTGTATTCAAAAAAAAGGTACTTTCAAGAAAGCAACTTTCTGAAGGGAATGCTATAATATTCTCAAAGACCACTCACCTTTCTGATACAATCATGCAGCTAATTAAAGTGAAAACACTCGCCCACTTATCTTTCTCTGTTCTTACARTGTGGCAAAGAACTGTTATTTTACCTTTTTCCAGGTAGCCTTCCTCTGACCAAAGGAAAATAGGCTTTCCCATTTCATATTAGAAATAAAAACAGATCCATCTGCAGTACTTTTCCCTTCAAGCTTTCAATAAAGAAATAAACAAAACAGATCCATCTGCAGTACTTTTCCCTTCAATTCATTTCAATAAATGGAACAGCAAATAAAAAATTATTAATAAATTATTGAACAATCACTATTTTTAAGAAGTCAGGATATCCCACACCATTGGCACAGACATCCACTCAAACAGGTAAACACATATTTCAGAAATAGTCACCTGAGCCCCCCAACTCTATCACACATTGACCATTTCTTTAGGCAATGCAGATGTGTTTTCTCTCTGCAATACTTTAAACAGAAATTACACACAGCCAAATCACACACACAGAACTATACCAAAAGTAGTTGTAGTCAAATAATAGCAATGACTCAGTAAAGACAACCTGCCTGGTCTTTATTCTCAGGGGAGGGAGGGTTTACTGGTCAAGTACTTTATGACTCACAGTACAGTATATTAGAAATTTTCTATGTATTCTTTAGAATTGAGAGATTGCCCTTGTAGCTCGGTAGGTAGCACTCCTGTTTCTGGCCTACGAGGTCATAGCTTTAAGTCCCTGCTGAGGAAACTTAACAAGTTCCATCTATAAATAGAATGGCATTAGATGCTGCTACTCTAGCAAGGGTGGTGGCCTTTTGACAGRAAATTTTATGTTTTCATCTATTCTGATACGAAAAAGAAACTGGACATAAAGAAGCAYAGGATATTATGCTAAAGATGAATGACAAAGTAAGTTCCAAAATCCACTGTCACTTCAATTAGCATGATACAAACAAATCTAGCATTATCAAACTATGATAAAGGCTAGAGAAGAATGCAAGAACAGTAATTTTCCTTCTTAATGGGAATAAGTAATTAAATAAAATTACAGACTTTACAATATTTCAGRCTGAAGAGAAACCTCCTAGGTACCATACAATCAAAATTCAATTTATGACATCAAGAGGCAATCTCAATGTAAAACAAGTTTTGGACAGTTCTATTAGCAACATAATGTTTGAACATTCATAGCTCTCATCCTCTCTGAAGAAGCATATCCTTGAGAGACAYTTATTTAATTATCATGGCTTAAAATGGTATTACCCTGCAACATACAAATTCTTGTTTCTAATATCCATATATTTGGGGAGGCTTATTCAGCTCTCAGAACACCAATTACTTGTGAGAAATTTCAGAATGAAATTAAACCCTTACCTGAGTTTATTTGTGCTGTAGTTACCTGGCCTTAAAGGAATAWGTATTAAAGCTCAGGTGTCACCTTCACTAAGTCTGGCAATGTAATTTACTGTTCAATATAGACAAAGGCTAACTCACTACAGTGATGACAATTTTCAGGCACCTGTTCCACAATCTGCACCCACGTGCCCAGGAAAACAAATTCACTCCTCTGCTGGAGACAAAGCTGCAAATATACTGCAAACAGCTTTGAGGTACAAACCCACAAATTTTGTTCACGTATGCACACCAAAAGCAAAGTAATGCCAGCAATAAAATAGGAGATGAGGGTGATTTTACAATGGGATTTCCTATACCTCTAACACACAAACATTAGGTTCAAGGGTGATGACAGACCCTGCAAAGTTTTTCTGCAATTGTTCAGCATAAGAGATTACTGCCCTTCCTGTAATTATCTTCTTGCCTAAGTGAAAAATCTGATTAGTTACAAGTTTCCCAAAGCTGGCACATTAAGTTAGTTGATCCTGCACTGGCACTGATCAGGACGGTAGTATACAAATACCTCGCTCCCTCCTGCAGGTTTAGGTTTCAAGGTAGTAGTAACTGAAACTGCATGACAGAAGATTCACAAGAATCCYATCCAGGTCCTTTAATTCCACTACCAACATTCTGGACAATAACGTAGTAGCATCCAAAGCACACACAAGGCTCTTTTTTGCTCTTCAGATGCTTCTACAAACAACTGCTTTTGAACATCAGCCTTCACCTTAAGTCTTTTCCCATGTTCTTGTATTGAAGAATAGGCACATGGGAAAGACAAGAGCCATTGTGATGACTGCTCTGGCTCCCAGCTACTTCAGTTTCATTTACATCCACTATCTCTGTTGCTGGGTGCTGCACGAACACTCCAATCCTACATGGGTATTTCTCAAGAAACTTCTTTGAGGAGATGTCTGTACAAACATTTCTTGCCTCCACCATTATTTCTGAGCATAAAGTCTGCTGTGCTTCCATTCTTGGATCCAGTGAGAAAAATCCAATAGCACTAGACAGCACTAGCTCTCCAAGATGGCTAAAACTAGTACATGACACTACTGACAACTCCTTGTGTTTCCCTGCAAGAAGTCTTGTGTCAAGGCAATACTTCTTGAGAATAAGTGACTCATTGCCTCTTCAAATCCCTTTTTTATCAGGCATTTTGTGGGGTCTTTTTCGCTCTAAGTAAATTCTGTTCAAGAATGAAAAAAATAGTTTATTCAAACGCACTTCCTTTTGGTTGCTTCATGTTATCTGAAAGGAATGACAACTCTCTAGAACACTGTTTGCTTCAGAGCTTAACTTCACCTGCTTTGAGAAGGGACTGTCCCCAGTCTTGTTCATTCCCACAGAACGTGGTACAGTACCGTAAGGGTTGCAAAGGCCTGATCAGATGTAGCCAGGGGTCATTCACTCCATGTGCATTCTGTTTCTGCCTGGAGGTACAAAACTACTGCTCTAGGGAGATCTACATGAATAAAAGCTCTGAAGTAAAACACAGCTAACCAACATCTGAAAAATCCTCCTCTCCTGCAATAAAAGCTTTTTTTTAATGAGGAAAAGCTAATGATAAGCAAATTTGTATGCATATCCATAAATATTGTTAAAAGCCTTCCTTCCTTTTCAAGGCAGTGGGCTTAGTATGCGAGAGTGGAGAAGCAAAATTCAAAGGTAACACATGATGTGAGACAATTACCCCTAGTTTGGTTTTTTCTGTGACTTGACATTCTGAAATTGCAACATGCAAAGCAAAAATAGTCTCACTACTATAAATTGTTTCACTTCAGGTAATGATTTTGCTAAAGGAAGTAGAGAAGTGCAGTTTTCTTAACTATGTGATCAGAAAAATCTCCTATGCAAAGCCTTTTCTCAAAATCAAAATCTCAAAATCAAAACACATACAACCAAAAAAGAACCCCCAAACAAACAAAACTACAGACAAAAAAACGCCAAAGCATCACATTAATATACATACACAACTGCCAGTTTAATTTGAAAGCTTTCACAATTTCTGGATTTAATATGGGGAAGTTACTGAAAACCAGCTAAAAGTTTAGCTGAACTGTGAGCCACTCCAAATATTTTATTAAACTTTAATTTGGTGTTACTCTAACAATAAATAAGAAGAAAAAATTTCCATAGGAACTATCACTCAACAGATTATCATATACATCTTGACTGTATAACAGTAACAAGTTTAATTTGGGCAAATTATTTTTAATCTTTGGTAGCTTAGCAGCGAAACGTTTGAATTTGTAAATAGGCAACACTTTTTTAACAGGGTTTAAATGGGTTTAAACAGGTTTAAATGTCAATTACACTAGTAATATAAAACAAAACCAAATCATCTTCAAAATTCAGACCAAAATATGCCAAACAGTAAAATTTTTTTAAGACAGATAGGTTTACATCTTTTCAAGGTGAACTTTGGTACATTATAAAGATTAAAAAAACAGCTCCAGRTATTAGAAGTGGCACAGCCAAGGTTCAGCCGCATAAACTGAGGCACTGTGATTCCCAAAGCACAAAACACACATGCTGAAAGGATGAGAAGTAACTCATACTTTGTTCACTGAAATGCTAGGGCAGTGGAGTGTAGCTAAGTGATATCCTCACATGCCTCTGCTCAGCAGCAGTCAGATTCCAAGGAGCAGCAATCAGCAGGTATGATTTCTTCTTAGAGAACATGGGGGAAAAAATACATCAAGCCTCAAGTATATAAAAGTGATAGATTATTAGCCTCTCTGTATAGAAAATACACACATTTTTACAGAAAGCCAAAAAAATAAGTGAAAAAAGGGGATGTATTTTATTCAGTTAAATAATTTTATCATGACTTTGATTTTTGCAGCAAATCAAAACAGCAGCGGTATTACTGTGAATTACCATTAACCCTCATGATGGTAAAAAAATAAAATTAAGTCAACTTGATTTTAAACGCTGAGCAAAAATCAGCAAAAATATTGTCAAACTCTGTTTTGATTAGTGCTTTTTTCAAGTAAGAATAAACTATGCTTAACTGACATGATTCATACCTATCAAAGCTTTAAATAATGATGAATAGCTTTAGAAGTTACCTAGAAGGAGGCAGAACCGGGGGGTGTACTAAACAGTTTCAGTTTTTACAAACACAAAACTGGAGTAAAAGCAATTGAAGCTTTCTAGGAACCCATTCACACTGGTCACACCAGTCACTTCTGTAAGACTACAGGGGATGTTTACCTACCTTCATAGCTCTTTCACTCTTACCACAAAGAGCAAGATTTCACGGATTATCAGCTACCAAACTCCCCTCCTGCTGCTAAAAGGCAGCTGCAGCTCCTCTGCTATGAAGTCAGAGCATTTCCAGGCAGAAGAGCAAAGCAGGAGCTGTGCAGCCCTACTTGCCTGCACTCCCCCAGCACCAAGCCACAGGCAGCTCGAACGATCCTCTGCAGACTGGCACACTGTGGATGACACAGGTGAGCTCTCAAGTTCTTCCACATAACCCAGTGTTGCCAGACCTATTTCAAACAGTGGGCATCCAACCCTAATGTTTTTTATTAATTGAAAAGGAGCATTTGATAGTAACGTACTTTTACAGACCAGCTTCCTCCCAATTTCTGTACCTTTGAAGGGAAAGACTAAAAAAGAAAGAAACTAAAAAATAAGATAAAAATGTGGAATATATTTTCTCGTAAACTAGGACTGCAGAATATCAGTGAGAAGAGAAATTCAAAAACATGAAGAGCTTGGACTGTTTAACATCCAGTACATTCAAAAAACTTGACAGAGCTATACTAGGGACTAAGTACTAACATCTACCATTTTCCTCACTGAAGCATTGTTTAAGCGTTAATTCCTGAAATTTACACTTGTAACAAAGTTGCCATTTATAGTACACCATACAAAGAAAGTAATTTTCTACAACTAGGTGTGACTGACCAGCCATAAAAGTTGAAAGGTGGTTAAAGCCATGAAACTGGGGAAGAAACACTATCACAACCTTCAAACAGCGCRCCTTCTGCCGCCACAAAAAACATTGCTGCCTCAGTTAAAACTGCAGTTCACCTGAAACATGGAGAATAGAACTGTCAGAAATATTTCAAATTAAACCCTGAAACTTGGAAGATGAAGAAAGCTGCAMTTACCTTAAAGAATGTGTCCACTTACTTTGGGACTGCAGACACCACTGCCCAGGACAGGCAACCATTTCAAAATTAAATCCCCCATGCACTCAGCCAATAAGTGTATCTGTCTGGGGTTTTCATACTGGATATGGCCAAAAGTAAATCATACTCCTACCCCTAAGAAACTGGGATAACATGCAAAATTTTAAATGTATGGAGACCAACTGGTTTGATAATTTTCATTTTGTGCACTTGTCCAGAAAAAAAAAACCTGCAGAAAGTATCAAAACCCAAGAGTGGATTGCTCTATTCTGTAGWGGAAAATTTAATCACCTTTTTTGCTGAGCTAAGAGAATCTACTTCATACTGTCCCTAATYATGTATAAAAATACACTGGCGCTCAACACAAACTTACCTCTCCTTTAATTTGTCCTATTACCCTACCATGYGTGGTTGCCACATTGTTGCCTGCTTCTTTACATATATTAAAATGTACTTTAGACATATAAATAGTGGTTTTATTCATTTAATGAAAATTATGTAACTCAGGAGAAGTAGTAGTCTAACAAGTGCATTGAAATTTGAAGGCTCAAAATCCACAGCCATTTCAATTCAAGATGGAGGTACTGTCTCTTTAAACAAACCTTACTTTCAGTGAAGTAAGGAAGGTAGAGAATTAGCCAGGTGGAAACAGATCACATTTCTTCTCAGCTTTATGCCACATAAGAAACAGTCTAGGTAGAAACTACACAGACCTTCCATAGCTGCAATAAAAATGTAATAAAATTACTTGGAAAGTAACAGAGCTGCAGTACCTTGCCTCTGTACCTTGTGGTGCATCAACTGGTAGGCAACAGCCTTCTCCATAAAACACCTCATAATATAAGGAGGCAACAAGTGTATTCTGTTACGGCAGCTAGAAAAAACATGAATAAATCTTCTGTCCTAAAGAAAATATGGTTTAACATAACCTCATCAATGTACTATTGACAAAGAAAATAGGATCAAAACCTTTAGCCTAGAACTATAAAATACCTCTGGTGAGCTACCCAAAGTTTGTCTCATACTCAACAAAAGCTTTCCAATCATAGCAAGCCRCTTCCTTCCCTATTGTTACCTTCATTAATATAACTTGGTTAATGCCCARACTGCTTTCTGCAAAATTACCAACTGAACCAAGCTAAGCCAACACCAAATAAGATACGAGTCTAACAAGAGCCTTCAATATAATCAGGCATGCAGAGCTKGGCGTCTACAGCACAAATCCACAATGACCTGCTTCATGCCTGACATCCAAAAATAAGAAAAAGATCAATTCCCTGAAGGACTCTGCTTCCCATGCTGGCCATTACCATAGGCAGTAGTAGTGCACATCACAACAGCAGGAAGACAGAGAGCAATGCTTCCAGTGCTCAAAGGTGAAAATTCATTCCAGATCAAATWAAAATGAAAACAAACACTAAGTTTTTAATGGTTTGAAAACACASAGGCCCCAGATCACTTCCTGTTACAGCTCTTCTTACCAACATTTTATCATTCTTATCTTCTCTTTATCCTCAGCAACATCTCCTTTCCAACTTGCTGGTGTACAAGTCYCACCCTCCAGTCCCCTGCCTATTCCCCTTGAATAGGAGCAGCCTGCCTGGGTTCTTTTTAAGCCACTTTCTATTGTGACAGCAGAGATCCAGTGTTCAGTGCCCACCCACCAAGCTGACAACTGACAGCTGGTTTCAGGGCACTGGTTCCCAAAGGCACACAGTCCATCAGGAACTTTGACCAAATCCTGGTAAAAGGCAATAGAGAAACTTCATACTCTCAGGATCTGTAAAATTTAAGGATTTACAAAAGCAGCAGATTTCTACTTCCATTTCAGTCTTTTATTATCACACTCCATTCTTCCTTCTTCATGAAACTAAACAAATACACTGCCTTGCACTGTTGGCAAAAGAAAATGGCAAAATACTTCTGCAGATTTCCAGAAATCCAGTTTGTTTAAGCATTCAGTGCAATGCTAATAAAGAAAGGCATACCTGTTAGATAGCAGAGGACAAGGATTGTCTTGGTTGGAAAAACCCAAGATCAAATTACTTTGAATTGAATGGTAAAGGTTAAAATTGTAATGGATATTTGCTCCACAGTTATTAATTACAGTACAAGAATGCTGTCCTTAAGCTAAAGAAAACAGATAAATAAGTTTACATACGCATCAGATGAAAGATCCCATCACAGGCATTAATGTGAGACAAGAAGGAATTTCCTAGGCCTTGTCCAGTGTGGGCTCCTTTCACAAGGCCAGCAATATCCACCACATTCAGAAACGCTGGAATTTTGCTGAAATATAAAAGTTAGAAGTTTCAATACTAAAGCATGTCAGTCAGATTTTTTGGCACAGAAATTAATTCAGAACATGAAAATGTTCTTTGTTCTTGTTCCTTTTTCTGGAACAAGTGAAACATCACACTTTGGAATGCATAAGACAAAATACCCCYCATCCCATGTAAAATATCCATTCTCTAATTTCCCTGTATATAGTTATGTAAAATTAAGTAAACTAGCTTTGAAGTGTGGAACCATATGGATAACAATACAATAATCAAGCAGACCTGGAACACTGAGGCATAAATATACCGTGTTGACAGGAACAAAGGGGTAAGACACAGAAGGCCATTACACTCCGCTATTGCACACCTCTAAGGTTACCATTTAGTTCAGGAAGTTATGCAACTTTCTCAGAAGACAAGGGCACTTTTTTTTTTTTTAATACAGTGGTGATTAAAACTAGCAGTGATCCAGGTTATGCAAACAATTTGAAAAAAAAAAGCAGGTAAATTTGTATTATAATGTAAACAGCTGTGATGTTTTCCACCATAGTGAACAGCAAAGGGTTAAGCAGACACATTAACATGCTGACAAAAGCCCGRAAAAAGCTTTTAAAATTATGGGAAATGCATATGGCAATTTATAAACTGCAAACCTACTATCCTCCACAAATTCTCAACTTGTTTTAAAATGAACAAATAACTTACTGGGCAACAAACTTTTCAGGTATACTCTAAACCAATTTACTTTTCAAAATCCACCTGAGTCAGGAAAAAAAACCCAAAAAACAATTAAAACTTTGTTATCTTAGAGCACCTTCATATGGTCTATACAAATGACATCATTATCATCATGAACAGTAGCAGCCACAGAACCACATTGAAATGCTGCAAATCCCTCACTTGCAAAAGACCAGAAACTGAACACCACAGCCTCAAGATCTCCAGCTTGATAGTTTCAAAATAGCTGGAACAGTAGTTCATTCCTATCAAACACTTTATCACCATTATATTTCAGTAGCACTGTGCTAGGACTAATACAACAGYTCACTATTTTACTGGCAGTGAGTATAATGGCAAACACCCAAACCCAGAGCTTTCCCACCCCCAAGGAGAGGAGTGTGACATGCCCTAAAGACGTCATGAATGGCTGGTACCAATTTGGAAAGCAGTGACTGTTCTGTTTTGTGGTTGATAGTTGATAGTTCTTCAACACAAGATTCAAATCTAAATATATAAATTCTGTGGTTTACCTTAAGATGCCTTTTCCAAAGACCTACCTTTGCAGTGCTGGTCACCGACAGAAACAACCTAGAAGGTGGGAATAAGACCTAGGACCTAGGCAGTAACCTCCTAGGCAGCTCTTACAGAAACCTCTGAGCAGCATTACACTTCTGAAATCTTCACTGTCCACAGCCCAAACTGAGCTTTATTTTTAGTAGTGYGACAGCTTGCTGATAAATACGTTTTTTCAAATATTGAAATATTTGACAACATGATTGCTGTCAAATCTGTAACAGCAGGAAACTCCACTAGCATCAGAAAAATCACCCTTCTCTTCTTATCCAATGCGTGTTATGGCAGCCATAGYCCAGACAGAAAAAATGTAGTTACACAAATCTATAAATCATTGTCTCTGCTCAGAGCAACTGACTTAGGTAGAACAAAACACAATTCCACCTTTTTCTTCCTTGGTGCTACCCCACTTTGATTTGACTGCATATAACACATACCAATAGATATGCTTCCTCACTTCAAATTAACTCCTTAATTTGGAAGAGATGATCCACCAGAGTCYGTTTGAGTATGGAATACTCATTATGTCTAGAAGAGTGGTGACCTGAAATTTTTTTGTTTTCAAACTTGCTCTAACACTTCCAAAGAAAAATTATTTCTTTCAAGTAAAATAATTCCACAATACAAGATCTGGACAAAATCTTTTTGTTTACCAAGGTGAAGTTCAAAGTGTCACTAAATCTGCAGGTGTAATAAATTAGAAACTCAATGACAYGTTTCATGTAATTAATATCTCTGTGATGCACTTAAAAGCATTAATGTAACACAATACAGTAAGTAACTTAAATTCAGGTATACAATATCTTGACTTTAAACTTCACTAGGCCCATGAAGAGAAGGGTCCATCCTTGGGAAGACAGACACTGTGTGCTGTAAGTCAATGCTGTGGAATGCAGTCAAAAGAACATGAATATAAGTACACTTTGAAGTAAAACAGTTTTGCTAATTTCACTTTTTTTGTCGCACTTTTTTTTTAAACTACCAGTACACAAACTCAAGAAGCAACAAATCCTTATTTAAGGCACTATCAAGACTAACTCACAYTCTGAAGACAAAAGCCACTAACTATTAATGCATTAACCCACTAACTCTTTGCCTGACACAAGYAGAACTAACATACTTCAGAAGAAACTGCTGTGACTTCCCAGTCCTTGCTTTTTGACACATAACTACTCACTCAAAAGTAAGACAGAAAAATGCCACTCTTTAAAGCACTTCTCCACTGTCATTTTAAACTGTGTTTTAAGGAAAACAAAGGTGAGGTAAGGAATGTTCTATGCTCCMCTCTCACCTTCCTGGTAGGATTAACTTCCTGGCCAGCCATCAGAACAATTGACACTTTCACTACAAAGATGCCACATTAGAGCAAGACAGATACCTTCATATGCAGATGGCCTGATGCTCTCTCACCAACAGCATTTGCCAGACAATGGAAAGAAAACCCCAGCACCTTTTTTTTTACAAATGAGTAGTACAAGCAAGAGACCTTTGAATTACATGGGTTTCCAGGGTTCTTTCTCACCTTCACTTCAAGTACCACAAAGCTCACAKTCCAAGCAAATCAAAATTATCACCATTGGCAGACACTTTCCTGAGTCTAAATCTCTGTTTCATCACAGAAGGATGAATACACAGAAATACAGAAAAAGGTACAAGCTAGTCGAGTCGCACTTGCCTGTACTCTGAAGGACAAAGAGTAAATATTATGAAACTAAAGAAACAGAGAACACTGCACAGAACGGGAGAAGAGTATAGTATATCTTGAATATGGTTTATTGAAGACTTAACTGCATTTTGCTTTTCTCCTCCTCTAAACAAATTAGTTTCCATTTCTTAAGATTTGTTAGTCAGCATTAGCATAGTGTCACTGAGCCTCAAATGATCATCAAGAACAGGTGGCATCAACTGATCATCTGTACAAATCAGTGCAACATAATTCTACCATGAAGCATGTCACAAGGATCTATAACATGAAACAGAACACCAAATCCAGAAGTATCTCTATATTTTAAACACAGGTATAATCCTTGAGCAGGGATTTTTTTATCTCATTTAGAAAAACAGCAGCATTGAGTTTGTGTTAGTGCACTACCTTCACTGTATGAGCAACCATGCAATAAAAGAGCACAAGACTCACTGGGCCAGACAATGGACAGTTTTGCAGTCCAGTGGTTAAGGCATTTTCAGGAATAAAGAGGCTTAYGCATCCACAGGGTTACAAATTTTGCAGGGGGTGAGACTTATTTTACACCAACTTAGTTTCAAATTGTTTCAAATATCAGTACAAACCAGTTATTYAAGCAGGAGGAGTTTCTTTACCTGACCTCCTTGTCGTGTACAGCAGTTCTGAATGATACAATGCAACCAGTAGCCTTTTTGTTTCTAAAAATGCACACACATAGGGTATCTGCAAGTTGTTATGCATATTTTTTTTTCCAAAATTTGAGGGGAGGGGCATACATATCTTTCTAGAGTATCCACAAATAATTGCTTTGTCGAAAAAACACACAAGCAGCACTCATTTGAAGTTTTCACATCAATTGAAATGTGATAACTGAAATGTCRTTTTTCTCCCTGGATTTCTACTCTTCTAGGTTTACACACTGTCTCTTCTCAAATKAAATCAAAACCTCATTAGTTTCTCAGCAGCATTTAATACAGTTTACCTAAATTTCACATCCACCAGGAAACCCTGGAAAACCATGTGACAGCTTCAACTAAATTCAAAATGCAGTAGTTTTCCAGCAAGCCTTGATGAYAATACTCATTAACACACTCACTTTTTACTCATTGCTTCAATAGTTCAAGAAATTTCTCTCAATTCAAAGTCTACCTGATCCTAGGTGGCACAACCAAGAAGGCCAGATTCTTCAGTATAAAGGTAAAATGTCCAATCCCCTTTCTCTCTGGTAAAGCCAAATGTGCTGCTCATCTCCTGGTTCCAGTACAGGTTCTTCTGACTTTAAAAGAAGCTACATTAAATCTGTTAGAAAAGAGAAATTCTTCTTCTTTCCCAAAAAATTCATACCAATTAAGTCAGAGTCATCTGTTAGCATTCACAAATGACTTGAAGAAAATGCAGCAACATAAAGGAGAGCATGTATATTGTGACAACCTTTTTGAGAGCCATTCAAATCTCAGTCTGTCCTCACTGCTACTTTTGGCTTACTTCCAAAACAGAGCAGTTCACAGTCCCTTCCTCTTCCAGGAGACTGTACTCCCTATTACTCCACAATCAATCTTGCAAGCAGTTTTGTCCAATGTAACCAAAATTCCTCACTGGGCAATTAAAGAAACCTGCTTCCCMAGAACTAGGTACAGCACATGAACCCTGGTCATTTCTATGCAAAAATTATTTCATTAATAGCATTTTACCCATGGTACTGACAAACAAGACTTGAACCAWATGGCACATGAACCAGAAATGAAAAATCTGCTAATTAAATTGCACTTATATAAATTACAACAAGGTAAGAGATTCAATGTGGATTACAACACATACTCCATGTCCTGTACATACCAAACACCCAGGTTCTCAAACTATTCAGTAAGTTATTACATCAATAAAACACAACTAATTAAATTCTGCCTTCTCCCATCAGGCAGGAAAGATGGCTCAAGTCATCGCTATTTCATTTTTCATTCACTGCTGGCAAATATGCAACGCTAGAAGATGCATCCCAGCTCACCTAATTTACACAGGCTCAGAACAAATCACCTCAGTGAAAATCATTTTGAGGCTGGACTCCAATGTCCGGTGAGGCACACCTGGGCAGACACAGCACCCCACAGTTGTGGCAAGAGGGCGGAAGACGTACAAGCTGAGGGGTGGGTGCATGTATTCAGAGGCTTTCAAAGCTTTCAAGATATTTGTGAGTTAGGACACAAACCACTATTCAAATTAAATGAGTTTGATATATTTACACTAAAAAAATATTTCTAGGTTTAAGGTGATTAAGCAGCATTTTAATTAAAATTAGAACCAAAAAATGCAAGAAAACAGTTTTATTAAAGTTTTTATTAAATTAGTAAAATTTCTTTAGATGCCCTACAGTTCTTTTTTTTTTTTGTGTGAGATACCCATCACCCCTAAACACACGATGCCTGATAAAATATTAACAGAGCATTTAACAGAGTGACTGTTTCTGGTTTCCATGTCACAATTTTCATGTCAGAAACTACTTGCTGAAATGAAAAATATCTCTTTTCCATTACAGAATTAGCAGACCTCATCCTCTGCTACCTACTTAGGATTCATAGATTAGGTGGAGGGGAAATACACCTTTGTGCTTTAATTCCTCTGAAGTGAATCAGACTACAGAAAATACTCTCTTTCCAGTTACTAAACTGGAACTAATCCAATCATTAGTCTGTAAAATCTTGCCTGAAAGTACCTGCGCTGGGGGAACAGGAGTAGGAGGACAACAAAATAAAAAGTTCACAGTCTCCTTTCTGAAAAAGCTACACATGGGCACAACATAACAAAGGGGTTTTCACTGAACATTGTATAAAATTTACAACAAATAAGTGGGTTAAATACATACATTAAATTAGTAACATAATAAAAACAAATACCTTAAAATAACAAGCATTCAGGATTGTGTTTAATATATCACRATTTCTTTTTTTTTTAGTAGCCACAGTTTCATTCACACCAAAAAGCAAGCAGTAGTGAGTAAAAACTCAAAGAAACCATCTATAYCATTTGGCAACAACATAGCAGTTTTTACTGTAAGTTCTTAGAGCCCACCTTCTGTGCACAGTCTCTATCACTCAASTTATTTATTGTCAACAGTCACATACATCCCACTGCTGCAGAAAGAAAAAAAGCACAGGTTACAAGTTCTGGCAGTGCACCTTAATCTATTAAGTACAGATTTACCTGTAGATAATAGTCCCTAAACTGTTGCCTATATGATTTCACTTAGAAACACTGACATTTCCCATTTATACCAGTCAGCTTTCAGTATCAGCTAACAAGCAACTGCACACCAAGCTGAGGCGCTCTCTCCTCTTTTGGAGAGACGAGTGGATCTTCAAGCAACAAACAGTATCTCAAGATCCCACCTCTTCCTCTGATGGCAGAACAGCTAACTCATCCCAGCAATGCCCCTGGCAATAGAGTCAATCTTGGTACAGCAGAGCAAGATCCCAGCTCAGCGTGACAGACAGCAACTGCCACCCCWGCCCTGTCCCTCTCCTCTCCCCTGGCTCACAGCAAGATCACTTTGCCCTGTCATACATTATTTCAGTTAAGACAAAGTCACCCTGTTCTTCCTTTTCCCATCTCCCAACAAGGACTGCAGTTATGTGAAGACTAAGTGTAACAGATGGGAAATATAAACCTGAATGCTTTAGATTTTGAAAGACAAAATCTTGAGGCTAGACAAGAGTCTAATTTAAAGAGAATTCACTGTTTATAAAACATTCTGCGTGCACAGATGGATTATGTCTACTAACCCAAACGAGTAGAAAATTACCACAGAATGTATTACATAAAGATGAAGAACAAAATCAAGACTATACAGAGAAATTAAAACATTTGAATTACAATACAGTAACTTATCTTGGTGACTATAGCCTTCTTTTTCCGAGTTAATCTCAGGCAGACAAGCACAAACAGCCCAGTAAGTTACTTCAGTCTGCTGTCTTACTAGATTATCACTAATTATTTTACTTTGTTACTGTTACAGTGGAATATGAAATCATATAAGCAGCTTAAGTGGACTCAGGAGCTATAACTATCCACTAATGATCACATCCACTGACTTTACGCAACAAATATGTCTGCAGAAACTCAAAAGACCATTCAAATAAAAGCTTGGTATCAAACCAAGTATATTTACTGAATAAAAAATATATATTTATTTCTATTTATGTATGCTTATTCCTTTTTATTTATATATTATTTTCAACAAATATACTATTTTCATTAATATTTAAGAGTAATGAGGGAAGGAGAATTTGCTAGTCAGAGAACACACATACAAGTATTTACAATCTAAGCACTCCTTGTAAGGCTAGAGTAGCCAGATGCAGGGGTGAGAGGAGAGGTAATAATCTCTTTTGTCACTTCAATTATTAATTCAGGAGTCGCCATCCATAGCTAAGTGAGAAGAAAAATGGATTACTGACATGGCCAAAGCAACTCTAATAGTTCAGTTTAGAAGAAAACTGTCAACAAAACTTAAATGCCATACCATTATCTCTGTACAGTCAACAGCCTGAAAGCTTTGTCTCTGTTTCAAAAGTTTTGTTTTTAAGATCCATGCAGTAACAATCATGCTTAGCACTGGCTTGAGCAGSAAACAAGTTAACATGTTGTAACAATCCACCTAAACAAATAGCTTCATATTAATGCAGTATTTAAAAACTGCACAATAATTACAGACTGAAAATTAGGTCAGCAAATGGATTTTTGATTAGTGCCTAATCAATCTTTTTTAACTGTGGGTGAGATCTGGCTCTAAAACAGATGCCCAAAGTGCTGGAAAAAAGCACGCACATGCATGCTGGTTTGGCCTACGATTTATGTACAATCGATTCAAGATACCTCTGCAAGTAACTGCAAACTTAAATTAATTTGAGTCACAAGTCCCTGTTTAAGTTGTTTTCTGAAAGCTTGGATTTTGCTGTCCAAGCAAAAAAAAAAAAGTTCCCATATTAAACATAGAGAGCAAATTACAAACACAGTCAACAGCAAGAAAACTGATGTGACAAAATTAATATGCTCCTAAAATAATCAAAGAATCAGAAGAGATGTGGTGTAAGAAAATCCTTGAATATACCACAGAACAAGTAGCAGAGCCTATTAAAGGAGAGAAAATCAAGGACAAAAAAGACAGCCCATTAAAAAACTTATTGCCAAATAACTGAGGATGCAGGAATAATGACAATTGTTTAGATACTTATAGCATGAACAATATTCTGAATGATACAAAGTATATGGTGGAAATCTAACAAATGAGCAACCTTATAATGTGTTAGGTATGTCTACTATGTTCATTTTCCAAATCTCTTCGGAAGATCTTCCAAGACACCTGGGAGTAACCACCTTCAAAGACAGGAATACCAAGCACCAAATGGTGCTGAGCAATGACTGACCAATCCTATATTTATCATTGCCATACACCAAGGGTCATACTGGGGGCATGGGAAAGGTATAGGACAGGTACACATATAATTTCACATTCTAAAACAGATGTCAGTAACAACTTCTAGACATTACAGTTGCATTAAAATTCTGCTAAAAGTTTTGGTTCAGTTATATACTTCAGCTGCCTAACTGAAGAAAAATATTAAAAATTTGAGTTACCTCGGAGGTTTGTGATACTGGCATAGGAAGTCAAATCTGTCATCTGGCACAGGTACTCGACTCTCATTTGGATCAATAGTACAGAAAGGAAAATTCTCCGCTGCCGCTTGACTCTTTGTTAACACATTGAAAAACGTTGATTTCCTATAAACAAAATACACACATTCATAAAGTAGTTCAATTAAAAAGCATTTAAAAGTACTGGATGAAGCCACATCTTATTCCAACAAAAAGTAATACTGAGCATTCCCTTCACTTCAACAGCAGTGACCATTCCCCTGATTGTAGCAGAAGACTCATGCATCTAGAATGTCCCACTGAAACCCAATGATGTTTACCTGTTCCCTACCGTTTAAAATTTCTCTAAGTATATTGCACGTGTGTGTTAGTAAAAAAAAAAAAAATTAAGTCAAAAGCAATGCACAGCCCTACTGGCCATTTCTCATTTTCTTCAAGTACAGTGAGACACCCATAAGGATACCTGAAAGTTCTTTTTAAACTAGTCTTGCCATGACTCACCAGCTCTTTCCACAAGCGTATTGTTCCTCCACATTTGTTTGCCTAATACTATAATTTCAGTATCTAAGCAATAAAAGTCAACAATGGAAAGAGAAAAATGGGCATAGAGACCATCATATGCCCATATGCCAAAATGGGCATAAACCACATCAGTTAATAAATTACAAGTAATTTTTTGTGCATATGAAGATAAGCTGTACCTTACCAAGCTATTTTAATTCTTGTTAAATATCAGTGGAAAAAAGCCTACAAGCACTCTATCAGGGGAAAAAGAAAAACACTTCCTTTAAACCAAGTAGCAGATTGCTTTGGTAGCTGGCATTTATTAAACAAAAAGAACAATTCTTGATTTATTAATCAACTCCCAAATCAATTCTTGATTTATTAATCAACTCTTAATCAACTCCCAAATATTCTACCAAAAATAGAATTGTATTTTTGAGCTGCTCTGCATACAGCCAACGTGCTCAGAAGTCACTAACCATTTTCTCTGAAAGTTACACCATAACATAACCAAAAATGCTATTTATCCCCATTTACATGCCACAGCTACAATGCTACAATGCTACAGCTAATTATTTCCATTATGGAGTACATCTTGCCTACACCCTAAAAAATAAAATATATGCTAATGGCAATATAAGAAAGCAATGCTTCCAGCTTTGAGATATGAACAAAGGTTTTTCCTCTGATTTGTTGAAAGTCTGAGAAGGCTGAGACCTTCTCTTAGTAAATATGACACAAGAATTAATACCAAGAAGTTTCACACGTATATCCTCCAGATAATCAATTCATCCTCCTTTTCAAGTACAGCTCCTATGAGGAGCCATAACAACTACAGACGAGAAGCACGACAAAAATCAATGATTAACGTTCCATCATCTCCTCCAAA
This sequence comes from Malurus melanocephalus, assembly GCF_030028575.1. Taxonomy (NCBI): domain Eukaryota; kingdom Metazoa; phylum Chordata; class Aves; order Passeriformes; family Maluridae; genus Malurus; species Malurus melanocephalus. Next base: position 758,570 of record NW_026623262.1, read on the forward strand.
CTGTCACTTAGGCTTGTCTTACTACGAACCCTGAAGAAGTTTCAAGAAAGTATTCTTCACTGCTAATGACACTTACGGAATAATTAACCCCCTCCTGTGCACATCATCCCAAAATATAAAAGGAATTTGTAGTACACGTGTACACGTGTTTGCATGAAAACACGCACTACATATCACAACAGCAGAAGCAAGGAAATGCAAAGGACAGTGTTTTATAAAACTGAGCTTTACTAAGACTTTTCCTTTCTTTGAACCCTTCACTAGTATCTTGTCCAGACTCGTACACACCTGCCTATCGCTGGCAGTTTTGCGTCGCTCCACCTGCAAGCAGTTCCAGTTAAAGATGAAGTCTATCACTGAGCAGTAAGACTTGTGTCCCTCATTTCCTATCCGCACCTGTTCGCACCCCGACAGCGCCTCAGCTCCCTGTCCTGTCCGGCGCAGGGGAGCGCGGGGAGCCGCCCTGCCCGACCCCCAACACCTACCCCACGTTCGGCAGCCCGACGATCCCGATCTTCAGGGATGTCCCGAACCTTCCGATGATCGGATGCGACTTAACCCCGTCGCCTCCCTTTTTCGGGGGCATCTGCAAGCACAGAGGAGGGCACACTGAACTCCCCGCGACACGCCCGCGCACCCTCCGTGCGCCCGTCCCCTCCCGGCACGGCGCAGCGGCCCAGCCGGGGCCTCCGCCTCCAGAAGGCCGAGGGGAGACACCCGCGTGGCGGCGGCCGTCGGGGATGCGGCGGCCACCGGGGGTTGCGCGGGGCTCCCCGCGGGCGGGGCGGGCGGTCCCGGCTGTGGCCGAGCCCCCGGCTCACCTCGGCGCGGAGCTGCCTCGGAGCAACACGCTCGAGCGGCCCCTCGCACGCGGACGCGCCGGCGGAAGGGGCGGGGCGGCGCGCGGCCATTGGCGGGAGCGCCGCGGGGGGAAAGGTCGCGCGGGGCGGGGCGAACCCCGGCAGCGCCGGAGCGCCAGCACAGCCCAAAGCCGGTGCACCCACATCACGTACAGCCCAAAGCAGGGCCAGCCCAGACCCGGTACAGCCCAAAGGAGGGCCCGCCCAGGGCCGGTACAGCCCAAAGCAGGGCCAGCCCAGACCCGGTACAGCCCAAAGCAGGCCCAGCCCAGACCCGGTACAGCCCAAAGCAGGGCCAGCCCAAGTCAGGGCCAGCCCACACCCGGTACAGCCCAAATCAGGGCCAGTCCACACCCGGTACAGCCCAAAGCAGGCCCAGCCCAAGTCAGGGCCAGCCCACACCCGGTACAGCCCAAAGCAGGGCCAGCACAGACCCGGTACAGCGCAGACCCGGTACAGCCCAAAGCAGGCCCAGTCCAAACTTGGCCCGCCTGACCTAACCGCTGCAGCCACGACGGAACAGCGATGCACCCACAGTAATGCTGCYSCTGYGAGCAAATACGGACGGAAATCACAGAATGAGTGAGGCTGGAAAAGACCTCTGAGATCATCGAGTCCAATCTATGACCAGCCTTGTCAACTTCACCATGGTACTGAGTGCCACGTTCAGTTTTTTCTTAAACACCTTCAGGGGCAGTGACTCCACCACCTCCCTGGGCAGTCCTGTCCAATATCTAATCACCCTTTCTGTGAGGCAATTCCTCCTAATGTCCAGCCTAAACTTCCCCTGTCGCAGCTGAAGACCGTGTCCTCTAATTCTGTCCCTGGGTGCCAGGGAGAAGAGACTGGCTACACCCTCTTTCCAGGGAGTTGTAGAGATAAGGTCACCCCAGATCCTCCTCTTCTCCAGGGTAAGGTCCTGGTCCTCTGTTTTCCAACCCATCAATCCTGCACCAGAGCAGGAAGAACTGCAAAGGTGAAATGCCCAGCGAAGTGCCATGTGCTTTTTGCATTCAAAGAAGCGCAGGTGCTTAGGCACACCGCTAGATTTTTGCTCGTGCTTGTCAAGATAAAGAGGTGTATGGTGAAGAAACCCTTGTAAACACATTGTGATTTATTTATAACAATTTACCTGGCCAATTAATAAAATAATCTAGGAATAAAATAGAGAGGTTATGAAGAAAATATGAAACATTTAGAATATACGGAAAATAAATTGCAGAATGTTATGGAAGTCAGATCAGGACTCTTCAAAAAAATTAGACATTTTCTTTAACTGAGGCTCTGCTTCTCTGAACCATTAAAGACAGGCACCATCAAGTGTTGCCTGCTAAGAAAATTGAAGGAGGGAAGGCAGTAAAAACTATTCTTATAGCATGCCCTATTTTAAGTCCATAAGATAAAATTCTCAAAACTTGAAAAACACCAGAGTGAAGGAGTCAAGGTGAGAGTATCATCACGTACATATAATTTCTTCCACAGTAAAAGGAATTGAACTTTTTTTTTTTTTTTTTTTTTTTTTTTTAAGAAAGGACACTTTAACTAAGCCTAGTTTGAAATTGTACATTAAAGAAATGTCTGTTACAATTTTATATTTCAGTGACATGAGATTTTTGCAACAGTAATGTTGAGGAAGAGAATGCTGTATCTGTTCAGAATTTTTCTATTATTATAGTGATAATCAGAAAGTTCTTGCTGGTAATATATTTATGTGGTCCTTCAAGTGTCTCAAAATCTATCACTACACACTTAAGCGGGAAAAAAGTATATCTAATTCAGATTAAGGTACAGTTACTTAGCTGTTGAATAAAGCTAATATATTACTACACCAAACATTCAGTAATATTGAAATTAATAGTAATCATTTATAAAAAAATGCAGAGCAGCCCCTGCAGCCTTCACATCCATAAATAACAAATTTCAGTAACCAAATTTTTTTTTCCTGGAATGAAATAAAAACATCATCATTTTCTACCTTCTAAAGTTCAAGACACTTTTAYCTGTACTTGTCCTGAAAGGGCCATGCAAGACTATTTCACAGCAGCAGTACAGGACGGATTTGCCTAGCTCTATTAATAAGGCCACAAACTTTTTGAAAGACTACTTTTGGAGATCTTTTCTGCTTATTAAATTTTCTCACAATCCAAACATTTTATCAGTCAATTCTGTTGTCCTATCTAGGCACAAGAGCTCTCAGTAGATAAACTTTTTGACTGTCTTCTTAAAATAAAAATATTTAACTTACCAGTCTGCAAACACAATACAGGTGTAAGGCATAAGCAGTTTGCTACATGAAGGCGAGTGAGTGAAGGAGAGTGAGTGTGGTTGTGTGTATACACATACACAAGTAATAAAGCCTACTAGAGGTGTAATTTTGATTTTAGCTGTTGGGGAAAACAGCTGAACTGGRAGAGAAAAAGATATTAAGATTCTGCCTACTTTCGATGCTGTAGTTTAATGTGACTACATATGGTACCAAAGTGTGTACAGAAATGTGCAAGATTGAATATAAGTTTTTGATTTATGCTCTTTGTTCAACATACGGCAATAATGCCCCCCTTCTCCCCTTCCCATCCCCCCTGCTCCTTCATAGTCCCTATATCTAATTTACTGTTAGCATGGCCACTTCACTAAATGCAGATACAAGACTTCAAAGCATTTGATTCCTTCAGCTAGAAATTGACTCATGGCCATGTAACACTTCATCTTACATGCTTTTGATTTCAAGTTGCTTTTAAAGTCAGGGTTTGCCTTATTTGGCTGAATGTTTCTATCCAAATCTATCGTAATAGTGAAAACCTCATTTTAAACTGACACACTTAGTTTAAACCATAATAATCTTGACCATATTATATTCAAAATGTGTTTTATAAGTTTAATGGAAAAAACCACAAACATCTATAAAGCAATCATCTTAATGTCAACTCTGCAACACTGAARCACTGCACAAATACAGCTTATTGTACAGCTGGATCATGTGCAGAAGCCAAACAGCTCTGGAGCAACTCCACCTGATTAAAAACAATGTTTAAGAGACAGTAATAAAACAAACAGTTTGTTGTTTCTGCCACCAACAGTCTTTGCTTTCTGCTGCCCAAAACATATATTTACAGCAAAGTCACCGCTAACTGAAAAATGAGKGGTTTTGTAGAACTGAAAGAATAAAGACAGAGCCCCTGATCCTTGCTGTGACCAGGTAATATTCAGCACAGCCCAGGGGGTGAGAAGAACACAGCTGCTTTTGCACACCGAAGCTCAGAATTGCCTGGGTCCCTGCCACTTGAAGGGAGCCAGATGATTCCCAGTGATAAGTACACTCTGTACTAAAAAGAAACACTACTCAAGGGCATGGTCTAAACTAAATGGTGTTCATTGAGTTCTGTGAAGTTTAAAGGTAGTCATCACACAGCTGAACTGTGCTTGAATACAATATTTTTTAACACATTTGGTAGGGTTCAACAATGTTTGTTCTCTTAGCCATGGATTCATCTGATTTCATAATCTAACATTACCCCATTCTTTATACACTTAAACTCATACTACACTTCGCATTTTATATTTATGCATTTTCATTCTTTTGTATTGTGATAACTGTCCTTGTTTTAAAAGCGGTAACAGATTGTTAAGGGTGTTAGTACAGCACCAAAGATGATCAAGACTGCTGTGGTGGCATAACGTATTTCTCTCACCCCTTTCTGCAGTATCCCAGACTTTTGTCAGCCTAAAAGCATCTAGTTCTAGTGCAGAACAGTCTGATCTGCCACATATTATTAAAATTTCTAGATCATAACTCTGGAAATATCAGCTGAATTTCATAACTTTAACATGGACAATGTCACAAACAGTATAATGCCTACTGAGATGTTCATAGTGAGAATAGTGAAAGAGATTTGCTYACAAGAAGAGGGAAAGCCAAGAAAAGAGAGGTTCTATAGTAGGACAAATTACCAGTGAATTAATAAAATTTTAGTTAAAAAATGATAGAWCTACTTTGAACATTTCCACAGCTTAACAAAATGAGAGTACTGCTATAAAGTAAAARTATTTTTATTATTAATACTAACAAAAACAGAGCAAAAAACTTAAATTGGGACTGATCATGAGGTGAGCAATATTAGGCTGTTTCTGAGGTCCAAGAGGCTAGGACCATTCTAGTATGACCTTTTTTTTTTTTTTTGGACAAATGAAACCATATGACATAAAAGGACTGTTAAAATAAATGGTAATGGTCTAAAAATATTTTATTTCACTTTATTTAGTGTTAAGTAGGTGGTAACACTGAATTGTGGATTAATCAAGATGCTTGATAGTTGAACAACTAAGTATGAAAAAGGAGCATAAGTATTAAATACTTCTCATGCCTTGAAGGGTATTATTGAACATAAAAGAAGATCCTCTGATTTACAAGCAAGGAGACCTCTGTCTCTGAATTTGGACTATACCTGTGTACTTTTAAAAAAGAAAGCAKTTTTTTGCAATCTTTGAGTAATGTTCAGCAGCCTGGGAGACACCAGCAAGAAAGAAACCTTAGGGAAAATAAAATTACTTTTCTACAAATGTCTGTAAACTCAACATTTTGTGTGAGGTACAAGTATGAAGTTACAACATCAAAAGCTAAAATAATGCAATAKTTGGCATTTAGCCTGAATTTTTTTACTGCATGCAGTTAAATGTCTATGTAAGAATAGTAGACTTTTGCTAGCTTTCAAAGAGATTTCACCTTTCTCTTCTGGGACACAAAATGTTTGTGATGTAACTTCTTAGGATAGGTAGAATGACTTCATATATTGAACACAGTAGAAAAATATAAGAGAGATATGGATAGTCAAACTTAAAAACATGATCTCAGAAAAAAAAGCCACAAACCTCATTCTGGATCTAATGCAGATTGAGCAGTTATATTCTAGCCTGATATGATACATTCTATTTTGATGTAAGAACAAAATGAGCTACCTAATAAACTATGTTAATTAGGTGATAATGATACATTTTATACACTACATATTTGCAAAATGACTGTAACATGAAAACCAAACAAAATATTGAAGGACATCATGCAGTAATTCTGGAAATGTTTTAAATGTTATCCATATTATATTTATTCTACTTCATAACTTCAGATTGTAAAGTACTTTATAACCTGAAAAGTTCAGATAAAAGGGATTAATAATATTCATCTATATTTCTAGAGGCCTAGAAAAAGAGTTACTTGTGGGAAATAGTTASGACATTCCTTATGCTCTGGAAAATCTGCATCCTTTACCAGGTCATCCAGAGTTCTCACAAAAATCATATATATGGCTCGGTGTGAAGCCTGGTGCACAGAAAGTGAGTGGAGACATGTTCCTATGGGCTCCTCATTAAAAGAGGAGCTCTGGGCTTTGGGCTCCTCATTAAAGCCCCAAAGCACATCAGCCCTATGCACATAGAGAGGTGGAAAAAGGGACACACTGCACCTTCAAGACAGGATTGCATWTGAAAATACCAAGAGTTTCCAACTGCAATCAGCTGATTTTGCCTCGTGAAAGTGCACTGTTTAGCATGAACAAATAACTGTATACCTCAGTCCACTTCAGAAACAGTCATAGGTAGCACTGCACTCCTAGAAAAGGTGGGGTGACAGGTTCTGTTCTACATTAGGATTACAGTGACCTCTATAAATACAATGSAGATTTATTTTGTACAATGCTTCAGTTTACATGTAAGTACTAGTAGCATACTGCTGATACTGCATTCTTGTGGTTATAATAAGAATCCAATAATTTCTTCCTCATAATTCAGCTACTGTATTAGAAAAACTCAATAAAAATCAATTTAAAACTCAGATCACATACATATTATTTTTCTTTAATTTCATGGTAGTGTTCTTAGTTATAAGAAAAAATCACAATGCAATTATGCCTCACTTGTGCGTTCAGGAGAGGACCTCAGCTACTTTGTAATTTCATAATTCTTTATTCAGTAGAGCTTAGAAGCTCACCAAAGCTTCACTCAACACCAATGTTTTCCCCATAATTTACTTACAAAGTTGTTCCTAAGTTTCTGTTCTCGACTCTGCAGTACTTTTGTCTGTAAATCTGGGATTTGCCATATTTTAACTTAGGAAACAACCTGTACATGCACACTACTGGTTGTGCCAGCATAAACCAAGAGTTCATAGCAAGCAGAGACCCTGACAGTCCTCATCTCTAAAGGTGCCTCATCACAGTTGCCTTGCACCCACCGTCATCTGGCAACAATTGTTCAGATGCCAATGCACCTGATACAAACCTATTTAGCAGTTCAGCTTCCCAATGTATCCCACGCACTGTTTTCCTAAAGGAGAGTTACATTCACATCAGTATCAGGAAGGAATCACTGTCCTGCCCTGCTAGTAGCTGGTCTGGAGGATGCACACAGCAGGACAGAACTGGGCAGGGCAGAAATGCTTGCTGAGCAGCCAAGGCTTGAGAACACCTCTGCAGAGTAGCTCTGGAAAGACAATGAAATCCKGCTCCAAAACACTGAGAAATTACTTCTCAAGTGGTAAAGACTACTATCACAGTGTTAAGAAATAACACATGATMATAGAAATTCTGTTGCATCACAATTGTATTATTTTTGTGGGTACAACTAAAGTTTGACTTAATAGCATGAATGCTTGGACATAGATTTCACTAAGGATTTCAGAACCCAAATAAATTCTGAGAGGGATTTTCATCCAGAGTTTAACTACTGCCTGCCACTAWGTAATTCCTGCCCCACTGAAGAAACACAAGAGCACAGCCTACCACGAACAACTGCTTTTCTGTCAAACCTAATCTACATCTTTTATTTACACTTACTCCAGTATTTTATATCCAAGTCTCCCTTTTAAACCAAAACTTTGCTTTATAAAGTATTTTTATTCCTCTCAGTAACTTTATTTAGACGTAGCTTTATTTAGATCATCACATCTTTACTACAATGTAAAAGAAAGGTTTGTGCATTGGCATCAAGCACATTGAGAACCCACAAGTGGAGAACTATTGCTGACCAGATGTGGAAAGGTACTGAAATAATATCAGTGACCTGCTATGAGAAGAAAGACATGGCCACTATCGTGACAGATGAAAAAACTTYTAATAGTTTAATTTTTTACATAAATGGAACAGATTGATTGTATCTCTCTGTGGCATTGAAATTTTGCCTGTCATAACAAATGCTCATAGGGAAGAGCAATCGTTATCAGAAAAGGTACTCACGTGCTCTGCTCTTGTGCTAAGGATTTCACAATGTTTGACATGCCAGTCACAATTTACAGGACTCCTGACAACACCATCCAAGAAATTACAGATTTGTGTTGGTCTTTTTTAGAAATCGGGTTTTTAAAGTGTGACCCCACATTTCTAACCAAAGGCCATCTGACGAGAAGTGAATACAGTTGTCAGCTGGTGGGACAAAAAATTTTARTGTCAAGAATATGAGACTCTCTGAAAGCTCCATGGCCTGTACTCATGGCTGTCTAAAAAGAGTGAGCAGCTTAAGTAATTTCGGAAGAAAATTTTATTTCCTGACTGCACAGAGCTTTGACTGTCATGTTACGTATATAACATTTATTCTTTTATCACTTCAAGGTGAGAAAATATTATTTTCTTGCACATTACATAAACTTAAAGTGGAAAGTATTATTATGGATTTGAGCTGTCTAGCTCTTTTAGACTGCTTAAAAAAAAAGAGTCAAAGATTGCTGCTTGAAGTTATACAAGATCCCTTTAAGATATTTGTAGGACATTGGACATGAGAAAATACTCTACTTATTTTCCTAAATATCTCTTCTACGAACCATCCTTTTATAACAAAAGCACTGATAAATCTTAAAAAAGAACTATAGAAATATTAATTATGTTGTGATTGTTTATCATTTTTCCCATAATAACATCTTTTGTGTATTCTGTTCATTTTTGGGAAGGTCTTATGATCTAATCTCCAACCTATTTAAAAGAAAATGCTTTGTGTGCCATTTTGTACTCATGGTCATTTGGAGTTCTATTTCAGTTTCATTAATATTGATGGAACTTGTCTCTGCACTCACTCTCAGCAGATTCTTTGAAATTAATCTTCAGCATTTACTGTGATTTGTTTCTGTTTTCTGCTTCATCCCTGAATCCAGCTCTTCTCTAGTTAATTTTGTTTTCTTTATTTTTATCCACTTGCTATGACAGTTCTACTACTTGTGCCACTGTGGTGTGTCAGTCCCTTTATGGGATCCCTGTTTTGTCTCTGCCTTTCACTGTGATTTTCCATCATTATGGGCCTCTTGAATAAAAATGTAGCCCTTGTTTCTGACAAAGTCCATGTTCCTTTTCTTTCTGTGTGATTTTCCATCATTACAGTTCTTAAATTTCTTGAATAATGATATATACTGTGAACAAATGCATGAAGCAGTAATGGCTTCATCAGTGTTTTCTAAAATATATCTGCAGCTTTTAGAGCATACAGTGCTACAGCAGAGTCTGTGCCATGCTTGTAAAAGCATGATTTTTAAAGCGTATTTTGTAGCCTATTGACTACTATGCTGCTGTGCATTAATAATTCACCTTCTTTCAAATATTATCTACTGCTCAGGATAGTGGTTCCAAAAWGATATTGAAGTTGAGGAGTAAGTATTAGCACTGAACTTCTTTGTTTAAAATGGTAAAAACATAAACCCTTTGTGATGTTTACAGCAATTCCACTATGTTGTGGGACTAACAGAATTCTTGTTAGGCGTCTTACGTGAACATATTTCAAAATTCTTATTAAAACAAGTCAACATTTTAATTTGAAGCAGCATRTCATGATAAACAAGTAATCAGAACAAATGTTTTTAAAATATATCTGCAAAAACRTTAAAAATGAAAAGTTGTACTTCAGTACTAATTAGTTACATTTGAGTTATGTCAAATGTATGATGAAAACCAAAAGTGTAAAAAATTTAAACATCAGTTCACCAGTTTGAACAATGAATATGCCATAATGTAAGTTGGAGTAAAAATAGGGATCATAATATTATAAAGTATTTCCTACCTTATTTGATAGTAGTGGCACAGTRACTTAGTCCATTAAATGCTTTAGTGGTTTAAAAGGGGGAAAAATATTAATTACAAAACACTAACCAAGGATATCAATGATTTCAGCATTACTTTTTTTTTTTTTAACATACTCTGTAAAATTATATCCATTAGTGTTTCATTTTGGATAACAGATGGAATGCTTAAAGGTCTTAAAGATCTGGAGAGGCTTGCAAAAGTAAACCACCATTTCCAAAAACATTTATAATAGTATTTACCACTGGCTACAGTCTCTCCCACCAAAAGAAATGGGTTTTGTGTTATTAATTAGCGAAAACTTGGTGATACAAGTATCAAAATTCCTTGAAATTCTCTAAGGAACTAAAATGTGACATGCCCCAGTGGGTGGCTCCAGCTCATGGCCCAGGGGCTGGAAACAAGTGTCCCCTTCTCAGCGGGGCAGCTGGTGGCCTGGAGCAGGTGAGCCACCCACAAAACTCCCATGAGGCACAAAGGGTGAMAGCAAGACCAGTGGGAACAGCTTCGCCCCAACACCTGAACAAAAAAGAGCAAAGCAGGTTTAGCAAAGGGAACCAAGATTACCCAGAAATCATTCATTGCCAGAAAATCCAATAATGACAAAATAGGTGTGTGATGCAGCCAGGTAGCCAAGTGAAAATAGATTGGAAATCAGATCACATGATCTTCCCAGAAGGTCACAGAACTAGGGGATGGCACACCTGCAGCTTCACACCTGAGTGTAAACATGGCTCTCAAGCACAGGTAGCAAATCCCCAGTGAGACTCTCTCACAGGTCAATTCACAGCACCTGATCCTGGATGACAATGCTGCCCATACACAGGCAGCCAAGCTTTTTAGCTCAGGTGGAAGAAGGTTGTCATGCTTCACTTGGGATCCTGACTCAAGTATTTCAATAATTGATGCTCTTTACCTTGGTGCTTTGATAAAGCTGAGAATGCTTTTATGTCCCTCTCAGTTTATCTTCCAAAAATTAGTGAGTGTTTAATAATGTTTATATTAATGAGAATTCTTCTCACCCTATTCCCTTACACTGTGACGTGGTGCCTCAGTGACAGCTATTTAGCTGGCTACACTGCTGGTTCAGTAAAAAGCCTTGGGAAGATCACTAATTTATGATATGTATCTGCCAAATGATGATCTCRCTTCAATTTTCTTCCCTCGCAATGTTTTGTAGATTGGAATGCATAGGTAGGTGGCCAAGTTTAAATAGCTGTGTTAAGTTAGTTCAGTAACAATGAAGTGTCATTGTTTTTGGCTAATGTTAACATGTAACTGGTGTATGGCCTGATAGATGCATCTRAAATATTTACAGATTCTGCAAAAGAAATCTACAGTCACTCACAGAGCTGTCTCCAACCATTTTAATGAGAAGATGAGATTGTTTTGCAGCACAAAAGTGGGAGAAGACTTAATAGAGTCAGTCACAATTTTAGTGTTACCTCTGCTTCAATAACCAATTTATGTCAATTTATACCCAATTTTCTTAAGTAGATGGTTGAGAATAATATTACTTTTTTTTTTTTTATCCTCTAGGTAAAAGGTGTTCATTTTATCTGGGATAAGTTATGAAGTAATTTCTCAAATGCAAGTTTCAATCCATCATTAAATAATAACTTGCATGTTTTCTTCTCTTTCCTTAACTCCCTTAAATATCGGAAACATTGTTGCCCTTTCTGAACTGGAAGTTCCAGTCCTCATCTTTGCTTCAGAGTAGTACCAGCAAAAATAGTGTCCCTATCACCTCAATTACAGAAAACAAAATTAATAAAATGTTTCAATGTATCCAAGTTGTTTTCCCTAAATCAGCCGATTCGTGATGACATTCTTAATTTTGCTATGCAAAGAGACAAACCATGTCTTGTTTTCAAAGCAAAAGAATAATTAAAATACACACCATGAAAAATAAGATTAAAAATGAAGAAAATATACTTTAGAACAAAAATAGGGGCTCACACATTCATTGCATATTTCACTGAATAAAAAACCAGATGACTTTACAGATGAATCTGAGATAAAGTTAACCATTTGCACTGCAATTATCTGTGATACATGTTGGCTAATATTTTCTGCATGATCCCAGGGGGAAAATGGTATACTTTTAAAGGCATTCAACAATATAGGAAGAGTCTAAGTCACCGAAAGTCCATCCAACACAAATCTCAATACACTTACCAACTCAGACTTCCTTGGAAACCAGTAATCATACTCTGCCCATATCTTCTGCATATTTTTGAGTCATTCACATGTGGCAACATAAGAAACATCCTATCAGTTCACTTTCAATCTCATGGGTCAAGTATTCCAGGGAATTAGCAACAGCAACATTTGTAAACTCACCTATCTGCAAGGCAGGGTAAGAACTCCTATTGGTTCACATGACCTCAAGTCTCTCCTGTTATTTCTTCTGTGATTTCTGTGGGGTTTTTGATCAGTGCTTGCTGTATCACTGGATTTCAGTGAGACTGAAATACCATTTGCCTCAGGAGTCTTTTGAGTTTAAGAGTCCCACTTCCCTGGAGAGGTGTACTGTGAAGCACAAAGTGCCTAGGAAAGCATTCAGTCAGAAAAGAGATGATGGTCACCAGTGCTAGTATTTACCTTACTGTGAAAACACAGGGTAAGTGACCCCCACAGAACTGAAGCTGAACTTACGCCTGCTGTCAGCTGTGCTAGCCACAAAAGTATCTGTATAGCCAGATTTATTAAAAAGAACACATTGTTTGTRTCATATACAAACCCCAGCCACCCCCCCAGTCTATACCTGAAAGTATGAACAGCAAAGTAATCATGATGCACCATCCAGTTCCCAAAGCTAGGAGAGGAATAAGGTAATTAAAACATGATCGGTCTCTTATCTAGCCTTATTACACTTAGCAACTGCTTGAATGCCTTCTCCCCAGCTAAGGAACATCAAGCTGTCTAGAAATACCCAAGCAAGGGCTTTCAGGAAACAGACAAAGCTCAAGCGATCTTTGGCCTAGAAAAGAAAATCTGGGAAGCTTCTCCAGTGTCTCAAGAAACTACAACATTAGTGAAAACTATTAATTGCACAAATGATGTTCAGTGGATGAACTTAGTTTTCCTGAAATTTTCCAGAGATTCCTTTAGAAATAATTAGCAGTCTGTGAGTCACAAACAGTGTCTTAGAGATACTACGTCCAACAGTATGCCATGAACAAATGCAATCATCATATTTACAAAATAAATATTTTCTGATTGGACATTTTTCTTACTTCAGAGGTCAATTTCATATCAATACTTTCTAGTACATATCACAGTATATATGCAATGCATTGAGCTTATAAATTAATTTCAAAAGTAGTATTGAATAAATACATATGCAGTCCATATTCAACTATCACAGAACTTCCACAGAAAATCCCCCAAAGCTGTGATTTCAACTTGAAAATAGTAAGCACATGTAGCATGTTGAAGGAGGGAAGAAAGGTAAACCAATTACTTAATTTTTGATTTCTCYAAGGAGAGCTGATAACTCTTCTTTAAAAATTTCTGCTTTCAATAAATTTGTAAATATGCCYGGCTGCAGCTACAAGTGGGATGCAGAAGATGTGGGATACTGAAGCCACTCCCATAGCATTCAAGAGAGTGTGTACATCAAACCAGGAGATTTATAGTAAACCCCGGCTATTAGACACACTTTTGTTGAAAGTGTATGTTCCCCTATTAGCCACTCAGCAGGGGACTCCATTTACCCTGCAAGTGGTCTGAGGCATGCAAAATGTTTAAATTTTGAGAGAATCACAAACAGCAATATCTCCAGAGTACAAAACATGACCTATTTTTTTTTAATTGCTCACAAAACAAGACATGTCCAAAGTGACATGGATACAAATAGCTTAACTTGAACTTGCCCAGAGGCAGCTCTGTAATTCACACACTGTGAGGATTTGGTTGTGAAGCCTCATCAACAATCTGTCCATTGGGTGAAAACCCAATGCCTCAGTATCRGGGAGACCAGTCTTGCTGGAAAGATGAGGTTTTAACAAGGCCGCCTCAGACTTCAATTAGCCTTCCCATACCTGACAAAGAGCTCACTAGCAAAAAGCATTTTGTCAGCAACTTCAGTACTGCATTTTTAAATTTCTGTAATTCTTGAAGACTGCATGAGTTAAGCACTTTGAAAATACTTGATATTTTAATGGTTTTAGTGTTTTCCTCCTTTTTCAGTATGCACCTTTCAGCATTATTGACTGAAATAGCAGCTTACTTAGTTTTGAAATTTGAAATTTCAATAGACTATGAGCTGTGGTAGGTATACGCATCAACAGATTAGAAATTCACCCAGGGAAATTATTTAGGGAAAAAAAAAACCCTAACTAAAGTGCTTAAGAATTCTGAGAGACTATGTTCTGTTTTGCTGAGATTGAAGATGGTAATCTACAATCTCAAAACCCTAACTCAGAAAGATTTGTAGCATTCCTGCTTATTAAAATGTTATTCTAAAATATTTATTAAATTATGAATGTGGTGGGGTAAATGAACAATTAAAAAAAAGTTCTGTTATTATTCTGAAATTGAATTCCAGTCATTAGATAATGATTTGGTTATAAGACTCTCATTCATTATTTACGTTTTGATTGAATAACATTCAGCTTCAACTCTTCTGAAAGAGATTAAATGAAGACTATTTTTAATGTTGACTCCAACAACTGCAAAATAATTCTTGATATTTAGTGATACCAATCCACAACTAAACAATTTGCAAATGCGGACTAGATATAATTAGTAGAACTTGCTGAACAATCTCTTTTCTGCACATTTTTAAGATTCAAGCCTACATTGATGTGAAAACTGAATAACTTTAGTTTCATTGTCCATTTTACATAGAGCACTGCTGAAAGTATTCATGTTGCAACCACTTCCTATTACTAATAGAGAACTGCATTTTGAAGTATTTTCTTCAAATTGATAGCTCAAATGTGAAACTGTTCMGAAATGCAGGTAATGAACCCCTCAGTGTAGGCCAGCACAGCATCTCTTAACATTAGTTCAAGTCCTGTCATTGGAAAGATTCCAAACACAGTAATATTTTGCTTCCTTAGACAGAGTAAAACTTCTTTTGGCAGAGTACTTTTTRTGAGTAAAGTTTCAAGAGTGAGAAGTCTGAAATGCCATAGGAATTTAGCTACAGTAAAAGGTGCTGAGGCTCTAAGACTGATTTCAGTGTGAGCATTGCTCTTCAAGACTGTTATAGTCAACTAGATCCCCTGAGTTATATTATTCACATATTACTATATTAAGAAATTAAACTAATATTCCCAAACTGCTGAGAAGACAATGTTAACCAAATCCAGGGTTCTGCAGAGTCACACAGTATGTATATATAAAAAACAAAGCAAGAGTAACCCCAGCTCCCTATGCTGCTGAAGGAGCATCCTCTTCAACCATTAATTTAGAGGAAAATTGCTGGCASAAGTAGAAACAACAGTTTAATATATTCCTAAACAATAGCTTGATTGGCTTTGTATAACTATTTCCCTCCTGCTCAGATATTGGTATGCCCCCATTCCCATTCTCCTAACCATGTGGAACACATACTCTTCTGCCACATGTTAGATTTCAAACTTTATATTATTTAAATACTGTGGCACTGTATGTTATTAATCAAAATCTCAATATTTTGGAGCTGTTTGTTAAACAATTTTCTAGCATCAAAACCTTACAAAATCACAATCGGAGGCACTCAGCTGCCTTGAAGCTCTCTTCAGAGAACACTTCAAAGAGGAAGTTTTTGTCGAGGTCACTTAACTATACTCAACCCTATAAACACATAAAGAAACATTTTTTGTTTTAAAAAACTGGAGAAAAAATGTTATGTAATTGTTTTAAATGGTTGGACTATTTAAAAAGTCATGTTAAAATAGTTAAATTCCATTATGAGACTTGTCTTATAACTTTTGACATGCTTAAGCTATAAAGCATGCCTATTATTCATTTTAGGAATAGTTTTAGATACCTACACTGAATTAAACTGTCACAATTGAGGTAATTATTAAGCAAGATTATAGACTATGCTCAAAAGTTCAAATAGTGCCCATTTCAAAAGTCCTCTCAGTAGTTATGAGTCCAAGAGCAACCTACCATGACTAGTAACATTCCTGGAGCAGGGTATAAAAGCTCTTTTTGTTTAAAGCTTGTCTTCCCAATCCTAGTTACAGCAGAGTAATGTGACTGCAAGAGATTTTTAGTTGTTAATAAATTTAATGCATCTCATTAATATTTCTACATGCACATACAACCAATATGGAGCATAAAAGAGGATCATGTAGTACTTGTCACTTGATTTCAGAACTTCAGATTTGTTGCCTGTATGAAATGATCTCAGGTTGAGAAAAATCTGCAAAAAAAATCTAATGGACAGTGTGTGGATGAACATTCTTAATATTATCAATCAAATTGCAGGCATCTGTAGTACCATCTTCACCTTTTTATATCAAATCACGTGTGATCAAAATGTGTTAATTGAACCCAACATATCTCTGTTGCTAAGCCACAAACTCCAGCAGACAGATTAATGCTGGACTTGTTGCAYTCTTGAAACTGGAACTAGCATTCTTACAAGTGGAAATACATCAATTTGTGTATGTTTTTAAATACACTGAAATGTGGGGGGAAATAATTTACTTACAGAAATATTTTCGGCTACACATTTGAAAAAATATTCAAACTTCATCCTATCTATTCAGAATTTTAAACAGAGCAGCAGGATTTGTGATGCTGTTTTCAACATGGCTGTCTTCAGGTTCACTGAAATGTTTTATACCTTCACAAACTAAACAGAAGATTTGATGTTGTGGCAGTAGTCTCACTGAAGCCTTATGACCAGACAACCACTTCATTTTGCAATGTCATTTACACTTCCACAAATGCAGAATGGCCTCCATGGAACTACTTCGAAGTACTCTTGTCAGTGTAGATTTACATAAAAGAGTATGGAAATTAAAGTACCCTGTTTAGCAAAACYTTAAAAGATTTTTCAATTTTCATTTTAGCTAGTACGAAGAAAACATGGACATACACATATGCACACCTCTGGATGTATGCAGTTGCATACCTTCTCTATAAAGTAGCATGCCCTATGGGCTGACTAGCTGCTGGTCATTTTTATCCAGGCAATTAACAGTAATATTTTATTYTCCTCAGAGAAATTTTATATTACATCCAAGTGTTTCATGGAACCTTCTCTTATTCAGCATTAAATGCTTAAAAAAATCAGAAAACGTACAATAAAATATGGTCCTAGCTGATTACAAAATTAAAAACCTGACTATAAAACAAGCCTTGAAAAAATAAATGGTTTTGTCTCTGTTTCCAGAAACAAGATGGTATTAGCAGACAAATTATTAAATACAATAATCTGGACATGTTTGCCACATTCAAGTGTGTGGAGGGCCTGGAAATGTGATTATTTCTTAGTCATGCAAATTACTTGAATCCAAAATAAAATTGCTGGTGTTGCTGGGGCAGCATCAGTGTTTAAGGTGGATTCATTTTCTTTCACTTTTTCCAATTGTTTTTACTTTTGTTTGATAGAGAYAAACCACTCTCATCTACAGCGTTTACAGTAAGAATTTAGTAAAATATGTGCTATAGAATAAGAGAAAAATACTGACCTCCTAARGGATTTTTACCTCCTTTCTCATTCCTTCTCCTTTTCGTTTGTTTTGTTCTTCTAGTATGTATGGCTCCAAGGTCTGTCTCTTGGTGCTTGGTACACTATTGCTATTAAGGAGAATCTTTAYTGTTCAGACTGAGATAGTTTTTCAGGGATAGGTCACATTCCACTGACAGGTATCATGTGCTMTGTCTCCTAGCAAATGATCAGTTTGGAATCTCATCCTAACTGATATTTACTCTTTGGGGATGGATGAAAATCCACAACATTTTCTGTAAAGCTCAAATTTGCCTTACCAAACAAAACATCTGTTAGATGTATAAGTGACTTGTGACAGCAGGAGACATCTGCACTGGTCTCCCCAACAGAAGACAGTGCTATTAATGAAAGCTATTATGGAAGAATTCTGGCAAGAATTTTTTTTTTCCAAACAGCTAAAAAAAAATGGAAGAAAAAAAACGTTGTTATGGTAACAACTATTTGAAAAATATTTTAAAAATAGACAATCTAATATCAAACTACCACACTCTTATTTTGACGATTCGATTTTCTTTTTAAGCAGTTTATTTACAGAGATCTCCTCCCTCATCCTTATGCAGATACAAGTGTGAGTGTGCAGACACACACATTTGTAAGTAAGGTAAGACACCATCTGCATATAATTAGTGTTTGTAAAACTTCAGTGTTGGAGCTGCAAAATTCCAGATACTGCAGGTTTTTGCACACCATTAGAACATCTGGTGTTATATGGGCTGAGTCCATCCCTCACATGGGACCATAAATCACATTTTGTAGCATCTCCAGTATGCACTTCTGGCACAAAGAGACATTCCAGTGTTCCTGTTGCTTCATGGAATGTGGCTAATGAATTTGTGGGTATCACAGCTACTCCCTGGAAAAATGCAGTATCGCAAACTATCTGTTCAGGAAATCTGAAAATGCCCCCAACTGCTAGGAAAAGAAGGTTCCAAAACAGTCTTTGGAGCTAAGGCATTGTGCAATGTATTTTTCCAAAGCCTGCAATTGTATTTTACACTTTACGCCTTTTCAGAAAATTGCCTCTGAACAAGCACAAGTTTCTCTGTGTACTAACTTCAACATCTTATTTTGAATAGGAGCACGTAATCCTCACTCGGGTAAAGTTTCTTTTGAGGTTAGTGCATAACAAYCATGTACTGGCTGAAAGGTCTGGCTACTTGATTTTACATACTGGTATTGTACATTGATTAGGAAAGAGCCGGAGGACACCGCCTACTCTTCCTCTTAGAGCTGTCTTTTCAACCATAATGTTTACAGAAAGTCAGACAAACATGGCACATTTTGTACATGGTTCAGGTGAACAAACATTGGAGCTTTGCTAAATTTCCTCCAAAATACATCATGGAGGATCAAGTTACACTGTGTTAAGAACTGCATGGGAATTGTGAATATCCTATTTCTTAATATGGAGATGAGTTTTTAGAAATGTGAAACTTGCATTTTGTTTAATGCTTTCAGTCCCTCKGAGGTGTATAATGGTCTGCCCCTACAGAGACTCACATTTCAATTAGAGTAACAAGCATTTTTTTATCCAAGAAGATTACAAATGGAGGGGTCTGGTGATATGGACTTTGGCTTCTATTTGTTCTGCCATAACTGGGAATTTTGCAGTCATGTTGTTTTCTAAAGARACAAATGGTTTTGTCAATATAAAAATCTAGTTCATGTGCAGTAAAAGCCATGAGAAATATTAGATAACAAAAATCCACTACAACTTACTTCACATGATTTTGCAAAAGAGAAAGTGAGTTATCTGTTCTCAGTGACAATCCAAATTTAGCAACAATGTGCTCTACAGGTCCTACTGACATTCATCTGCATATATGGGAATGCATTTGGAAACCGAGTGCAAGTGGTGGTATTTCTAACCTCCCCCCCAAAATCCCTTCAGACATTCCACTCAAAATTATTTTTTAATGTGGGACCTACTCACCACATTTGTTTTACATTTCCAAATTTATATAGGTTGTTTACATATGGAAAAGTCAGTGGAGAGAGATTTCTSTAACTGTTCAGAAAGATTGCAACATTTCTGTAACAAGGAAAATTACTGACAGACACAGGTAATAGCTGTTTAGAAAATGCTAGGAGTATTATTGTGGATAATAGACATTCTTTTCTTAGCAYTGCCCTTGCCCAAGTTTACTTTTCTATTTTCCACCTATATTAAGACAGCTGTAGTCTTCTCATTTACATTAAGGTAAGAAAGAGTTGGCTGCTGAGTTGTCCCAGATGGAGTTCATCTGTACAAAGGTCTGAAACCATGAGGGAATACCTAAAATGTCAGATATGTCCAGTATCTAGTGCTGCAGCAAATTATCACCTCTTCCAGGTCACAAAAGTCAAAATAATTTTGAGCTCTATTTTTCTAAAAGCCATTTTCATTTAATCTGTCCTTTACAAATGGTAAATTTAATGAGAACTTCAGGAACAATTCAAACTAAAATTAAGAAAAAATACCTTGGTATATACGTGTTCAATTCAAATATATTTTAGTAAGCAACAACATGGCCACTATTAAATAGTTCTCAAATACTATTGAAATAATAAGTATGCTCGCAAAGGAAACCTGCTTTCTTTTAAAGTGACTGCATGCATTGTTCCAGCTTCTTCTGATAATAGCACACTTAATACYGAGGCTAAGATGCAATCAATCTTTTTTGTTGGAAGAAGGTGTTACATTGTACCTGTATGCTTATACTCACCTAGGAGTTCCAATCCATTAAATTAATCCAGCCTGAAGTTCAGGAGGGCTGTCTGCTGGGTCAGCCTCCATTGTGTTCTTCTTGCCGGCTTTGCAGAGCAGTGGGGAGCAAATCAGGTGAGAGAGGGAGCAGGGAAAAGGAAGAGGTCTGTCTCTAAAGAGACACTGAATTAGACTGGAGCAAATAGCTGACGTCCTTTGTAATTATACACACACTGAACTCTTTATAGTTGACTTAAGTTACTTCGAACTGCATTGGTCTGGCCCTCCATACTGATTAAAAGCAGCATCTATTTATCTTAACAATAAATGCAGAGATTAGTAAAAATTCACTTGATCACAATAAGCAGACAGATAATTAAAGGGCAATGCAAGCCAGATTGGAATGCAGGGGCCTGAAGCGCATATTAGAAAGCATAGGCTTTTGTATATGTGTAGTTAAGGACTGCAGAAATCCTTCAAGCAGACTGTTTTTGTAGCAATACTTAAAGTAGGGGAAGGCCAGAACATGTCCTGAAGAGATTGGCCCAGCAACTCTCCTGAGCAAAGTGACAAATACAAAGGTTTGGGAAAGGAAAAAGACTTTAAAGCACAATGTGACTAAATGGACAATCTCTACAAAATTTTTGAAAGAGGCCTCCAGATCTTTTATTCTTCTTTGATGTCTCCTCCATGATAAAGAGCAAGTTTAAGGTAAGCAGGACACACTGCTGATTCTATGGATTAAGCTCTCGATAGCATAGGGTCTACAAGAAAAGGAAGAACTGGGTTTAGTGTGTGACAGACTCAACAGAAATGCTCCTCTCTCAACAGAAACGCTCTTCTCAATGTGGGCTCTCCTCTGGGGATGGGGGAGGACAGCTCTTATTCCTATTGAAACTATAATTTGGTTTTACATGGTAGACATTGCATTTTACTAATCCATTTCTAGCAAGAAAGCAAGCAGTTGATAACTAAGTAGTGAACAGTATCAACCCCATATGGACTCTGAAAATTGTACATACCCACATCTTGTAACAAAAGGGTCATGTCTCTTGATAGAACTTGACACCCATCCCTTGTTTTTTTTCTTTGTACTGATACTGATGAGCTCTGTGCTTACGTCCTCGCAAAAAATTATAGGATAAACTGGTGACTTTTAACAAGCATTGCAGCAATTTCCAGAGACCAGATTGTTGCTGAAACACAAATAATAATTGGAATCTTAAATTAATACCATTCTCCCTCATACTATATTCCAAAATAAATTTTCAGTTCAACCAAGACTTGCAGATGTTTTGGCTTTTTTTTCTAACAAACACTGTTACCAGTTACACTGGTTCCATTTAAAGTCACATTTTAAAGAATAGGCTTAGTTAGTTCACATGTGTGGGGTTTTGTTTCTCAGCAGTTTTAATTTGGAGCTTGTCAGAATTGCTTAACACCAAGCCAAAGAAACAGTCACTTGATATGTATAGAGAAGACTAATTTTTAAGTCCTAAGTACCAAGGTGAATGAGGTTAGCAAAAAGGTAAGGGAAACGCAAAAAATAGATGGCATCTGTTCAATGAATGGCAAATCATGGCCCTATTCCTTCTGAACAGAATCTCTGTCCCTAATAAATTGGTGGCAATTGTAAAGTCACCAGCCTCTCCCAACCCTTCACTTTAGAGTTGCCAGAGGCTAGGAGGAATTTTCCAGGTGTGAGAGGTTCTCCCAATCTTCTGAAAGGAGGCAAATAAAGACAGATCTAAGGCCTACAAGGTAGCAGTTCTGGCTTTCRTAGCAGCTGATATTTTGTAGTTTTGTAATAGAATTAGAATAATCATTCATGGTGGAGAAGACAGCACTTACCCTGTTCCTCCATCAGCTGACACATCCCAGCCTGCTTTCCACTCCTTAGCTGTCTTGGAACTTCCCGTGGCTTGTGGTTCTGTGTCCTCACTCTCATTAAAAGGCTACAAAAAGCTAACCAAACACTTGGTTGAACACATGTGTAAGCCACTGCTTTCCCTCTTGTGTTGCATTTGCACAGCAGATTAGTGTCTTGTTTAGCAAGCAGTCAAGGATCTCTTTGTTTCTTTCTTTCAGGTACAAGGTGAATTAATCCATTTGGAAACCAGCAAATCCACCCTTCCCTTCCTCTCCCACAAACTCGAATTCTTCCAGCCTACATCTCTTGACAATGAAGAGATAAAGCTCGGATGCCCTACATGACGAAGAACTGAGCCTGTTTCTTTGCTTGTAAGTTCTTCTAAATAAATTGCTTTTGTTGTTTAAAGCTGTGATGAATGGAGACACAGGGCCAGGTTGGTCGCTGGAACAGGACAATGAATGTAAGGTTTTCTTCTTTGCCATATAAATCATTCACATTGTTTAAGGTACATTGATCAATCTAATGGCTTGTAATAGGCTCCTAATTGCCACTAGGAAAGTATTGCAAGCTTGTATTTGAACGTGAAATGGTTCATGATCTGAGCTGAAATTCTCCTTAAGCCTGAGTTCCAGTAACTAAACAACACAGAAAGAGCATAATGAACGGCTCCCCTTCTTTGCTTGCCCTAATCCCAGGACAGGGTGAGGGGGAGAACCACACTTAGGATTGGGGATCTGGCATATTTTCTTCTACCAAATCAGCAATTCATTAAATGGCAGAAGCTGCAGAAGGATTTATTGGTCCTTGTGGACCGAAGAKAACTTCGTAATGTCAATCATCCTGCCTATTACATTGCCACATATCTCTATCTGTAGACAGACAGCTTGCTTAATCACAATCAACGTTCTGAGTCACGCCTGGCTAAAAACGTGGCATAAAAAGCTAGAAGGGTACCGGAAGCGGGATGCTAGGAGAAATGTGGGGACAGGACTCCTCCGCGGTAAGGCTGCTCCGGTGAGGCACCCGCCAGTTCCCCTGCCCGCCCGTCCGCCCGGTGCTGCCGCTTCCCCGCGCCCCGAGCGGCGCCGCCGGGGGAGCCGCGGGGCGGAGGAGCCGGGCGGGCCGGGCCCGGTCGGGGCGGGCCGGGCTCTGCCAGGGACCGCCGAGCTCGCCGTCCCGGCCCCCGCTGCCCTGCTCACCGCACACACCTCATTACCGAGTCAGCAGAGCGGCTTTAATGGATTTGTGTGGAAAGGCGATTTTACGCTCTATAAACACTGGGTCCAAGCGTTTACTAATTAAAGTCTTTCTATTTAGAAATACCTGCGTTTTAAGAAAGCTTTCTGAACGCTACCACTGGCTGGATTTCCAACCTGCTGCAGTCTGAGCTTGTCATGCCTAACCTATACATCGTAACAGCTCTAAAAAGCATGTGAACCAAGAGGTAAAATCCTCGTACAATGCTCCTCGCACAATGTTCCTCAGACTTTCCTACCAAGGCAGAAAACAAATCTATGATGCTGTTGAATAATCTCCCAATAATTGTAGTAATTAAAATCATCATCCAGTCTGCAGTCACCTTCCTTCCTTTGACACTAGTTTTCCCTTGAATTGTTAACGTGTCTCCGGCTGAGATAAACAGAACAAGGGAGCTTTAAAATACACGGTCCAAATAAATTTAGCAGAAGAGAATTAATTCCACAGACATGCTTTTGGCTGCATTCAGGAGTAGGCAACAGGATTTCTGAAACTATTGTGCAGATTTTTAAACACAGGGTAATATGCGTCTCCCTGCTACTCCTAAATAGTGTCACCTTAAAGATCGAGGAAAAGATGAAAGCCCAGYCTGATGCTCCACCTCGGGGCTCAGTGTGCAGGGGGCAGGAGGAGAGGAAAGTGCACCATGTAACAAACATCATCTGAAAGATCAAGCAGAAAATGTGGGAGTGTGCCATAATTTTCATTTAATTTCCATGATCTATTTGATCCCAGTGTTCATTCCCTTTTTATTAACTATAAAAGATTTCCTTCTAATCAAAAGCTACACTTCATCTTTACCCACAAATGAAAAACTCTATAGTGGGAAGAATTCAGTGGACTCAACAGGCACCAAGGTCTGTATTTTAACACTATCTCTATATATCCTTCCCGCTCAGTGGTAACTAATCTTGGGCAGAATAGAGGGGAAGCCTTTTCCTAACTGAAGTTATTAATTTATCACCAGGTCCCCCTCTGAGTTGCTCTGATAATCAATGCTGGTTTCTAGATCACGCAAATGAGGGGGGGAGGGGGTTTTACAAGGAAGAACTGTTGCTTAAAAAAAAMCAAAACAACCCAAACCTGGCAGGACACAATTATTCATCTCGGCAATAAGCAGTTTGCCTGTTTCCTGCCCACGTCCCTTCTGTTTGGCAGAAAATTAGGCTGCTTCTCTTAAACTTGGAAGGGTTTGCCCCCTTCCCACCCATAACATCCCTGGGTAAAACTCCATGCCTCTCCTAGGATGGAGGGGAAATTGTACAGCAACCTTACATTTAACTGCTGCTAAATCGATTTATTTGGAAAATATTTGGCAGCTCTTTTCCAGAGTTCTTTTTGAACAGAAGAGCCATTTCATCTGATGCTCTTGAATGTAAACCCAGAGCTTCCCAACCATCTGTAATGAACGAATTGTTTCCCAGCTCTACCTCCTAAAGACAGCAACTTTAGTAGTTGCACAGATCAAAAGACACTCGTACAGAGATGGGAAACAATATTGTTCAAAGGAAGTGAACTGTTGCATTTAATTAGGCTATTCTTTATTAGTATTCATATTGAGATTTTTTTTTAGGTTTATGTCGATTTAACTGTAATGTATTTATGATGTAAATATATTCCGAGATGAAAACGTCATGGATCAATTGTAAAGGACCCGGATATATAATTTTAAAAAATCAGTTTCAGTTTATATGAGGTTCTTACCCCACTTTCGCTTCTTAGTCAGATTTGTTTATGCAGAATCGACATTTAATAGTGCTAATTGCACTCCAGTTAAATTGCCCTGATTGCAGAAAGGGAAGCAATTTTCGTGCTCTCTGTCTGGGTTTGGAAGAAATTGTTTTATATTCACCTCTTTATAAAGAAGTGGAGATAAGGCACCGAGCCTTTGCACAAATTGCACTTATGGGCTGACTGGCAGCATTCAGGCTCTATAATAGAACATTATTTGGCCGTTTTGAATAATGTAAAGCATTTGCTGAAAGCTATTCTCCTGAAAATTGCTTTAACTTTTAAAAGGRTGATGATTCACTCCAAACCAGGCCTTTGTTACATTGTCATTATCCCCCCAAATGTTTTAACAGTCAGCTCAACACTTTAGCATAACACATTGATCTTTGTTTAAAAACTCGATTTTTGGAGTATGAAAAAAATCTGTCAGAAAATACTTGACCCCCTAAAGATTTTAGCAGCGTTCCCCCTTCTGCCGCYATTCGCTCAGCCTTTCCACCGCCTGCCTCGTTTCTGCGGGTTTTAGTTACTTTTCCTACTACAAAGGGGCGAGGAGATGGATGTGCGGCAGGCAGAAGCCGCCTGCCAGTCTTCAGGCAAAGCAGAATCCCTACTTTGCTGTGGGAGCKCAAGCGGGCAGCGGATGCCTTTACTCGCTGATGTAGAGGCAACATTTTTAAACGTCACGCTCTCGATCTGCCTTCCAGCCGTATTTTATTGATGACTTTCCCCAAGATGAGAGGAAAGACCCCCTCCACCCGCAGCCCTAGGGTTGGCGAGAAGCGCCGTGCTGCCACTGGACGACCACCACGGCAGGCTCCTGGGAAGGGAAGGAGCGGCTTTCCCCCCGGAGAAAAGGAGGAAGGAAAGAAGGAAGGAGGGAAGGAAGGAGTCACCTGTTGGGCAATGGCTCCCGGGTGCCCCTGTCGGACTCTTCGCCTCATCCGCGGGGGTTATGTCGCTCCCCCCGCCACCGCCTTTCTGCCGCCTCCACCCGCCGAGCGCTACAGCCCCCCTGGGTACAGCCGCCGCTCAGGATCTGCTCCGGGCAGACCTTTCGGAGGAAGCGTTTACCATGCACTACCCGGACCACTGCGCCGGCTGCGAGTCAATGTGGAAAGAATTAAGCGCAGAACAGTATTTTCTCTTACTGCCCCGACTCTGTTTAATACGCGGCGAAAAAAGGCGAGCGCCACTTGAAAATAGCCTTAGACGTTTAAATAAAAGATAATCTCCAGGGACATCCTTCCTAGCGTGGCAGGCGTCCTGCAGATTGCATAACACAATGTAAAAGAAAACGCAATGCCCACCTTAATTAAGCACACATATACAGAAAGAAAATATAAAACATATAAAGAAAAGCAAAATCATAATCTCAAATTCCCGGTTTCTCCATTTTGCTCTTGCATCTTGCGATGCCTATTTTGCATCTGCTAGAAGGTTTTACACTGGATGGCTCAAGCGGCACCGAGAAGGAAATATTGACTGAAATGCAGAGCAAGGGCCCGGCGTTGCATGAACGCACTCATATTTCTGGTTCAGAATTGTACTCAGCTGCACTGGGAACAGCAAAAAGAAAGAGGGAAAGCTCCTATTCCCATTCTCACAGAGCCGATCGCAATGATGAAAAGTTGCACRCCTATTGATCTTCCGCGGGCACAGTACGGGCAAGTTCTAGCCAATTACTTAAGAAGCCTCCAATAATTACAAATCAAAGGGACTAGCTTGCAAGACATTGAGGAGCCGAGGTTTGGACTTACATTTCGCACATGCAGAGAGCAGGTAAAGTCTCTGTCGCTCACTGGGTGTGTGGAGTGTGCACAGTGCAGAGGCCACAGACAAATGCTAGGGAAGCTTATTCCAGCAGCGCCCTAGCACTGCTAGGAGGGAGCAAGCCTTCTGCCATTAGCAGCACTGCTCACACAGGAGTATATGAGGCTTGAAAAACGGGCTGCAGGCTGCGAATTTGACTTTCAAAGTGTTTTCTGGTGATTATTCTGTAAAAYAATATTCTCTGTCTTAGGCGACATCATGTCATATGCCCCTCATCCTCTCTCCCATCCTGGTACAAGAGCAAAGGGATGCCTGTCAGTTCCCTGTCTTTGGAATTTTTTGGCACTTTATATAACCACAAAGCCTCCTAAGTTCCTTTTGCAATGAAAGTAAGAAACACGCTGCACACGAAATCATTTCTAGCATCTGATAAAGAAAAGCAAACAAAAAAATTTAATATGCTTTTACAGAATGTCATTAGGCGCTGATAGGTTATTTATATCCAACACGGACAGCTCCCAAATGGCCTGAAAAGGAGGYAAAGGGCCTGTTGAATAAAAGCGACGCAGGTATGATTTACAGGCCGCGAGGATCGCAGGTGACTGACTACAGCAGCAGCGGGGGATCTGACACCTCCTGGACAGTTTACAGGCGACGGCGGAGCGGCGTCAGGCGTGACACCAGCCCTCCACCGGCGCTGACCCCGCTCTCGACTCCTGCCCTCTGCGGCTCTTCCCGCTTCCCSGGCGGGCAAGCGGTGAGGGGTCGGCGGGAGTCGCGGCCCGGCGGGAGGCGCGACCCGGGGCGCCGGGGCCGGCGGTAATTGCGGCGCGGCCGCCGCGGGCCGGAGCGGGGAGTTTTCTCCCCGCGCGCTGACTGGCACGCGCCCCGCGCCCCGGCGCCGGCACCTCCGCGCAGCCTGATTGGCTGTCGGGCCGCTCCGGGCCGCTCCGCCCGCGCCCTCATTGGGCGAGCGCCGTCGCCAGCGGTACTTCAAAGCGGGCGCTGCCCGCACTTAGGCAGAGTTTGGCCCCGCCGCGCCGGAGTGTCCTTAGTGCCGCCGGGCAGCGCGGGGCGCTCACCGAGCGCCGTCCCCTCCGCCCCACCGCCCAGCCCACGGACGTGCTATGGCTACGTCTATCCTCGGGGTAAGTCGCACCGCGCGCTTCCTCGCGGCTTCCCTCTGGAAAAACTGTCGCTGCCGCCGCGTGGCTGCCCCTTGCGCAAAYCGCGTGGACCCGCGGATGGGAGGTGATCCCGGCCCGCCTCGGGGGATTTCATTGCGGGTTGCCCATCGGGTCGTTCCAACGAGTTTAGCCTGAAAACTCGCTGGGCCGGAGAGGAGCCGTGCTGCTTCTGCTTTCTTTTGTTTTGTTATTGGTTTGGGGTTTTGTTTKTTTGTTTTTAACTCGAACTACGCTCGATTTCCAAAGATTCTCGCCAGCTCGGTTTTGCGCGAGGCGACGGTCGGAAGGTTCCCYACACTGCTCGCCTTGCTGCCATCTCTTTTTTTTCCGTTGCTCCTGTACGGTTGCTCGAGGAGACGCCACATTTCGTTCCCACGGGATTTTTGGTTTAACGGCGGTGCGCTCGAGCAGCCCTCTCGGAACACGCGTGTCCCTTGTCCCCGTCGGGACCCGCTTGCGATGTAAATCTCTTGGGCAAGGAGACCAGTCCCCGGCGGAAAACGAGTTGTGCCGAGCGTGGCGGGGCTGGAGCCTTCCACCAAATTAAAAGAAAACTTTTCCGCAGTACGGCTCGTTGTGCCGCGGTTCTCTCCGCGTTGCCGTGTCCCCGCGGGAGCCTGGCGAGGTGGCAAGGGTTAGGCTGACGGGCCGGCTTTGTCTCTTCCCGCAGGAAGAGCCGAGATTTGGAACGACTCCCCTGGCCATGCTGGCCGCCACCTGCAACAAGATCGGCAACACTAGTCCCCTGACCACCTTGCCCGAGGCTAGCGCCTTCGCCAAAGGGGGCTTCCACCCCTGGAAACGCTCCACCTCCAGCTGCAACCTGGGCTCCAGCCTCTCGGGCTTCACGGTGGCCACGAGCAGGGGCTCCAACGGACTGGCCAGTGGCACGGGCACGGCCAACAGCGCCTTCTGCCTGGCTTCCACCTCGCCCACTTCCTCGGCCTTCAGCAGCGACTACGGCGGCCTCTTCTCCAACTCGGCGGCGGCGGCGGCGGGCGTGTCCCCGCAGGAACCCGGCGGGCAGTCGGCCTTCATCTCCAAAGTGCACAGCTCGGCTGCCGAGAGCCTCTACCCGCGGGTGGGCATGGCGCACCCATACGAGTCCTGGTACAAGTCAGGATTCCACTCCACTCTCTCGGCGGGCGAGGTAGCCAACGGGGCGGCCTCCTCCTGGTGGGATGTGCACACCAACCCGGGCTCCTGGCTTGAGGTGCAGAACCCGGCGGGGGGGTTGCAGAGCTCGCTGCACTCGGGCGCCCCCCAGGCCTCGCTGCACTCCCAACTGGGCACCTACAACCCCGACTTCAGCTCCCTCACCCACTCCGCCTTCAGCTCCACCGGCCTGGGTTCTACGGCCGCCTCGCACCTGCTCTCCACCAGCCAGCACCTGCTCACCCAGGAGGGCTTCAAGCCCGTTCTGCCCTCCTACACGGACTCCAGCGCGGCGGTGGCGGCGGCCAGCGCCATGATCTCGGGCGCCGCCGCCGCCGGGGGCGGCTCTGCCCGCTCGGCCCGCCGCTACTCGGGCCGCGCCACCTGCGACTGCCCCAACTGCCAGGAGGCCGAGAGGCTGGGGCCAGCGGGGGCCAGCCTGCGGCGCAAGGGGCTGCACAGCTGCCACATCCCCGGCTGCGGCAAGGTGTATGGCAAGACCTCGCACCTGAAGGCGCACCTGCGCTGGCACACGGGCGAGCGGCCCTTCGTCTGCAACTGGCTCTTTTGCGGGAAGCGCTTCACCCGCTCCGACGAGCTGCAGCGGCACCTGCGGACTCACACGGGCGAGAAGCGCTTCGCCTGTCCCGTCTGCAACAAGCGCTTCATGCGCAGTGACCACCTGAGCAAACACATCAAAACGCACAACGGGGGCGGCGGGGGCAAAAAGGGCAGCGACAGCGATACGGACGCCAGCAACCTGGAAACGCCGCGCTCCGAGTCCCCCGACCTCATCCTGCATGAGGGCGTGGGCGCTGCCGCCCGCGGACCGGGCAAAGAACCTACCGCGGGGCCCGGTGACTCCTAGGGGCAGCGCCGCCGGAGCCGCTCGGACTGTGCCCCGCGCCGGCCGGAGGGACGCGAGCCGCCCCGCCGCCGATGGCGCCCCGGGCCGCAGCGGGGGCGGGCCGGTGGACGGCGGGGCCGGAGAGGCGCGGACCCCGTCCCGCCCGGCCAGTAGGTACCGAGTGACACTTTCTTCCGTTTCCCTTTTCTCTTTCTGTCGGAAGGCAAGCATCCTAAGAGAGGCTTAAGGTGAGAAATACAGCTGCAACTCTGAGACGGTCCCTCTGTATCTCATAAACATCTGTATAAATAGGGTTCAAAAAAGAAGAAAAACAAAAAAAAAAAGAAAACCAGATCGTGTTCCCTTATTTTTATTGTAAATGTTGATCTGATAGGGGGTTGGGGGATTTTTTTTTTCAATTGGTGAATTCCTGAAATTCAGGGAGGTTTTGGGGTTCTGATTAATTTTTTTTTTTTTAATTTTAAATTTCTGATGCACTTTGTGGAAGTCAGTATATATGTAAAAGATATTTAAAATGTTGAGTTAACACTTCACTCAAACACACGTAAGTTAAGGTCTCAAAGAAATTAAATGCGTTTATCTGTATGGAAAAAATCTTGACATATTTTCATTTTGGTATTATTAAAGGACTGAACAATATACTCACGGGTTTGTTCTTCTTCGTGTCCCTTCCTTCCCCCCGCCCAGTCCTCACAGGGGTCACTTTTTTAGTGGGTGCCCTTGCATCCTTACGGGCACAGTGATAAAAAAAAATACAGCGAGCAATGATAGCTGGGAGGGGATGGGACCGGCCCCCGAGCCAGGCGCACTGAGCTCTTTTCAAACCACCTTTTTTGGTTAATTTAAAAACAAAACCAAAAAAAMCCCCAATTTTTAACTGAGTCCCAGCCTTGCTACAGCCGGGAACCATGCTGAGACCTAAGTGTCTTTGGTGAAACCATCCCCAAAATCGAGTGAAGGCAAACTGTGCTGAGGAACTATTTATTTAATTTTAAAAACCTTCAGTGCCACAAGGCTGCCTAGGCTGGGAGGTGATCTCAGGGGAATAAATCGCTAGAGTCAATACTCCGGAAAAGACATTTCATGCCTAAATGAAAATCTTGTTAAATGTTATTAATTTTGACTTAGAGCACACAGCAGCCCCCTGTGCCTTGTATTCCCTTATTAGGGATTCATGTCTTATCAAATATCTAATTAATCTCCTAGACATCATTTGTTCTGACCAACTTTATCTCAGCTGGTCCACGGGGAAAACTCCAAATATTCTCGGTGACAAAGCTCCCTTGAAGATCCTTTTAATTGTCCAAATTAACTGCACCAAATTTGCATGTCAAACGGTAAAGGGCAACCTAAGATAAAATGTAAACGTTTTAAAAGCCCCAAACTAAGCACTTGATTTGATAACTAGGCTTTTTAATGTTATGGAAGACAACTGCTCCTTTCCTTTTCAAAGACAGTTGATCTATGCAAATAGTGAATTGGAAATGCTTATGTCCCCATGCAGTCAAATGGTCCTTGCATGTTATTTGAATATCAGTGGCTCTGCTATTGAAAAGGTTCAAGGATGCTCTCTGACTTCTTTGTGATTACTCAGTGCAGCGTCTTATTCTGAAGAAAAAAAACTCAGGAATAATTAAAGGCTGGGCTAAGGCCTGGGAACACATTTGGGACAGGAATCTCATTTAGACAGGCTCTTTCAAAATAAGGCACAGTTAAATTGACCAGAAGGCAATTATTGAAATGAAAATTATTTTCACTCCCTTTGTCTCCTGACCACCAACCTAACAGACATAGTATTTTTTTAAAGGCAAATTGTTAAATGAGATAATTGTGTTATTAAAAAAAAAAAAAAAAAAAAAAA
>NW_026623262.1:790627-858518 GCF_030028575.1 Malurus melanocephalus
AATTTACTCTGCCCGGTATAGATTGGATGAATACAAATATTTTAATCCTCCATAAAATAGGGAATGCAAATAGCATCGAGAAACGGATTCTRCTGTCGGCCACCAACTGGAATAAAGACGTTGCGTTAAAGAAAATACATCTGCCGTGAATACTAATAACCGCGTCCCACCTCCTCCGCGCCACTGTTGCACAAAAGCGGCCAGGCAGTGCCGACACCGCCAGTGCCCTGGGGCGGCGGTGGGAGCCCGGCGGGCCGTTCCGCGGGCAAGGGGAGGGAGCCTCCCGGGAGAGGCACCTCGCATCACAGCTGCCGACAGCACCTTCCCCGCGAGCYGCTCCGGACTTTCCCTGGCCAAAAACACCCCGGCAAGGTGTCTTTCCTCCCGGCCGGGTGCCGGCAGGTTTCGCCGCGGGCCGGGGAGGGGAGCGGGCGCAGGGGACGCGCTCGGGTGGCGGTAACACACAGAGCGGGCCGGGCGGCGGGATCCGGCTCTCCTCCCTGCCGGGCGGCCTGGGGGCTGCGCAGGAATGCACCCGCGCGGGGTGCTGGGCAGAAGTCAGCTTTGTTTTCGATTTATAATAAAATACATCAAAGGACACCATCCAGGTCCAGTTTCTGCCAGGCCGGGGTTACAATTCTCAGCTCAGTGATCAAGGACCTCTTTGCATTGCCTTTGCCCCTTCRGGTCAGAAAACGTCCATCATTTACAGACTCCCCAGAAATGAGGAAGGGAGCAGCCCTGGGCCGCAGAGCCGGTTCGTTTAACCAAGAAAATAGAAAGCGTGTCACCTTTTTAAAAAATAAATGACACCATTCTTTCGTAAATGTTGGGGATAATTATATGGTCTGGGGAACTTCTACACAAAAAAAACCCTGAAGAACAAACGGTGTGAGAACCGAAAAAATAAATCTGATTTCGGTCTTTGAATCCGTAGTTCACCCCTTTAGTAAGAGGACGCTACCCGAGAGCGGGAAAGCACCAGGAACAAGAGGGGTGTTATTTCGGCGGGAAGGAAGCCACAGAAGAAGCCGGACTCCCCGCCGCCTTGTCCCCCCTCGTCCCGGGTTTGTCCGTGAGCTGAGGCTAGCGCCCATTTACATCTCGCTCCAGCTATTGCTGTCCGTTCCCACACCCCGCGGACAGCAACTTCAACCCTGTTCCGTGAGCCCGTTAAAACACAGCAAACAACCAGACAGAGACAGCAACTACCACAGAYGGATGCAGGTAAAATGCCAGGAAAAATTATCTAATAAATGTTATTCGATCGCCACGTCCTCCGTTCGCAGGAAGCTTGTCCCTTGCCCCCCGCGGCGAGTTACTAGACCTAACGGCTCGTTTTACACTTAAAAGGTAACATTAATATTTTTGTTCTAATGAGGTATTATATAAACACCCGATCTCGTGCCTGGACAGCTTCTTAATTGTGTCTTTCAATTCAAATGGAAACTTTATCTGCGGGAGCTGTAATTTATTTGCTGCCATTATCTGTTCGCCAGGATCCTCTCCCACCCTTCCAAAACGCAGATGAAGGGAAGCTAACAGACAGCCCGCCCCTCAGAGTAATTGGTGCGCTAAGTGTTTATTTTAAGTGAGAATAATTTAGCTACAAATTTCATCAAGGAATAACATCCTTCACACATCAGAATAAAGGAGAGAAGGAAGAAGACTGAGCCCGCACACCGGGACGCTGCCGGCGCTGCCCCGCGCGGGGCTGCACGGCGGCCGCCGGGCGCCACCTAGAGGCGCTCCAGCCACGGGCGCGGGCTGGGGGTGCGGCCGGGGCGGCCGAGGGGGCGGCGGCGCTGCACGGCCCGGGCCGCGGCGAGGAGCCGGCGGCGGGAGCGCGGGGGACCGCGGCGGCTGGGGCTGGCCGGGGGCGCGGCGGGGCCAGGCAGGGCCCCTGGGAGCGGGCGGGATAGCGCGAACTTCTCTGAGAGACGGCGGGACGGGACGGACCCGCCGCGACCGTGCACACACCCACCCCGGGCAGCCGGCTCGGCCTCGCCGCTCCCCCGGCCTCCACCCGGAGGGGCGGTCGGGCCCTCAGCCCTCCTCGCTTCGCAACCTCCGCGCGGCCCCGCGGGCCGGCCCCGCACCTGCGGCCGGGCGCGGCTCCCGGCGGACACCCCGGGCGCGGCTCCGCCGCTGCCGCCGCCGCCTCGGCGCCGCTGTTGTTCCACAAACGCGCGGCAGCGCTGCTCCCGAGATGTGCTAATTGGTACCTGGCTGGCAGGGCGCGGGGTCCCTGTCCGCTCCCCGGCACAAAGTAGGCTGCTAGAAAATTTGAAATTGCCTTTCAGCCTAAAGCTGCCTTACCTGAATGTCATAATTACAGTAATTATGTACATCTAAATTACATGCTAATTAAATTAGAATCAAATCGTTCTAAATCGAAATCAAATGAGGTAGCGAGAATTAATCAATGACAACATAAATAGAGAGCTTCCTTCAGGGATATTTATTGTACCGATTCGAGCAGGAGCCCTAGCTGGGAGTCACCCGTCGATTTACTTTCGGAGTAGCAGTAATTTATTGCTCAGCGTTAATTCTAAGCCATGAGTCCGACGGGGCGGCGCAACCGAAAAGMGGCGCGGGACCCGTCGCCAGAAACTCCCCCCACCCCTGCCCGCTCCGAGATCCGCCCGAAGGACCCGGCGGGGCTGGGAGCCGAGCCGCCCAGTCCCGCCGCAGCCCCAGTCCCCGGGCCAAGCAGAGCCCCCCGCCCCAGGAGAGCCACCGGCCCCTGCTCCGGCTCCGGGGAGTCCCGGCCCGGGTCCTGTCCTCCCGGCCAGGCTGAGGGAACCGCTTCACGTCGCCGCGGCCCCCGCCGCTCAGCCCCGCAGMGGGTTAACCCTATTCCGCGGCTTTTACGGAAATAAATAACGTTATCACCAGAGCTACTCTTACCGCCATCCGCGGAGCGACAGCACCTCCTGCCGGGCCCCGCCGGCTTTGCCAAGAGCGGCGCTCGGCCCGGGGCGGCGGCGCCTCACGGTCCGGCGGGCCAGGGCGGGGCCGGGCGCGCGCAGCCTCCCCGCGCCGCGGGCGGTGCCGGTGGGGCCCGTGAGGGCACAGCGGGTGAGCACCGCCCGGGGCCGAGCCCGGCCCGCCCCACCGCGCCTAAGCACACCCCCGCTGCCCGGGGCTCCCCGCCACGGCCCCGCGGTGCCGAGGGCGGACCCACCCTCCYGCAGCCGCCTTCTTGGGTCCCGAGGGTCGCCTCCGTACCCGTGCGGGGACACAAACTGGCCTGACAGTGAGACACTGCCTCCACAGCAACACCTGGCAGGATGAGCGGCTTGTTTCAAAGGACTTCYGCACGGAGTCTGAGATAACATCCAAAATATAATGATTTTTCTGCTWGTCTTTTCCTATGCGAAAAGGCAGGATACACATGATAGACTGTTTAGCTACATAGGAAGGAGTAAACTACAGAGCCAACAAAAAAGCCTAGAGCTACGGATGTCAAGCTGTCCACTCTTCTTCAGGTGGGAGTCAGTTCCATTGTGGATGGCAGATTCCTGAGCCAAACACTAAACAACCAGAGAAACCCTTCCTTGGAACGAGGAGGCACCTTCCAGTTATTCCTATCGTTCCTGCTGCACTTAAGACAAAAATGTTCTACCAGAATATGCCTTTTCCCCTATCACATTACTCTGTCTTCTCTTACACAGAAGGATAATACATCCTTCACAAGAAGTTTTGTTTAGATTGCTAAAACAGGTATTTTGGCAGTCTCCTCCTTTTTTTCCTAAATCGGAGCTTCCACAAATGCATCAATACAGGGGGGCTGACTCTACTGCAGGGGCTCTTTAACTCCCAGCTACTTCAGCAAGAATGCCCAGAGCAACCTAATGCAGACACGTTGAAAAGGTGACATCCCTTAATGGTTCACCCTTTTAAACTCTTCACATGCACTTAAACGATAAGCCAGGTCACTTTCACCATGTATTATTATACTCTGCGCAGTGCTGAAAATCTTCTGAGTGAAGCAGAAGTGGACTGGTAATAAAAGATAGTCCCATTTGTCCTGTGAGTGAGGAGGGTAAGAAATTTGCTGGAATACTGAGTACAGTGACTCTGTTTCACGTGTCCACTAATGAATGTACTTCCATTTGCCATCCTGAAAGGGCAGAGAATCCTTTCCTTTGCAATAAAAACATTGTGAAGAGCTACCCTGTGCATTTGCACTGACTGAGAATTCTGAAGGAGACTGCAATTATAACTGGTTTTATAGAATAAGATATTTTATTATGGAGTTMATCTTCATAACAATGTATGCAGAAAATGACTGACAAGCATTAAAAACACAGTTTTATGAAAATGRAAGGGTTACTATTTACACTAACTTACTACCACAAACAATGAAAGACCTGAAACAGTTCAGGCAGTAAATATTCCTTTCATGTCTTGAGAGATTATTGAACAAAAACTTGACATTGTACTGAAACATACCAACAGGGGTTCAAGATGTTTAGATAGCCCKGACCAAGCTGTACACTGCAGGAGGCCAAAAAATGTTGGCTCTATACTTATGTGAACTATGTCTGTTGTTTTAACTCATGAAATTGATCTCTTACAGGGAACTTCAGGAAAAATGTTTCAGTATGAAAAAAACAAAACCCTCTACAAGACAATGCTTTGATATCKGAAGCAGTGATCTTATCCAGAACTATCTCAAATGCTTGTCAGCATTTAGCGTATCCCAGGCTTCTTCTTCTGCTCCCCCTCACAGATGTATCTAAACAGAAATCATCRTGGACGAAACCAGAGTATCACATACAGCTTTTAAATATTTTAAAATCCTAAAATCAGGTCTATGAATTACTGCATGTATACAAGAGGTATTTGCCAATAAGCATATTTAGACAGTAAAAAAAATACCTTAATGTTTATACCTAATTTACAAATATTCCAACACAATAGAATTGATGCTGTTTGCTTTATGTAGGAAATGCTAGTTACAGAAGTCGGAAAATGAAAAGCAGTACGTAACTGAGCCCTTGTTAAAGGTATTCATCAAAACTCAGAGAAATTCTTGTTTGCCTCTGTCCTCTACCTATCTATTTTTTTTCCTCTCTCTGCTTCTGCTTCTACTGCGTCTGCTCCTTTCTCTGTGTTCTACTTTACTGCCCTTGTCCCCATGGCCTTCTCTACATTTTTTCTTCTCTCTGTGTCTRTCTGTGCTGGGGCTTCTGGTTTCATTTTTCCTGTGCTGCTCTTCACCAGGGCTTTGACTTGGACTTCTTCTTATGTGCCTTTGCCTGGAACTGCTGTGATTTGAGCACGGGCTTCTCCTGCTCCCTTCATTCATGTTTTGGCTTCTACTATCCTTCTCCTTTCTTTCAGTCTCTCTCGTGTTGGTGCTATGGTATCTGCTTGTGGACTTTCTTTCCCCCTCACAGGAATTCCATTTGTTGTTCTCTGCAGAACTATCTTGCTTTAAAAGCCTGTACTTCTCCCTATCTTTGTCCTTGTTACCGTGACTACTGGAGAGATCTTCATAAAGTTTTTCCTTCCTCATTTTTGCCTTTCCTTCTGAATCACTGCTGCTGCTAGCCTCTGAAAACTTGTCTTTTTTTCTTTTCTTAGAATYCA
This sequence comes from Malurus melanocephalus, assembly GCF_030028575.1. NCBI lineage: Eukaryota > Metazoa > Chordata > Aves > Passeriformes > Maluridae > Malurus > Malurus melanocephalus. The sequence continues at coordinate 796,229 of NW_026623262.1, forward strand.
TCTTCTTTTGTGCTGCTTTATCTCTGCTGTCAGTCTCGCTATCACTGCTGCTTACTGAAGTCTCACTGGAGGATGAGGAAGAGGATCTCATCTTATGTTTCTTGTGTTTAGTTTTGATTTTTTTCTTTTGCTGCTTCTTCTTCTTTCTATCTTTCTTTTTCTTTTTCTTCTCTAGACGATCCAACTTCCTTTTATTTTCAAAATAAGAGTGGCACAGTCAGACATGTTAGGATATCTTAGACTACAAAGTCATTGTCTTTTAAAGTTCACTACTTCTGATGACCTACACATYAAATACATTAATTTCCATAAAAACACATTGAATTATTTTCCTTTTTCAGCAAGGTATTATTTTAAAACTTCTACCCTGATATTACCCRTAGTATGTAATCCAGAGCTGGTCCCTCAAAACAGGAGTAATAGGAGTTTTTAATTCTTTAATTTTCAAAAAGATAAGTAAGAGATGTCAATTTGGRCCTTGTAACTAGGAATAAATATATTCAGAAGTGCTTTTTTCCTCCCTTGTCAGGCTGCTCTGGAGACTTTAGAACATCATTGCTGCTYTTGTTTGTTTGTGTTTTTTATTTTAAAAATGAATTAGTATTCACTTTCTATTAATGATGAAAAAACTGAGACTAAAACATACATCTTTGAGTTCTTTAGGCAAACAATATAGGTATTACAGGTATTTTCAGTAACCTCTTTTTTTCACCATTAGAAACTTGCATTTTCTATCTAAAAATATACAATATTCAATCATGCACATGCATTTACTGCTATTCACCAACTTTCATGCAGTTTTTATTTTGCTTTCTGTATTTATGCTCACAAAATCAGCAACTGCGGTGAAACTGCTTCCATTATATTAAAAGAAAATCCCTTCAGACAAGTAAAACCTAAAGGACCCAAATATTTACTATTACTTACTAAACTTCAACTTCAAAATACAAAGGATTATAAAAATTTCAATGTGTTGGGCCAACAGAAGTTCAAACAAAAATAACATTTTAAATTAACTACATACACATTCTTTACTTAAAATGAACATAAAATATGCTGACTATTTTCAGAGAATTATTTATTACATAAATGAATACATATGCACCTACCTACTCATGTACCTGCTTAACCATTCACCTTCCCTCCCACCACTCTCCCCCCTCCCCCAAATAAGTGACATCTTTTAACCTTAAAGCTTGTTTTATCTGCCTGTGTGTAGGGAACTACCAGTCAGTAATTAGAATTTCTGATTTTAAAAATTTGAGGTTATTTCAGGATAATGTTTCAAATTAAGAGAGACAAAAAAACCTGTAAGTCACCTGACACACAAAATCAGGTGGATAAAAGCAAAGTATGGGAACCTCATTAGGTCAGACCTGCAGGCAGCAGTGAGCTGCAAACCCTGACACAAGCACAGGGGGCAGCTGGGCCAACCTTGGCCTGGGGCACAGGGTCAGGTTCAGTTCTGCCACAGTGACAAGATAAACTTTGTCAAATGGTAAACCAATAAACAAGAACAGAGAACACAGAATTTTTAATCACAGAAGAAGTCAGTATAAACAATGGAGTGCAGAATAATATTTTAAAATACCAAYGCAGCATCTTTAGTGAGTCAATTAGTATTTCAGTATCCCAGTTAAATTGGAAGGATGCCCCAGTTAAAAGCATCAAAACTTGATTAAAATAAAACAAGCAGATTAAACAAACACACTGCATARTGCCTTTTGTGGTCAAGTGTATGTTAAACTAAGTTGATTTTTTCTCTACTGATGGTGCTGAATGGCACCAAAGAGTTACAGTGACAATCATGGATAGACTCAGAACTACTGGTGATACATATCCCCTCCACTGGGTACCACACATACCTTAGAAGTTTCTGTTTTTGTTTGGTTGACAGTGATTTTAAAAATTCAACTTCAGGATCGTCCTCTCCTTCACTTGTAACAAATTCCTAGAAAAATGSAGTGAGACATTAGGTTCTTACATATAAAATTAATACCTTCATTCAGATTTCTGTTTGAAAAGCGACGCCTCTATGTACCATATTTTTGCATAGACACAAATATATTTGTTTTACTAAGCCAGCCTAAGATACTCTGGTTAGAGCAGAATACCCAGCACAAGTGAAAAACCCCGACATTCTTTCTCAGAGCTGAGTAGGTGTTATAATGTGGGGGTTATACAACAGGAGTTATTACTAACATATGAAAAAATCACTGCTAGAGACATTTCTGAAATAGTTAATAAAAATGAGCCAATTTTGGAGCCCACGATTCCCCAGGATAAGTCACTCCATTGTTATCACGCTTGGATGAATAGGTAAGATGCTAGTCCTGCTTGAACTCAGAGTAATTTAAGCAAATTACTTTTCTGTCTCGGTTTAGTCATTAGGAAAATGGGTAACACATCTACTTCACTGTTGTGTTACTGGTCTTTAATGTGCACAAAGTCTTCCAGCAATGCAAAATATTGTAATCATATAATCTACATAGAGTAAGGCAATCAGCAAAGCAAAACTACTTTGAAGACCCTGAATTCCTCAAATCATGTGCGCCAGGTACACTACAGTTCTTTACAGTGATGTTCTTAATTTTAGCCACACTCAGAAGACGGAAAAAGAAATAAAGATTTAAAAGCTCTTACAAAGAAACCCCAGCACACCTAACATAAAGCAAACATATTGCTATCACCATGATTAATTTAACAGTGCCCATATGCTACATTTTTTGGGGTACATAGCTTTTCTTAAAGGCAAAGGTGCATCCATCTATGGAGACACAATAAACTGTTGATTTACTGAAAATTTCAAGACCAGATTGTAGTCATCCTCTCTTTACTAGTGGTTTGACTATTCTGCCATATGAACAAAGGTTATTTCAATGAGTGTCTTTCATTTTACATTTTTATTAAAGCACCTCCAATTAATAATATAATTTATGCAGTCTAAGGCAACTGWATCTTTTTCACTCCCAGAAATAATAACTGGAACCATAGTGAGTCAAGTGAAAAAAMCCCTTTAGACACAGCATTCCTGGCAGTAATTATTTGTGCATACTGCCTCCAACTTCATCCAAAGGGACTAGTATTGAACTACATGCAGCAGAAGCCCTAACCATCCCTTTATGAAAAAATCAATTTCTAGTCACTCAGAAGAGGGATTTAATTTATTATATGTGGTTTTAAAAGAAGTAATCTATGATTCACCGTTCTGCATGAAACAAAGCTAGAAAACTGTAAGTTTTTTGACATTTTTCAACTGGTATAGCTATTCAGCTTTCCTATGGATATGCATATTTGGAAACAATTCCCAAGCAATCACATTTAGATTTACAGACATTTTCAGCTTACTGGTAAAAAGGTATTACCTGTGATGGATCATTTGCGGTCAAGTTTCTCCCCAGTACATTTTGTTTCAGTGCAAACCCACTGTTTCTCATCTCCGCTATTAGCTCCGAGGGGTGCATTGATGGCCCTGTTCACAAAAATCACAGTTTGAATGTATCATTTATATCTCTCTACCTTTTTTGGACTCCACAGTAGGAATTCAGTTGAAGCTTTGTTAAGTAAAATCACAGCTAAATCAACGCAATAATCTTCTGCTGAGCAAATAATCAGATATGATTTTCTAAAACAGCAGTCTGAAGATTCAGAATGGAAAATAATTGCATTTTTCTTTAAGTACAAGGGGATTCTCTTATGTAACTTTGTCATGTTGCAAACAATATATTAGRTAAGTCTAGTAATATATTTTTATTRTAGTAAAAAAGCACAGGAGATCTAAATAAAGCACATTAAATAAGATTCAGGTGCCTCCTCTCCTTTAAAACAATGGGAAAATGCACCTCTATTATGTCACTAAAAACTCATTTTTCATTACAGAAATTTTTGAACTTTAATGTAAAAGGTAACATTAGAAGAATACACAAGGAATATAAATAAACATGTGAAAAATATCTAGGTCCTTACTTATTCTAGGGATCACCAAATATACGGAGCCTCTAGACTGTTATCTCCTCAGTGATTTTTGGTCTTATTAGCTTAAAAACCATGCTATATTTTTCATTAGAGTAGGTGGTTTGGCATTAGRCACATGATTTCTTTCTCTGCACAAATCTAACCAAGAAGTAAAATACGGGATGTATTATGTATYATTTGTATCATTCAGATTTGACTGCCTAATTTATAAACTCTGTAACTCACTCCTGGCCTTCAACTTCCCTCACTAGCTTACTTACAGTCATTGAACTGTGTAAGGTAAATACAAATGAAAAGGAATGTAAGACAGGGTATGGAGCAAGTGTTCACTATTAGCTCAGTAAACTACTGCAAATTATGAGATTAATTAGCCTTATGTAATGTACTGACACTGCTTTGTGGTTTAAGAGTTTCATAATAGTGAAGACAGACAAAACTCACAGATTTTTAGCACGGATGAGTATGGAAAATATAGTGAGAGTTTTGGTATAAAAAATATATGGAAAGTAATATAACAGTTTCTCAAAAGAACTAAGTATTTTCTTTTTTTTTTTTTACTTTTTGAAAGTTTTCCTGTGTAATATACTACCTTGCAGAAACAAACAGGCCTACATGTAAAGCAGGAGGAAATGGTTTAAGGAAGCCTTGCATTAATCACTTTCTTTTCACAAGTTCCTTATTCTGCTTGGCAAAAGAATTCTTAAWTGAGTTTCCAAAACGTTTTAGTCTTCCCTCGAGTTTACATTTTTCTTAAGTAGGGGGTTATTTCCCATCCCTCTTATACTTCACCAAAAGTGCTTTTTCTTTTTATGTGTTATAGTGTAATTGTAAACTCACAACTAATGCCTATAGGCTCCAGTGTCTACATTTTTGCATATTCCAAATTTAAAATCTTTGTTTGCTTGCCCAAATCTACTCTGGCTGGAACAGAAACCAACATTCACCTAACGACAGAATTTGGTACCAGAATAGGCCTTGATTTGAGAAGTCCATATAAAACAGCCATACAATTCAGTCAAAAACCCTGTATGAAGGCGCCAAATGGAGACAAAGCATAGGGTCATGAAAGAAGATTTCTCCATACCAGAGAAACTAAAACACTTGACCAGTTGAAGCATAGAATACCTCTATTATTCAAAGTCAGTAGGAGCCACTACTTAATGAAGTAACTTAACTAACTWCTGAGGTATTCCCCTTCAGTGTTTCAGCACTGTACACATTTTGATGCGTATCAGATATGGAAGGAATGCAATTTGTCCAGATCTATACAGGAGGCTTGCTAAAGAACTAAGACAGAAGTCCTAACTTCGTGGATCCCTATGAGGACTACGGTCAGAATTGAGACCAGAGAGGCATGAAGGCATACTGGCCTTCAAAAGCAGAATTCAAAATTATTTTCCATAAACMAATCTTTTTGGCATTCTTTGTGCATAACAGTGGAAAGAGGTAAGCAAAATAAATTGCTCTTTTACAGCAAAAGCTTGTAATGAATGCACAATACTACTGATTTTTGTGCATCTGTTTCCTTTTATATTAATGATGTCAAAGAGAAATTCATGGCTCCACCTACAGTATTTTAGTTGCAATGCAGTATTACCCTGATAAAGAGAATTACCAAACTACTGTTATTCCTGTTTTGTGGACATAAACAAGCCGCAATAAATGCACCTACAGAAACTTGAGACTAAAGTGGCTTATGAAATAATTTTATTAATATAAATTAAATATAAATTATATTTATTAATATAAAAAACATTACTGTTTTTTATATCCTTCAGTTGTGAGGGAAACAGTATTTGGGCTTGTGATGAAAAGCAAGAATCTCCAAGAATCTTTCTTAAGTRCATTATTTTTAATGTAACTAAAGGTTTTAGAAAACACAAGGAAGTAAGATTCAGAAAATAAACCAACCCCATAAATGGAAACAGAGTCAAAACTCAATCCTATTTCACAAGACTTCTGTGTGCAGACCCCAGCCAGGCATGACATGGCCAGCTGTCCAGAGCACCACTGGCATCTTTCCAGTTTGGAAAACATTAACATTTTTGAGGGAATGACACAAGTGAACCTGTTCACTATTTTTTTAACAACTGATGCCACTAAACTTCTTAGAAATTCCACTGCCCAATGACAGCAAGACACCTGTAGGGACAGAGCAGGGAGAAAACAATCTCTGATCTGGGAAGTCTAAAGAGACTGTTTTCTAYCTGGTTACAAGTCCAAGTTGGTAAGTTCAATTAAGACATCATATTTGACAATGCCTGCACAGCCATTCTATGTAAACCTCTATTATTATCTACCTTCTGCAACAAAACAAGAATCAAGAAAATGTTTATTCTCATAACTAAACTCCTTTGCTTGGAATCAAAGGAATCAAATGCTTTGTGACTTTCTTCTCCCATCCACACCTCAACAGACTGCTTTTGACTTACATTTTAATGATGTTGATAAGCAGATCTGATTAGCTTTGAAATATCAGTGACAGGYTGAGGTCTCTCAGGAATCCTGGGGACAGCTATTTTATGTCACAGCACTAAGGCTTGTAACATACTTCCTTTTGAGATGTTTTTTTCACAGACTCTTAAAAGATGCCTAAATCTTTGAATAGAAGATCACATTCCCATTTCCACACTATAAAATTAAACGGATTTCTCYTGGCTAATGTAAATGAGAGAGACAAAACCTGCTTAAAAGAAACCCTAACACCTGAACCACTTAGCAGAGATTTGAAAAACTCAACCTCTCAGAAGTGTCCTTGGCTTCCCTATTAAGCAGCTAAAGCTTAAAMCTTGATGCCACCAGGTTGCCTGGCAGCAACCAGGTTACCAAAGTGGTAAATCTTTTCAGCCTGCCTTTGGCTTATGACCACACTTATGTCTTCGACCTCCAAGACTGTCAGACAAAGCAGCACTAGCCACTACCCTAGCAGCAGTAGCCCTATGCTCCAGCTGAGTCATCAGCTGYAAAACATGGTAAGACTGAGCTGAGAGGTTCTCAGTTGGCTACAATCTTTGGCTATGATGATAGCTTATTATTCTTGAACAGCACCCATCATCTTGCAAAGAATCACTCCTACATCAGGCACAAAAATAGTTTATGTGCTATGAAAATCAATCTCCTCATACACACATTCRTAACAGACTTGTGAGACAGCCTGAGAAGAAGCTACTTCTGTGACCTCATGCAGGTGAAAACCTCTAGAGATGATATACCATGAGCTGGCAGAAGTTTAGATATAGGAATCCTGTAAAAATAGCTGATTGCTACAACTTCTGACAATTAGTCTCTCAGCATTCTTTCATCAGCAATCTAAAAATAAATTCAAAGTTACAATGCTTCATCATCTGTTTCTTATTCTTCCTRAAACAACTTAAATACAGTACCTTGCTATTTTTGAATGACTGTCAAAGCTATTTTCTGAAATTTGCATTTTTATAGGAAAAAAAAGAAAAAAACCTTCAAAACTTACCCAGACAACACTTGGTTAAAACTGAAACATTTATCCACTTTTAAACTATTCATAGTTCTGGAAAAGCTTTTTGCTATGTAGCAAAATTAATTGCTTGTCAACATGACATTTATTTYTATGCATTAAGACAACTAACAACTTCTTGCATTTTCTATAGTTACAGGTACTTAAAATTATAAAAAGGATGTGCATAACAATATCTCCATAGTGAATGATCCACCAAAGGATTTTAAAATTACTTTTTGTGGTTRTTATAATTCTCAAGAAACACTGTTGTCAACCCAAAGAGGTTACAGTTTCTTCCTGCTCCTTACTTTCTGTAGAAGTTCTTGCTGCATTAATTCTCTCTGTTACCTTGTATTAAGATACTATTTAAGGATAGAATTCAGATAGCTTATTTAACTGAAAGAGTTGGGGCACAAAATCTAGAAACTCAAAACCTGTAATGAAGCGTGGAAAGAAGGATTTGAATTTTCACAAAGCACTACCCGAGTGCAACCCAAGCTTGATGGCTGTTGTCATGCATCTTTATAATACTTGTACAATTAAATAAACAGAAGAGATTTAAATAGATTTTTTTCGCGGGCATATATGAGCATCAATTACACTGGGTTGCAGAAGAATATCTTATTAGSATTTCTATAACATATTGTAAATTTGCTTTTTTAGAACAAAGAGCACTCTGATTTCTYATCACATAACTGAGATGAATTTAACAGAATCAGTCCTGCTTCTATTAAGCAATCAGGAAGGGAATRCAATTCTGGATTTCAATTACTTAAGTGGCTACCTTAGAGCAAACTCTCCCATCCCACATTACTACCCCACTCCTGCCCCAGAAACAAGAGAAACCTATGGTTGCAATTAATTTTCTATTCTGCCTGTACTTCTCTTGAAACTACAAATGCAGAGTGAATGTTTCCTTTAGGAGTCATGGGCACCCTTAGGAGAGCAATGCCAGCTGTAACACACCAGGCCTCCATTACTATGTGCAAAGCACGTTTTTCAAATTACTTAATATCAGGGAACAGTATGCTACTGTGATTAAATACCACATTTTCTGCAACAGCAYCAGTGGAGTAAGGACAGACCATAATGTCTATGTTTGCCAGTATTACCAAAAATAGCAGTTTTACTTCCACCTACTCGTGATGCATAGTCTTGACAGTATTTGCYCAATTTACTAATAAAAGYTTTCACTACTGTCACCAGTGCAGATAAGCAAACTGAATTATTCTTTACAATCAATCAAGTTTTAAATGGATTTTTRTTGTGCAATATATATGGAAAGCAAAGACATAAGAAACAATAATATTGTAAACATTATTGCCATCTATGGCAGGAGAAATTACAGTAACCATTTATACTTACATTGTGGCTGCAGTTACAGAACTATAAGATATTTAAGAGTGTAAGTATGTTTTGTTTTGTATTTTACATATTGTTACAAAATTAAATAGACTACACCATATAAAAGTTACTGGAAAAGGAAGTAGATTCTTTATGATATGATCTTAATTGCAACTATTTACCTTTATTTTAACAATGCTTATTTTGTGTATCATCAATACAGAGTATTTAGAATACGGTTTTTCCATACCTTCCCCATTCTGAGTATGTGTTCTGGCATGAGATATCTTTAAGTTTACAGATATGATCATTTTAATCTRAGAACATCACCACCATCACACTTCTCCTGACTTGGTAAAACAGAGATAATTTATATGAACATAAATGTAAACATAGCACACTTATTTATGTATCTGCTATCAATTTGCCAGTATATATCATGCTCAGTAAACTCCATACTAACATGCTTAAAAATTAATTTATGGATCAAGGACAAGATACTCTTAAGTCTTCTTCTTCTTTGCTACACATTTTTTGTTAACAAAGCAGGCCTAAAACACATCCTTTGTGTTCATCCTTTCTTGTATGCAGCTTGGACCACATGAGGCTGTAACTCCTCCAAACTGCAATTTATCTTTTCTACACAACAGTGGTACTAAAGCCACACTTCGCTGCGGAAAAGAAAATAAATAAATACTTAAGAAGTACATAAACGCCTCTTTTGAATTAACTAGGCTTTAGAAAACCATTCTGCTGGTGGGTTTTAGTCTGGCACACAACCACATGAAGGAYAAATATATTCTGAATTCAGAATGCTACCTTTTCTGGGTGGTAGCAGAGACATAATAAAAGATAAAATGCTCTTTAGGTTTTGCTTTAAAAAGAAACTAACTTTAAAATTAGAATAGACAGTTTTGTCAATACATCCATGTACTTTCTTGTTCTGTCCACTGAATTTTCCATGGCTTTTGTTAATAAGGCTTAAAAGGAATTTGAGCAAAAATGGAAAGAAATTACTGACTAATCTTAATCATACTCCATAGTCTATGAACTTTTACTGAGGTTGTGACAGAGACGAGAGTAGACATTTTATCTAAAGGACAAAGAACTATTATCAAAATTATGTGATCATGACACACAGTAAATTTATGCTGCCTCCACTAATTCAGAATCAATCATCTTTTACTGATAATTTTTCCATCTATTTCAGAGATGAGTGCATTCAGACCGTATTTACACTTCAAAGCAACTGCTGCAGTTGGCATTGAGAGAAATCAATGACTAAAACCTCTGGCTTTTAATTAGCTCTTCTTCAGAGGGTCTGCAGTTTAACTGTATTTAACACTTCAGCACAGAATTTCAGTGTAATTTGCCATGCTTTTGTGAAATGGTATTTCAGAGAAACCTGAGTTTCTTTTTTACTTTTTTGGAGCAGTAAAACTCATTTAACATTATCAAACTGTTATTGGAATCCATATTTATTGCTTAAATGCTAAGCACAAGACTTCTAATAGAATCTGTATTCTATGCATTCACACCAAATACCAAGGCTTCTGAAACRTAAATGGAGGATTATTCTAAAATGTGACAGTTCTTAAACTATGTGAAGAYATAGTTAAGGTTCCTACTGTTCCCAATCAAAGGTCTCAGCTGCAGATCACAAAGGAAGGTTTCACACACTGYATATTTCTACAGATGACCATTTATACAAATATTCACAGTTAAAATATTCAAATACCTTTTCTTTGTTATTACAGATTCAAGAGAACACTTCAAAAAAATTACTGCATTCCCAATACAATGCAGACTTTTCTTTGYTGGGAAACAAGGTACCGTATTTGTCACTGGAAAACTGCAGCGAGATACAGACATRACATAAACACAGATTTCCTTTTTTGCTGTCTCCTTTTGACTGATAATTTCAATGATTGCTATCGAAAGGTATTTCATCTAAAAACTAAAAATCAGTGGAACATAGTGAGTTACAGATGGATGGAAAYAACACCCACAATGAATTTAGGTGTACTTAGGTGATGAAAAGAGAGGGTACAGACCCCAGAGCCAGCWAATGAGCCTTTAGAAAGGTGCACCTGGCCAGCCACTACCTGGCCTTATCTTTAGATAGGCTCCATTAGACTTTTACCATTTTTTGCCTGAATTTACCACAACATGCTAAGAACTTTACAGTACTTTTTTCTTTGTAGTTCCACAGCACAGATCACATACAGAGCCAGTCAGCTGTAAACACATTCAAAGTAGTCTATGGCAGAGAATGATGCCCAGCACTATCCAATTTTAGCTTTCATAGGCCAAGAGCGTAAGAACACCTCTTAACCTTACCATCCCACTTCTAACTACGMTATTCACACCATTTCAGACATTTGCCTCACTTCTGAAGATACCGTTCTTCATAAGAAAGTAATAGATCCATAGTGGGTTCTTAAACCCACYCTAAAACCATATAATAACAGCTGTAAGCATTCAAGCTTTCATACTTTTTAGTAACCCCTCCCCCCACCTGCCCAAACCATCACTGAATGGAATAGTTTGTTTGCAGGGAAGAAGGGGAAGAAGGGAAAGAAAAGAAAGGTGTTCAGTTTGTCCTAACATCAACTGACCAAGAAAGCTGTAGGCAATTTTGAAGTGAAATAACAGCATCATTTCAAAATATTTTGTACAGGACATCTAATGATCTCTGTTCCAACCAAGTCAACAGGGTGTCAGGATTCACAAAAAAAAAMCCCAAAAACTCACGAACTCCAACAGATGCTGCTGGTTAATGATAAAAAAGGATTGTAAAAACAGGGAAAATATGTGATRCTAGCAATCTGGGTTTTTTGCTGGTACGCATTCCGTATTTTATCCATGCACATATACACGGTGGCATGTAAAGACAGAAGCACAACCAGTATTTTCATCTTGTCTGAACTTTAAAAGTTAGGATTTTGTCAGTAAAACACCCTGTAAATCAGTTTAGCCCAAAGAAGCATTTTGATTGCCTAATTTACCTTTGTAAAGGAGAAAATCTTCTAAGTTGGTCTCACTAARCCTCACAGCTGGAACATTCTAACAGTACTTTGCAGTTTCCAGTGATCAAAGTAAGTTACTTTATAGCTAAAACTAAGAATTTCATAATAGAAATAATGCAACACCAGGGGGTGCAGTTATCATGCAATAATTACACTCCTGGGAGATTACAGACAAGGCTGTACCCCAGGGGTGTGATTATCCCATGATAACCACATCCACTGAAATTGCCTTATTGCAAAAATAATCTCTATTCACTGGTGAGATATTATTCAATAGGTGCTTTTTTAATGGTAAGATGATTATTTTTTTTGGTATGAATTACCAGCTAGATTAGTAAAATGGTCCCAGAAGCAAAATAACCAAGCCACCATGTCCAAGTTAAGGTAGTGATTGTAACTRTTTTTGTTTGCTGAAGCACTGCAGTGTATATCAAACCTTGACAGACAGCAGAGCACAGTTCTGTGTCACAGACACCCTCTGCCTTACAACTGTTTCACTGGAGAAAACTGAAGTCTGTGACTGGTCTGTGCATACAAAATATTCAACATCAAAACCAAAATGGCAATTGTCATCAGTTTTATGTGTCAAGAGGAACATTAYATTTCTCTGCTGTACCCTTTCATTCATGAGACTATATTTATATTTCAATTCTCTGAAACGTGAGCTAGAAAGAAGTTTTCAACTACTTTCTAAATATGGCAATACTTTCTGACCTTTGAAAGTACTGTATACTCTAATAATTTAGCCTAATGTTTTTCAACTCTTTGAGAGCTCACTGCAAACGTATTTTAACACACTGAGCTATTAAAAATATATTTAATACATATTCCAGACCTGCTATATACTAGCAGTAATCACTGCCTATCCCTGAAATCCCTATTCATTGCTTTGTCCGAAGGCATGTGTTTTAACCTCTACATTTTAGAAACAAACAAACAGCTTCAAAAAACCGAATGAACTTTACCTGACTTAGAAGCCAAGTACTTTTTTTTTTGGTGCTGGCAACCGTGATAAATGAAAACTGTGGACTATTTACATGCTTTAAACCAGCTTTCTAAGCATGAGGAGACACTTGGGACATATGGAGGAGGGAGTGTCTGGGAAGCAATTCATGTGCAATTCAACATGTTTCAGGTGCAAGGGATTTTTTAAACCAAACCATCAGTTCAGAAAACACAGAACAGTTTCATACAAAGATAATCTCATAAAAAATATCTGTCCACTTCAGTGGTATGTTCTGAAGTTTTAGCTAGTCTAAAGAACAGTGTGGCAATGGACATTTTTGCAGTACTATAAAGCAATAAAAAATAATCAGGAATTTAGCCTAGAAAGCACCTTAGGAGTGCAATTACTGATAAAGAGAAGCAGGAAGAAACASAGCTTGAGGACATGTATTGTGCAGKGCAACAGAAGAAGTTCTTGCAGAAACAGAGCTACCTGCAGATCTGCATCACTGTAACAACTGGGAAGAACTCTCAGCAGTGCAAAGTAATTACTTACTCCATCCCAGCCAACATAGGACTGCTGTCAGGGTTTCAATATAATTTTTTTTTTAATATGTGGTATAAACTGTAACATACCAYGTGGATAAATTATAAGTCGTAAGAGAAGACATGAATTCAAGAATTTGTGTTCTCACTTAACTGCAGTGCTTCATTTATACACATTTCCAGAAGTCATCAAAAGAGTGTAACTTMACTTGTTATTAAATCAGATGACATTTAAGGGAAGTTGATGAAATGATTGTATTCCCGAGGCTAGAAAAAGCAGACAACCTTTTATCTCATGTTGTAATTAATATTACCACTTTCTCTAAGCCTTGTATTTGCTATTAAATYGAGAACTTTAAACTTTACCTACAGTGTTTTTACATAGTTTCCCTAAACGAAAGACAAAGTAGCAGTATCATTACAGCTGACTACTCATATCCAAGAACAGTGTCTTACAAATTATATAGACAAATCCTGATCTGTCGCCCACCCCTATTCCCTAAAAATCCTTTCTCAGCCTACAAAAGTCTAAGCTCAGCATAGCACACTGTCTTCTAAGTTCCAGAGTTGAAAATGAGAGGGCACTGGCACAGTCTGAGAACATCTAAGTACTTTTACATCACTTCCCTTCATGCAAAATTCATCATAAATGCTAAATGCTCTCTTTAGGCTTAGAAAGATGGTTTGAAAAGCCAGTGGAGAACACCCAGAGCAGTCAAACGCTGCCTACACCTAGKTAGTTAGTTCAGTAAGGTTTGAAACAAGCAGTTATTTTTCTACTGACACTGCAAAGTGTCTGAATTACACTGTAATGAACATTAAGGCATGTATGTTCAGGTTTGTGCACGCATGTACAAATGTTTTCTGCTTTCTCAACCAAACACTCCTAAAATTTACCCCCATCATTTGAACAGAGGTGTGGACAGTGAGTTCTGTAGCACAAAAGCATATCTGACATGCAAGACAAGAGCTACACAATATAATTTTACCACCAACAAAATGCTCAAGCACAATTTTTTYTAAGATAAGAATCATGCAAGAAAGTGATTTAGTTTTGTAACCTACTGAATAGAAAGGCTGAGCAARTCAACTACAGGATGAGTAATACCATGGCATAATCATCAGACAATGCCAGAAAGAGAGTAAGAGGCACCACTTGTTTTAACTCCTTCAGGCCTCATCCCAAAGAAACTATGTGTCTAAGTGGCCTGAAAATTATAATAATAATTATAATAACAGAGAGTTATAATTTGGAAAACCATGATTGTTGGTAGGCTAAATATGCAACAAAACTAAGAGCTACTACATAAAATAGATAACCTGAAGAAGACAGAAGAAAAGCAGATACCATCAAGTGTGCAACTGTAATGGTATTCCTGCAAAATCCAAGACTCAGCACGTGACTTTAAAGYAGAGTACAGCAAGGCTGAAGACTCATCCACACTATCTGATGTTTCTTTAACATTCCCCTATTTTAAGAAGCTTAAAAGCATTACAAACTTGRGTCAACTCATAGAAAACAAAATACTGTAGGCAAAAAAAGTATTCAATTTGAATATTTATACCCACTTCTTCAAACCTAATCTAGCACTTACTGCTGTATAACTTCAAGTAACAAGAAAGCTAATAGAAGAAAAAAAAATGTAGCTCAAGAAGCAAGAAGAAGCCAGATGAAAGGAAAGCAGGCATTTGGAAATCTAGATTTCAATTGCTTGCCCACTTATAGAAACACGATTACATATTACAAAAACCCCACAAACCTCTCCTTTTTACCAAGTGATTAACAAAGATATAGTAATACATTCCAACTTATCCATGCAGTTGACTTGACTGGGACAGTCTTTGACAATCCTCTCATTTTCTGGTGACACAGATTTTGTCATTCTGATWTAGTCTTGTTGCAGCTTTGTAGGTTTTGGCACAGATAGGGACAAAGCAATATGGAATCTTTGTCAAATGCGTTACTAATTAGAAAATTAGTTCCCTGCAACTTGAAATAATTCACTCAAAATTGTGCATCCTACATTTGGAATTAACTGTTTTCCAGCTTTYATTAACTCTTTGAAATATGATAAACATAAACTTTCTAAAATTAAACATGATGAGCTCCACCCATATGTCTAACCAGAATCTCTAAAAACCATTCATTGCATACCTGAGCCATCACTGGAGACTGAACTTGCATTGATTCCAGAAAGGCCAAATAAGGGACATTCTCGATCAGTGTTTATATGACCCCACTTGTGGCATTTAATGCATCTCACATTCCGGACCTAAAGGCAACGAAGTCAATTGACATGATTTAGTCAACAATACAGTCTAACATTTACAGAAATATCTGTGCTATTAAGCATAAGAGAAGCTTTTAAACTCACTGAAAAARAGATGATAAAATTAAGAGAGTCCATATGAACGTGCTGCAGTTAGACAACATTTGAAATACACCCAAGACATCCACAGAGTGAAATTTATGTAACTTGCCTGGATACCAAATGGCTGATCTCTGATATTCATATCATCCTTAGCATATCTGTTACACAAATACAAAAGAAAACACATACTCAATTTGCTATTATTTTTTTTTTAAACATCATATACAATACTACTTTTTGTTGTTATGTTTGCACCCRTTTCAGAGGTATAATTCTTGTAAACATTGTTTTTAAAGCATTTTCAAATATGGATGTAAAAGTCAAACAAAAATAAAGCTGAGTAAGGAAACAGTTCCAGGTTTACAGGTTTTACTAATTAAGGATCAGGACATGGCAAGATTACACAAGTGTCCAGCTCAAAAATAAAACAGGGGGAAAAAAGGGGAGGAAAAAAAAAGTATATGAAAGTAAATAATATGAAAAAAATRCTCAGATAAAATCCAGATATCTTACTTTTCTCGCGGGGCAACTTTCTGCCATTCAAATTTGTATTCAGTCTCTCCTTCTTGCTATAAACCAGAAAACAGTTTGAATTTTTTCAGAATACATTTCAAGAAAATAAGAAGAAAACATAAAGAAATGATGTAATGAAATACCTCTTTTGTTTCCTCTTTGAATTTTCAGAAAGCATGCAAAGAAAATAAATGATACATTAATTTCATACATAAAATGCAGACRGTTTCCCTCCCCTAAGCTAAAGACAAAAGATTTTACAGTTTATACTAATCAATAGTGCAAATACTCAGGAAATAACTTTATTTAAATAGACTGCCCTTTATTATATAGTTACAGATGCTGTAAATSCAGAATCATCTTCTAAAAATATACTGATTTCTTATACTAATAAAAAACTAAACTTTTTTTTGCAACAGTAGCAACAATACTTACATTTAAGTTATTTTTTAAAAGAAGTTCAGCAAAAAATGCTACTTTCAAATTGTATTTCCTCTAAATTTAAGAGATTACTATTATAGGTTCTAAAATTAAATAATTGCAAAACTTCATCTACAAGAATGAGCTCATCCRAGCATTTCCAAGTGATTTGTGCAAAGGGGAAAGATGCATTTTAAAGGGAACCTGTTAACTCTTAAAGRGAATACATTTTCTTAGTTCTGCACTTCCATTCAGATTTTGCTAAAATAAAGTGACTGATACAAGTGCCCACTAGGTACTTACTAACTTCCATTTATGACACTACTAAACAGTCATAGTCAGACTCACCARACACAGGTCAGGCAGCACTTTTGAGTGAATCTTAGTATTTATTATTTTTGTAACTTCTGGTAATTTATTTCTTGCTCTGTAATTTCCTATGTTCGACAAGCATCAAGATGAATTATGGGCATAACTTATAAACAAAAGCAACCTACTATTTCTACAAAGGAGAGTGGGTCAAAATACAGGTTTGTGTTGTCTGAGTTATTGCCTTGGTAAGATCTAGTCCTCCTCATCCAATGGCTTTATAATTAGTCAAAGAAACACCCTTCATCAAGAACAGAATTTATGCTGTTTCCTGAAAAGATATTTTATCTGTTTTTTCCCTTCACACTGAACTGTTGCTTAAAAGAACCCCAACCATTCTCTTTGAAAGAAATTTAAGTTTTRTGAGAGCAAAATGATTACATTTTATACATATATATATGTATGCTTCCACATATTACCAGAGAAAGAATTAAAAAATCATACCTTCTATCATTACCTCACCATGAGTATGTTATTTTAAAATAAAATACATTGTGCTTATTTCTTCAAAAGGTTTTTAGCTTCGCAGTACTGTTTGCCCTCAATCAGGAAACTGCAATACCTTTCTTTGCTCCAGGTGGGGCCTCATACATGAAATTAAGACCATTCTTCACACGTTCATCTCCCATAAGCAACCTAAATAAAAAGGGCAGTTTGGGGTGTTACACACATAACAGTCACATTGGTAATACTCACAAAAAAAAGAAAAGTGCAATATGAAATCGTTGTGATAACTAGCATTTTTTAATTTCTTAATGCGAGTAACTAAATYTGAGTATCAACAAAACTGAGAAACCAGCCAATGCTTTTGCATGCTCCATTGTGTACTAAAAATCACACATTTCAATCTCAACTGGAATAACATTTCCAGAGTAATGAAAAACAGATTTCTACAAGGTTACCTACTGTTCYGTGCAATGTTACATTTTTTGAAATTAATTAGAAGTCACACACAAACCACTTTAAAAAACTTCTTGTGGCTTCTGCTTAATCAGACATCACTTAATGACTCACTGTCCCCTCCTACTACTACAGTCAATGAGAGACAATCCCTCAAATTGCTCACAGCGATATGACCTTCACTATGAAAACAAGACAGTGGGAAGAAGTACGTGATATTAAGCCAATCCTCACCTATTATCATAGGATTCCTGTTCTTTCAGATACTGTTGCATTAATTCTTCTTGTTTCTTCTTATCATATGAGATTTTCTGTTCTGCCATCCACACCTAGTTAAAATAATTAAATTTCTACTTTAAACGAAAAAAACAACTATTGTAAAATATATTCATGTATAAATAACTGGCTTACTCAAYTGAAAATGCTAAACGAGGGATGATYACCATTCTAATAACATAAAATATATTATTTTCAYCCAGCATTTTAACAAATTAACTTTCCATAGCAGCAACTTTGAGAAACTCCAAGCCCCGACAACATTTACACACTGAAAAGACAGGAGAAAATTTAGAAACTGAAAAGTAAGCTCAGAGAGCACMCTGGGAGTGCCACTGTCTTCCGTGTAGTGACCCTTCCTCGGCGAAATCTCAACAGACCCTAAGTCCCAGATCCCCTCAGGGACATAGTTCTGGGGAGGACACCTGCAACCAGGGCGAAGCAGGTCCGAAATATTAGGAAAACAAGGGCACATCGTGACAGGTGGGGTTTTCTTGGACGGTGCACAGTGCCTACTTATCCTGAGAACCAAGTGAAAAGCCTGAGCCCGGAAAATGCGACAGTCATACACACTTGGGGTCAAGAAAACCCGAAGCTTCAAGTATTTCTTAACTATTTTCCCTGTCTCCTCGTTCCTCTTTGCCCCAGCCCAGTGCCATTCCAGGCAGGTGAGGAGCACCGCTCGGGCCGCTGCGATGCCGAGAGCCCGGTCCCCTCCGGCCCCTCTCACCTTTTTGATGTTGGACTTGGAGGCGGGGTGGAAATCCTTCTTGCACATGAAGTTGGCGAACGACTTCCCCATGGCGGCGGCGGGGTGGGAGCCGTGGGCCTCGGCACGGACAGGGACAGGGACAGGGACGGGGACAGTGACGGGGCCGGGGCCGCCTGGGCCGGGCCTTCCGGGTCGGCGGGCGGGCCTTCCGCGAGCACCGCCTGCCCCGCCCCGCGCCGCTCCTGCCGCCGGGCTGGCGCAGCTCTGGGCGCACGGCCCTCAGCCCCTCAGCCCTCACCATGTCCCCCCGGCCGCCGCCCCGCTCCTGCGACACCTTCGTGGCGCTGCCGCCCGCCGCGCCCGGGGGCCGCGTGGTGTTCGGGAAGAACTCGGACCGGCCGGCGGACGAGGTGCAGGAGGTGGTGCATTTCCCGGCCGCCGCGCACCCGCCCGGCGCCGCGCTGGAGGTGAGGGCGCKGAGCAGGACCGTTCCTGCGGGAGGCTGCGAAAGCACCGCTGCCACCCGTTACCTGCGTGCTCAGCCCGCSGTTCGGCCGGGGGATCAGCGGGACGGTGACTCGGTGTGTGCTCTGCCCTCTTCCAGTGCACCTACATCAGCATCGAGCAGGTGGAGAGGACGCACGCCGTGGTGCTGAGCCGCCCCTCCTGGCTCTGGGGGGCCGAGATGGGCGCCAACGAGCACGGCGTGTGCATCGGCAACGAGGCGGTCTGGGGCAGGGAAGAGGTCTGCGATGGTGAAGCTCTCCTCGGCATGGACCTCGTGAGGTGTGCACAGGCTTTTACTTTCTTTTTGATAAATGGTATGTGATTTGGAATTTAGTGGAAACATGTGGTTTGAATTATATGGGGAAATATGTGCTTTCACTTTGAGAAGACACTTCTTCCACTGTTCCAGCCCTGGTTAAAAATTAGTATTTCTTGGCACAGGCACTAGACCAGAATCTGTCAAAAAATTAGCAAATGTTTTTCTTTCTATAAAAGTTATACTAAACTGAAAGACGTTCAAGAGCACAGGTGGACTTCAGGAACTACTGTTTCGGCCTTTTGCTTGGGTCTGTACTCCTTTCCTGTTCCCTCATCTTTCACGCATCAGCCCATTTCCATGTAAATAACAAGTTCCTGTTCCTACCCTATGGGTACCAGTCTAACTGTCATTAACCTACAGCAATCAGTCAATTCCTTCCATACAGTCCCCCCCCCCCCCCCCCATCCAATACCTGCATAGGACTTGTAAGCATTTTGTGGGAGCCCTCTCCCTGCCTTTCTGTATTTCCATTTCTTCCTATGTCAAGTACATGAGGACCCACTTCAAAGAAGCCCTTTATCTGACTATCAGGTATATATAGAAATATCATTCTAGGTCAGCTTGTATGTTCTGTGTGGAATTTATAGCTCCAAAAATAACATCTCCCTTTTGTTTTAGGCTTGGACTTGAGAGAGCAGACACAGCTGAAAAGGCTCTTAATRTCATAGTTGATTTGCTGGAAAAATATGGACAGGGAGGAAACTGTATGGAGAGCCACATGTCATTTACATACCACAACAGTTTTCTGATAGCTGACAGAAAGGAAGCGTGGGTGCTGGAGACATCAGGAAAGTACTGGGCAGCAGAAAAAGTTGAAGGTATGGATGATGCTCTTCATTGTAAACATTTCAAGTTCAATGRCCACTAGTAGTTCTCTAGTTTTCATTTACTACTTCATTAAGGCATCAAACTAACCTCTAGCTACATACATGTGCCTGTAAACAACAGGAATTGCTTCTTAGGGTGTGAGTGTAGAGTAGTTAGCAGTTTTTCGGAGAAGCTGAGTGAMAGGCCAGAGATAACCACTCCTACACTTGGAAAACAGAGGACAGCAAGAAGGTTGGCATGAGAATGACAGCAGTATTGGTGGTCTTAAGGATGGTAGCAATCCCTGACAATTTCATTTGGGGACAGGATTGATCTATTGGGCCCTGAAGTGGCTGATTCTTCCAGTGGACTTAGGAGGACAAGCTATATATCTTTGGAAGAAGAATGTAAAGGTGGGAATAATCAGGACCAGAACCTGAAATACAATGTTGGTAATAGAAGCAAGTAAGTCAGAAGTGAGTGGCAGTGGAAATTCAATCAGAAAAATACACATAGTGGGGAAGAGAGGGCCAGAAATAAACCACCGGACTCACAGATCTTGTAGGAGAAWCTTCAGTGCTAATTTGCTATACTAAGTTAATTGTAAACAAAATATCAAGAAAACTCCTTCAATGTATTAAAACAATTCTTTCCGCAACTTACAAACAGGAGGCATACGGAATATTTCCAACCAGCTCTCAATCACAACCAAGATTGACAGAGAACACCCAAAATTGAAGGAATATGCCAAAAGCAATGGCTGGTGGGATGGGGAAAAGGAATTTGATTTTGCTGCCACGTACTCTTATGTCAATACTGCCAGAATGACCACATCTGGAGGCCGATACTGTGAAGGCTATAAGCTTCTGAACAAACACAAAGGTATCCTTTGTATTTTTTTTTCAAGATATGCAAAGTATTTAGAGAGCTACTTTAATTTAAATCATAAATGATTATGTATCTGATGCAAGCAATCATTCACATGACTTGGTGAACCAGAATTTGCTAGAATAACTTTCTGCCTAAAAGAGAAGTGCTAAACTTGGAAGTTTCTGTCAATTTTTGCTAATTTATTGAGGAGGAATAATTGAAAAAAGGGTCAAATATGAAACATACAGAGCTATAGTAACAACACTGAGGGGTCACATTATAAGCCTCCCACTAAATGCCCTGTAAGACCTGTTCTGAAACATTTTGATAAGTTATATATTATTAATGTACTGCTAAAGAAAAAACCTAGAGGCTAAAACAGATTMCCAGTAGTTTGCAGCCACAAAGAACCTTATGAACAACTTCAGTCTCGTACCATTTATATAAGACAACAGCACAGCGTCAAGATACATATCTTGCATTTATTTTTGACATTGATTTTTAAATCTTTGTAGTTTCACTGTAATGGCTACTCCAATCTTGTGTGGTCTAATAATGAGAGCAGAACAAAATAATTTTCTGTACTCTAAGCAGTCACTAATTCATGCACTTACCTTTCAGACCTCTAGAGAAAGAAGCTATTACTTCTAACTGCGTCCATCTAGCAGGTTTTTGCTGTAGCTGTATTCACAAGCTCATTTGAGGTGATTAATCTGCACCCCTTTGTTTCTTTTACTTATTTGGCTGAACTCTGCCAGACCAAGTTTAGTATTTAGTTAATGCATCAGAGCGAATTACTTTTGCTATCTTGCTCTGGTGATCATGTAAATCCTACATTCATTTTGGGAATTGCAGGTTCTGAATACTCAAAGCATTTTCATAATACCTGTATTTACTTGTATTATAACAATGCTGAGATTGTATCAGTGTTTTCATTCTAAATCCCCATTTTCAGGCATTTAACTGAGCCATTTTAAAAATCCCACTAGGTGTTCAGGTTATCAGCCTCATATGGTTCACTTTGTTTAGATTTATTTTAAGTAGGGGCCCTGACAAAAAGTTATTTGGTTTACAGCATCAGTAAAATCACCGTTTTTTTCATCCATCCTTCCCTGCTTTTTTACTCAGTGGCATTACAGTTGTGTGGTTTTTCCAGGCTGCCTACTATATGAAGACCATTTTTAGAGAAAYACTATTTATATTTCAAAGACTAGGGAATGTATTTCAGGCAAACAGAATAATAAAATCTAGTGGAAYATATGCAGTACCTTCTTTTCTACTGGACTGGTTGCCAAGTTGTAGCTGACAAAATGATCATTGCTTCCTTAAATTTCTTTGATTCATCTAGTTTGCCAATTTCTTTAACTCTCCAGCCTTCCCAGCAATGGTGRGAATACGTGTTTTCTTGCTGAAATGTAGTGCTGCATGCCTGTCTACAGGCAACCTGGGGCATGCATGGTAAAATAATATTGGAGACACCTGATTTAGCAGCAGAGTAATTATTTTAAAAGGAAACAGCAAGSCAGATTTAAAAAAAGAATTTTTAGCAGTTAGAACTCACTAAGGGAAATACTAAAATATTAAAATGGTTGATGATACCTTAAAAAAAAAAAAAGTGCAGTTATGTTTTTCTGCCCTAAGCATACCCTCTACTGGTACATCAAATGTGAAAAGAAAACCATTCTGCAAGTGTTACCTGTTAGAATRTTGGTTTGGTAATACCATACCAGTGTCTGAGCTTCAGCGTGTGATGTACAGTAACAACAATATCATCTGAAGACTGGATGTAGAGGCATACATGGAAAGGGGTTTTTTTTTATCTCCTGAGCAAAGTTATTTCAATAGACACTTGGCATTGTACCTCACACAGGTTGCTGATTAAGACCTCTTTACAAATGGATGTACCACTGTAGTTTCTGAGCATAGAATATAATGCCACTGCAGTCCATCCTTGAAGCCTAGGTGCTCTGTAAGGTCAGAGGATGAAAATCTGAAAAAAAAAACCCCACAAACTATAGTTTCAAAGCAACACAATGGTATTAACTCTGTTCAAATACCTACCAGTATTATAATGATTTGTCTTAATTTCCACAAAGTGTGTAATTTTCATAGTAACTTTTTAATCCAAGCTACCAATTTTCATCTGAGGAGTTACTTTCTGAATGACCATTTGCTAGCCTAACTTACCTTCCTGGGAAATATAATTTTTCTTTCTATTCCCCTTTTTTAAAGTCATGTTATTACCACCTTTCTTTGAAATACTTTCGGGAAAGCAATACAAGTGTATTGCATATTAAGGTATGCCATTGGGATGATTTTTTTCCCCTGCCAACACAGACAAATTAAAACTGGCATTGCCTATTAAAGGAAAACGCAGCCCCTTGTAGGGAACACGTTATTCAGTTGGTATTATAAGTAGCTCTGTGGCTAAATAATTGTATTCTATCTTGAATAGGATCTATCACTCCTGAAATAATGATGGAAATTCTTCGTGACAAAGAAAGTGGCATTAACATGGAAGGTGGATTTATGACAACTGGCAGCATGGTGTCTGTACTGCCTCAGCAGCCTAATCTGCCCTGTATTCACTTCTTTACTGGAACTCCAGATCCTGCCAGGTGATGTAGCAGCAAGCAAATCGGAAAAAAAAAATCATAAATAGCTAAATGAAAAAGTGTTGCAGTTTGTCCAACTGTATTAATTTTTTGCTTTGGGTTTTTTTTTYCCCTGGAAAAGCACATTCAAAACGTAGGAGGAACATTAATGCACATTATGTACATTAATGGTACCTCCCAACCTACTTAATGAAACACTTCTATGACAAAGACTTTAACATCAGTTAGATGTTTTTTTAAATACTTTTGTTAAAAGAAGCAAGTAGAAGAATGAGAAAAAACACAGCAATTTCTGACTCAACAATTTTAACAAAACCATGTCAGTAAAGGACCTCTATTCTTTTTTCTCTTTCTAGGTCTATATTCAAGCCTTTCATTTTTGTGCCCAATGTTACTCAGTTATTAAAAACTACATCCCCTACATTTGGGCATGAYGATCCAGTTAAGAAGCAACCACGTTTTCAGAGTAAACCAGATCGAAGACATGAGCTCTATAAAAAACATGAAAGTGCTGCTGTAGTTATGGGAACTATCGAGGTACGTTGATTATATTAGATTTCAATGCAAGCAGGTGGTTTATATAAGGTCCTGGCTCACATTTTGTTAATTGATACCATTTAATGCCCTTTGATGGACTGCAAACAATGCAGTGTCCCAGAAGCCCAGTGTGTTGGCATCTGGCATGCACRTGTTTCAAACACTGAAAACTGCAGCCAGCACTGTGCTGTACTCGCAGGCTGAGCCCCAGCTAAGGATCTGTGCTGCTCACCTTGCAGAGCCACCCCCACCAGACAGGTAATGGGGAAATGCTTGAGCAGCCACCAGCAGACACAACTTCTGCTAGCAGTACTTACAACTATTCAGGACCCTGGTCTCAGCTGGAAAGCAGAGGTTGCCTTTGATCATTGTTCAGTATAGACAGGGAAGGAAACACCATGACAAAGATAGTTGAACACCAATGTGAAGGAGGAAGATAGCTACTAAATTTAACAGTAACATCTCTCCTATTTACAGATAGATGTTCTTTAAAATAAATAAGTCATATGCCCACTTAAGTTTTGGTAACTAATATCTAAATCAGCTTTAATTTTTTTCAATCCATTAGACTTGGGAGATGGAAGTGAGTGATATTARGAAAGATATCTAAGAAAACCTGTCATGATACTGACTTCTACCAACATAAATGTGTACCCTAGAAACTTAAAATATTAAAATAAGGACAGTACAGCAGAATTTTGTTAGGGTGATCACTAGGTATTCTGTATCGTTTTTAGTGAAATAAATGTTTCTTTTTGCAGGATAAAGGTAAAGAAATGYTGAAAGAGATACAAGAGTTGGAGAAACAGAAGATAAGTCAAATGGAATCAATCCTGCAAAATGGATGTCTTGATAATAACCAAGTGGTTAATCTTTTTTCACAGTGTGTAGAAGAAGAACTCAAAATATATGGCTAAGAATATTATTTGAATGTTGTAAAATTTTGATTATAATTAGGTTTTCTAATGAAAAGGCTATATAGATTAACATCTTGTTTTCAGTATACCACATAGCATGGACAATTTTAAAGATGTGGATTCGTATTCAGGACAAATGGCTTTTGATTGTAAGAAACAATGCTGAGAAGGCTCTTAAGAGCTAGGCAGTGGCTTTGTACATGGCACAAAGCTGTCAGCAGAGATTGATTTTGCCAGCAAACARATGCAATTAGAATGCAGTAGTTTGACTGAAGTGGGGAACAATCCCATCTCTGAATGAAGAACACTAACTYAGCCTTGGAGAACTCCGTTCTAGTGTACACACACATAGCTTTTATAATCAAGAGAACTGTAGCAGAATTTCAGACTACCTGGATTAAAATGGCCATGGTGAAAACTTTCTAAAATGTAGAAGCTATTATAAACAYCGAAGAAAAAGGGAAGTGATACACAAGTCTAGTATGATTGATACTCAGTTGTTCAGTAAAACCATTTAAGATACATTTCATATCTGAACCTTCTACTCCTTCCATGTAAAATGAGGCAGAGAATTCAAGGTACGCTATAAACAAACCGCAATTGTAATTTTGCTCTGAGTGGTTGTGA
The DNA here is from genome assembly GCF_030028575.1 of Malurus melanocephalus. Lineage (NCBI taxonomy): Eukaryota > Metazoa > Chordata > Aves > Passeriformes > Maluridae > Malurus > Malurus melanocephalus. The sequence goes on from NW_026623262.1 coordinate 822,304, forward strand.
AATCTTACTACATGGAATTCAACAATGCAAGCATCCTGTAAGTTACTACACAGATTCCACTTCCCTATTTGCCCTCCCCTATAGTTTATAGTGAAAAATAAACTTATTTATGTACAAGATGATTATTGTCAAATTAATTCTGCAGTGCACTTTATAACATCATGTGGGAGTTCTAAAATGTTTTTCGAATTGTTTATTTTTAAAATTGGGCAACTAGAAAGGAAGAGGTCGGGGTACACAAGTATATTTATGTACTCAGTGGGACACTTACAAATACTTTTTTTTCACTTCATATAAAGCCTTTTAAACCCTGACTTGTTTTGCCAAARTTACTAGACTATGGACTTTTTGCCCAGGAACTCATCCTTCCTCATGCTGTTTAAAAGTAATGATGAACAATGACACTGCTTTTATTATCTGTGGCAAGGGACAAACTGAGCAAACAACAAAGAAGACTCTGATTTTACCGCGTAATCAATAGGTCAGGATAACAAGCATGACTGTAAGGAAAAACAAAAAAAGGCACTCAAAACTCAGCACTTTGGCAAACCTTCAGAAGTAAACTTGTCATATGAAATGGTGAATTAGAGCTGCAGCAGCAGTAKTGGATATGACACTGCATCCCCAGAAACACAGCAGACCACAGAAACATCATTCGTTGATGATTTTTCACATGCAGTTTCCTCATTTTGTAAACTGTTCAATACYCCACTGGCAAAAAATGGTAAATATAGACAAAATAAATAGTCAATGAAGTCAGCGGAATTAATATGAAAATTAAAGAGCTTGGCAGAATTTATTCTTTSTGATCCTAAAGTAAAAGTAGAAATTAACTTGGGATGCTGTGTTCAGATGCACATCAAGAAACTGTCGAGTTAGGAAAGGCTCATGAACTTTCTAGTTCTAGTGGCCTAATGTGTACCACGTAGCAGTAGCAAGAAGAGTGAGTGGGAGGTAAGACAAAGTGTGTTTGAGTTGACTGTGGACATTTTGTGCCTGTGTTGACAACAAAATTTCTTACAAGTTCAACAGCACAGTGGGTCAATACAGAAGTTCAATAGTCCAGTTTGTTAACTGGAAGATAGATTTAATAAAAATTTGCTCTGTTTATCTGTTTTCCTTATGGATMTATTTTTTCCTATTTTGATCATGAACTACACTAACTCTTTCATAGCTTCAAAGCCTCAGTAAATGCCAGGTGGAACTATGCTGGAAAMCAAGGTATGAATCAAGTTTTCAGGCAGCAGAGCAAACCAAGTGTAACAGTTTTATACTACAGTGCAAATATTGAAGCTATACAGGAAAAACAACAATGAAGTTGGAGCAGGCTTTAAAGTGAACTTTTTGGCCACTTAATGATGGTGTGGCCATTAACTAGGTTGGGCATTTTGGTCCACTTAGGCAGATAAAGTCTAACTGTGCCCATATTTACCTGTTGCTTTTTTTGTACCGGTCTACAAGATACAAAGTAAAAACAATGTAATAAGTGGAGACAGTTCARTGATGGCTATCAGAGTACAGGGTATTTCAGTACCTTTTCCCTTGGGATTTCATCCTCTTAGAATACACGCAATGTAAAAACAGAAAATCAAGATGGGATGAGGAGAAATAAATAATCCCTCCCACAATCATATTAAAAAAAAAAAAAAATCAGAATGTCCCCTAGAGGGCAATCTTTATATGGGTTTCRCCTAGGAATGCATCTTGCAGCTGTTTTTAAAAGCTTTATGAAGGATCATTATTGAAATTAAAAAAGTACTAAAATTTCTTACTAGAAAATYGAGTGTTCTATCCATCCCAGTTCATTATGACAATTATTTTGAGATTAGTCCTAGAAAAAAGATCCAAATTTTCACTGGACATTCCTCYAAACTTGTTCAATAGAWAYTTTCATGGAACTTAGCTTCCAAGTTARGAGATTTATCCCAAACTAACCCACMTTCAAAATRAARGAAGTCATTCCACGACTGASCACTTCTTTAAAGCAAAGCTATTTCTAACTACCAGAAATACACACAACAGTACATCAACTATTGACATAACGTCAGCTTGTCAACTATTCAAAACTTGTCAGTGCTCCTTGGTGGAAGCAAATATTTTCCAGATAAAAGGGTTACTTAAATTTCTAAAGCAATTCAAAGTCTATTCTTGGCTTCCAGAAGTACCAGTGATTTAAACCCAAAATATTATATGCTGCATTTCATTCCTAGCTTCTTTATTTATTAACCATGACAGTCTCATCACACTAATGGGGTATGGTATCAGCAGTCATAGTGTTGTAGCAGTAAATCCAASAGAATTTGGTGTTGGTTGATAATTAAAGGTGTTCGCTATATTAGATTTGTAATGGTGAGCTTTTTCTATGAGGAAACTTTAAGCAATTTCTTACTTAAAACAGATATGTTGTGTTAAAATCTAGGAGGAAGCAGAACCATTATAAAAAGGAAAGCAGGACTTTTATAATGAAAATGAGAAAGGCAAGAGTGCAAGAACAATGACTATAAACAGAACTGTAAAACTACCCGAAGATCAAATTCTTGAATGTTTGAAGAATTTAAAAAAAAATTGTATTTGGTAAGTAGATAATGYGAAACACTTCTGGTATGGATGTATCTTTGGGTGGACACCCATTAACAAGTGCTCTGCCTATCTAAAAAGGATCAAGGGTGGATTTAAGGAACACCAGGATTGAAACCCAAGAGCCRTGTTAACAAATCTCTCAGAAAAATAAATTTGTCATAGACCTTGAGATGCACACATAGCCCTCTCACACACCACATCACAGCTCACAATTCTGAAATCAAGAAACAGATTTATTGACAAGTTGCAGTATTTAGAAGCCAGACATACTCACRATTTCTGCTCTTAAGTCACATATATCTAATTATTCCAAAATATTTGATGCAGCTGTCTTCAACATTCATAGTGGAATCACGTTATTTTCTTTGCAGCCACAGTCTGGTACAAACATCAACTATTTTGTTGATGGAAAACATYAAAATAAACCAGGTTATATAGTATACATATGCAGCATGATGTTATGTTTCTGTGCACAYTGCAATAAGACTGACAGTAAAAGGAATTAATTTTTCAATTTAAGTCTTGCAGGGAATTATAGCAACCATAAAACAATTGCTTGTTGAATAGTAGCTTATGCTGCTAAAATCACTTGTAGTTCTTAATACAAAGTAGATGCAAAGTAGATGTAATAAAAATCTGTGTACTAAAAAAAGGAAAAAAGAAGGGAAAGAAAAAGGATGACAAGTTATTCATATGCTTCAGCAAATAATTTTTAATACCTGGATTCCTTTCCCTCACTACATAAAATTTTTATACAGACATATWAATGCTGTTCTTGCAGTTTTAAAAGGGCAGCATAATGGCTATCAGATAAAATACTTTTTTTTAATCTTTTCAAAATACTGCAGAAGACACACGGGTTCTCAGATTCTGCCTTTAGTGCACAGGAATCTGAATGATACTAACGTAACTATTTAAACATTCCAGGAGGATACCTGAGGTTTATTAGAAACCTGTGTTAGGCAATCAACTAAAATCTAGGATCTTTAGCTACTCTAAATCCTAATTTGGATGTTCATTTAGGATTCTTTATATAATAGATTTAAGTCATTAATTTAATTTAAAAAGTTTTATGATTTGAAAAAGAATTTTGTCTTGACTTGCACATGTATCCAAGGCTTCCATRAAACTTTACTTGAGGCTGGCACTTCTGAATGTAAAAATCTGCTCTTGATAAAGCTATTACTACCACCATAAGGCAAAATTTCAGAACAAATTAATTAATTAAATAATTTCCTATTTTGGGAGACTGGTGGGTATTTTTATGGTTTTAAGATTTGGTAGGTTTGGACAAAACCAGTACTTATTCCACTCAATATTTGCTCAGCCTTAATTGCCTGACATTGGAACTATTGTCACAACAATTCTATCTTTGTAAGTGGAGTATTTTGTCTTTAAGGAAGAAGAAACATACCTGATCTGAGGTGTAAACAGCTAAAAAAATTCCAGGTATTAGACAAGAGCAGAATAGTAAAAACTGAGGTATGACAGAAGAAATCCTATTTCTGTGAAGTCAGGGGGAAGCCTGACTATAAAGAGGCATCAATACTTCATCAAACTAAAATATGGRAAACATCCAGCCACATGAAAAATACCTTTCATGGGATTTTTTCCCTCATTATGGCATCAGTCATTAAAGCTGCAGTTATAATGCCTTTAAAATGCAACAGTGACACATATCATTTTACTATTTGTTTTTGCTCAAAATGGAAAAAAAAAAAAGCTCTAAACCCAGAGCATCTGGTTTTGTTTAGTTGCATTCTGGCTGGAATGCTGACTAAATATAGCTTGCTACTATTTTCTTCAGAATAGACACAAGTAGAACCACATCTCTAAATTTTACAAGGCAGAATAACACAGTTCTCTGAGATAGAAATACTTCCAAATTCAGCAGTGAAGGCAGAGAATGTGGTCACCCCTAAGTACCTGTCCTTTCCCTACATGCTCAGGTCAATGGCTCTCAGCTGCAACAGATTTCTTAGGAATGAAGCGGTAATAAAGGTATTCATCACGAAACTCAAATTCATTTGTGATGTGCTGGACGACGCCTCCCTTCAGCAGCCTGTCCCCGTACATCACAGCTTCTCCACGGTCCGAGGCAAGGCCAACTTGCATCAGCCAGTTCACCAGATCACAGCCAAAGAAGATGCCGGTGGAGATCTTTGCACCACACCTGTATGTCAAAGGAATGATTCACCCACATGTTCTGTAAATCTGGTATCACCACTGCACGATGGGGAAAGGCAAGGAAAAATAGCAGGAAACAAGGAAAGACATCATGATAGTTAAGAGCATGTTAGAAGAGAATTTGCAAGTTTTGTCCATTAGGGACATGCCAATGTTCACTACCTTTTCCTACAAACATTTCAATGAGAAGGAATATGGACATACAAAGTTGTTTTAGGCTTGTGCACGAAAAATTCAGCGGACATCAATAGCGTTTTTCCTAAAAACTCACACAATGTAATTCCATTTCTTGGATACTTACTTCCCATGTATTTCTAACCATGACCCTTTCTGCAAAAGTATCTGATCTGAGAGCAACCTGTGTGCAGGGACTCAGAGACTCAGTTTGAATTTTAACTCTTTTTATAATTCCTGAACAGTTTTTAACAGACACTAGCTGCTTATACACATTGTAAACAAAACCCATTTATAATTTGCATGTCCGTTAAATATTTACCACACACGCAGTACTAAGAATAAACAAAACCTTTACAAGAAGACTAATTTTTTTTATGATTTATGAGGCAATGCTGCTGTCATATACTTAGTTTCAGTAAACATACCATGAAAAAATTTACCTGCAGCAATGAATGTTTCTGGTTATCTAAAATCTACTCTGTGGAATCCAAGCACAGTTTCTAAAGGTGATTAAGAGCTAAAAGACAGCATAAGCAAATTTTTTCCTTTTTTTTTTTAAGTTAAAAGCAGTAAGTAACACAGAGCAAGTGCTAACATCTATCAGCAGATACAAAAATGAAGTAAATTAAAATCCATGGTTATAAGCTCTCATTTACAGCATATTTAAATCAAAGAGGATAGGATCAAGTTAGATGAATATTTAAAATGAGAAGATAAAAGCACTGTTTTAAATCACAAGAAGTAAGACACGAACCAAGTTCTGCAGAAACGTAATATTACAACAACGAAGCAACAAAGGTCATATTTTCATGTATTATCAGGTGGATATATGATTAATAAAAACCACTAAATCCAACTAAATGAACAGGCCAAAGCCCAAGAAACCACAATAGCAGCAGAGGCACAGGAAACACAGCTGTAAAACCAGTTCTATTTCACAACAAACATCTTTCTGATATATTTTTCTTATGGAACATTTCTGACTTCTGAAGAGACTGAACAAAATCATGACACTGTCTGAAACAGTTTTAGAATGTGGTTTTAGACTACTTGACCATTAAAAGTCCACCAGATTCTGCCAAACATAAAAGCTTATGTGAAAAGAAGAGTCAAAGTGTCCTGTTAGAAAAATTCTTCATGTTTCCATTTTATATATTTAAATAAAGGCAGAATCATTTTCTTGTTCCTGCTGCTTCTGTTTGCATTACTCTTCTCATCCACCTACACATATCTGAAGGCATAAKCCTTTATTTAGGTATCATAATTTGCCTCTGAAATCATTACTGATCTCATACATTGAGGTTCAGGCTTCATTAGGGGTATGAGCGAAAGAAATTATATAAACTCAAAAGCTGTCAAAGTCCTAGACCCACTATAATCTCACACAATGAGTGGCCACTAAGACCAATTGCAAGAGTTTTGCCTTCTATAAAGCATTTAGTTACAAATACAGACAGCTTTTAAGTTTAAAAGTGAAAGAAATAAAGGGTCTCAATGCAATATTACAGGTATTATCATATACATTTTTTTCAGAAAGATTTTATCCTCTGTASTCTGGTTAAAAGCAAAACCTGGGGAAATCCCTAAATTATAAAAAACTTTTTATAATTTATTTAAAACCTAGGTGGGATAATGTGRTAACTTGTACCTCAATGTTTCAGTGTGAGGCTAGAAACATTTCTGTTACAGTTAAATTTTTAATCCTTATCTTTAGGTTTGCATAAATATGCCACAACAGGAATCACTCACAAATGAAACTGCATTCCATTATTTTCCAAAGGTGAGCTATGTGCTTTGTAACAGGTTATACATGCAGGGAAGAATCTTACCTTCTGTCTCTGACAATACTTTTGACGCAGTGATCTCTGTGATAACGAACAAACTGTTGACAGGTCATCCTGATTTCCTCAGGTACAGAGGGATCTGTATGCCCTGCTGCTTCTCTTCCACCCCAGAAAAACTCAAGTCTAGGAAAAGAAAAAAAAAAAAAAGAAAAGAAAAAGAAAAATTAAAGACAGCAAAACAAGCAGGGGCGTTTTTTTTTTTTTTGACATTGCAAGTAATAGAACGGAACTCCCAGAAAGCTTATCACAACCTCCTGTTGTGCCCAACACTTTACATACAATCTTGTTAATATCTTTGTATGGCTTTTGAACACACAGGTATTACTTTAGGCTTGGGCAGAAGGAAAGTCAGAGAGGAGTTGGGAGCCAGCTCTAGCTGCTGGATTCACATGGCAGGCAGCTCACTCTAAGTCAAAGACAGCTTTGTACAGCTCACTCCTTCTCAGTGGAAGTGCCCATCCACACTAAGTACTTGCATGAAGTTATGAACGCAGGGCTTTAAAACAGTGATGATATATTGTGATTCGGCAGCCACATCTAAATTTTTGCTTATCAGCTGGAATTATTTCTGAAGATCCATCATTTGGCAAAAATTTCACCTGTAGGGAGCCTGCAGGATTTTTGTCTTTGAAAGTGTAATTAGGATAGCAGAAAAACCTCTCAAACACTGAACTACAATTACCTTTCCACAAGTGGGAGAGAAATTTGGAAGATTAACCAAATATGAAATGGGATGCTCTATAGCACTGAAAAATCAACACTCTTCAAAAATGATGAYCAGTAATAATTAAGTTTATAGGTGTAAGTGTAAAGACTCTACTTACTTTCGCTTGAATGGTAGAATGATTAAATGCTTATCTAAGCCAAAAATACCAAAGCAAATGAAGCCCTGGAGGAAAAAAAAAAATAGAAAAAAAGCAACATTAAGCAAMAACTTTGGTTTCTATAGAACAGCAGTTAAATGTTAAAAACTCATTGCCAAATACATTTCATGTATACATGAAAARTATCCCTCTTCTCTAAATATCACTCAAGACACATTTTGTTTCTGCTTTGATTTCTCATTTGGACCTTAAAAAACAGATCAATATATAACAGTCCATCAAATACACACTTCAAGAAATACCTYGGTAAAACTAATGCTGTGACATACCACTTGACACTTCAGAACAAAGGGCAAATCACACAGCCAGGTATTAAATCTGTCTTTGTTAATGTCAAGRAAAGAACAGACTTACTGTAATTAGAGTGTTAGAATGCTCTCYACTTAATTCATTTCTTTTGTGCAACTTTTATATGAAACTACTATCATTACTTGATACTGTGAGCATCTTGTAGGCACACCTGCCCATGGACCTATAAATCCTTGCTCTGGTATGTGTGTTCACACTGCCTGGCTTTCACCTTCATGGGTGACAAAGGCACCACGTGTCAGGTGCACTGATACAGGGCATGTGCAGCCAGAGCCAGCATCCATCTTCACTCTTTRCTGTGGTGCTGCCATTGAAACCACMAAYAGCCATTTAAACCTGATAGAGAAAGCATCCAGGAGCCATCTTGCAACTGATGCAACCCCATGGAAGAGGCACCAGCGAAGCTTCCGGTACAAATAAGGCTAAATTCCTACTCAGTGTCCACGAGCATTTGGCATTCAGTTGTCACTTGTACCTTTGAAAATGTTCCTGGTCATACAAGATGTGCATTAGGTGTTGCAATACCCACCAACAAGGTCATTTTCAGAACAAACATTGCTAAGTACCTGGCCAAAATTAAACACAGCACAGAAGAACTGCAGTTCCACATACAACCTTCCAGGCTCTTGGTTGAACAGCCACCACAAACAACTGGAGAGATTCTGTAAAGAAAACAGAAAAACAACAAAACCCACAAACCTGATCTGACTGTTAAAAATCAAAAACTTTCTTACTCTTCACATGCTATTAATTTTTGCACCATTTTCATGGTCACTACTTAACAAATGATTCAGATAAAGACAAGTGAGAGGGAATAAACATCTTAAAACATTTTCRTTAGGCATAATAGTTTGGTGTGAAGGGCAAGCTTGGTTTGTTCTAACACAATAATAGCAGTGTAGAGGTTCTGCCTCTTTACATGTTTATGTAAGGAACTTGCCTYAAGCATACTTAGGTTTTCAGCATAACACAGGCAATATTAGCCCAGACAGATTTGCAGTGTTTGCCTTTAGGCTACTTAGCAGAGACCAGCTACATATTTCCTGCAGAGTTAGGATTATGTTAAGCTGAAGCACATACCACTTCAGCTATTTGAGATGCCTGACAGAAGAGGAAACCTCCAAAGTTAACCCATTCGGGTAGAAAGGCTAATTGTTTAAAGTAACTGGCCTTATTTCATTGTATCTACATAATCATTCAGATAAGTTCTGTTAAAATATGGGCTATGATGTCCCAAACACCACTAAAAACAACAAAATTGCATTTTCCCATTTGAAATAATCTTAGATYATTCTTAACACCTCAGAGAAATCCAGGTTCCAGTATAAGCTTGGTCAAATGGAACAATTTTTGTAGTCTCCTTCAGAAATAAAATTCACTTTATRTTTTTAATTGGTAATTGTATCAAGGAGTAGATCAATTCATGAGAAAACTGGGAAGAGGGGTGGTAGCGATGAATGATATAATGAAAGAATTTAACTTTTTTTGCTCTTTAGGGTTTTCCAGTGCATCTTCTCGCTATCATCCATCTTAGCTTGCTTTTAATTTATGATGTGGCACAGAAAAAAAAATTAATTTTATGACATCCCTCTTCCAGTAAGGAACAAAAATATAGCCTCTATTTTATTCAATTAATTGTTTCCTAAGCAGTTTTCCAACTTTTACTGGATTGTCTACTTAGCTTTCCCAAAAATCATTCTACCTCAATGAGTTAACATGGGGAGAAAGAATATTTACAGCAAATAGGCCAACAACAAGAAGCAAGCACAGCARCACATGTCTGGCCAGCTGTTGGTCTCCAGTCTGTAGAAGCTGTTCTTCCTGAGCCAATACACACGTTTGAGCACTGCAGGGACTCATACACTGATCCACTGAAAAACAAACCAGAAATTTTTCATTAGGTTTCTGTCTTGAGAACTCCATGAACAAACTTGCTAATGTAACYTGCTGAGTCAAGTTACCTTGTAAGTATCTCTGCTGAAGTGATCCGTACCAAATTTAACACTGGTTTTGATAAGGAACTGCTTAGACACCTACTCTCAAATGAAACAGTTTACATGTGCTCCTAAAATGAAGAAAGTTTTTGCAACAGAATTTGTCTCTCTTCAGAACGTGTGGTTAATATTTAGAAAACACTACTAGAAATAATGAAAACAGAAATTTCTATGAACAATTTTTAAATTTTAAATTTATTTTTGAAAATAATCAAATGTCAGCTCTAATGCTTTTGCTCTGCATCTTAGCATTGTTGAGGTCTAGATCAGACAGACAACCACATTTATTTCAGATCTGTAACTGTATTTTTAACATAGTATATCAGACCAGCATCATAATTCTATCAAAGAAAAGAGCCAAACACAAAGAGAATGGATGCGTCTCTTCCAGCTACGGAGTTTGAAGAAATTCTGAGTATCTTCCTCTAGATGGCAGTGTAAAACCTCCTAGCAAGGCCACAGGTAAGAATTTGCACCAGGTAACTCACGGGGTTCAATGAGATAGTAGAAGAATTAGTACTTATTGCAGCCAAAGTTACATAAGTGTATGCATTACAATTTGCTTTTACTGATTTCTAGTTTGAAGAGTTCACTCAGGAGGTTGAAATAATTTCCACTCAACCATAAGGTATTTTCTACTTTATCTTTTAGAATAAGAAAATTATATTGGCCTTCCTCTATTCTTGATGACATTCTTATGATGCTTGTCCAAATTACTTAATAGATAAAATAGTTGCSAATACGCAGAAAGTGAGCATTTTGTGACAGGAGACATAACTGAAGTATGCTGTAGTGYAAAATATTTAGATTTATTGAAAACGATGTTGCATGCAAACAAAGCATTAGGATATGAACCTCTTGTTGAGAATACATGAAAACAAGAAAAGAAAAWTAGGAAAAAGAGCAAGGTTGTACTGGCAGATAGCTTTGATTACTGACAGTGATGTGCAGTGAGAATGCACTGGGCATACTGTTTCCTGACAGGTGCTGAACAGTCAGTTTGATCMATTTTTTTCTGTTTTAGTGACTCCTAAGGCCCCCTTAGACAATTTTCYCCWTCTCTCTCCTCTAGAMATAAACAGTGCACAGCAGCATGGACATTTAATCTAATCTGAAGTAAGCACTTGATCCTGTAGATCTCATTTGCTGTTCAAAATCTGTGCGTGCTTACAGTAAAGGCTTTTTCTATAGATGTAAAATGCAAATATGAGCACGCAAAAAAGCACCATGCTAAAAGCCTGATGGAAGTAGGGCTATGCATTCAACTTCCAAGCACCCAAACAAGGCAATGATGGAGAGGTAAAGTCTGAATGCTTAAAACACACCAAAGTAGCTTTGTGGTAAAAAAGCAGCATCCAAAAAAACCTGTTCATCCTGAGTACTGAAAGGTTACAAACAACTATCAGCAGAAGAGAACAAACACCTATAATACTGCCTAATAATTGGATTTCATATGTAAGTTATCCAGGCAGATATTGAGAGAACAATAGCTCCAACAGTTTCTTTGTGAGAACAATACACAYAGATATTGAGGAGGAGCCTGTAGTACTAAAACAAGGAGACCCTGCTGTTTTACCTGTCTCGATTGGAGGAACCTTGCTTTCAACAGCATTTGACACTGCTTTGCTGTCTTTAGCACAGGATAATTCACCATTTGTTGTTTGACAAGAACAGCAACCTGTTAAGTATAGACAGAAATAGGTGCCTTAGCTTCCTCCACTATCATAATTTATTTTCTTAGTGTAACAATGCAATCTATGCAGCTCTAACTGTTATGCACAAAAATAAACCAAAAGGAGAAGACAGATTTAATTTTTCCAGTTTGCTGAGAGGGTAAATGGGTTACAATACTAACACACAGAAGTGTTTCACATAACACTACCAACATGGAATCAACGCAAGTACTTTTAGTTATAGGCAAAACAAAAGGGAAGTGATCAAAAAGGCTACTCACAAAAAAGAAGGCTCAGAAACACATTGTTTTTGTTGGTATATAATTCATTCTCAGAGAAATGGCTCAGTGAGTAAACAATCTAAGATGCCCAATGGGCTGCATTTATCACATCCTTATCAAGATACCAYTAGTTACATAAAAACCACCCAAAGATTTTTTTTCTTGTCCACTTCCACAACTCCAAACAGAACCCTAAATACTTGTGCCGTTTTATCTAATTTTCTGCTGTCCTAGTCTAACATCTGAAGTGGCAAACTATCCTTCCCAGGTCAGAATTACATTAGGAATACTAGTTTACAGCACCTTAAGCCRTTTATTCTTTATAAAAATCGACTTTTCTACCTCTTTCTGCAGATGTCTGTGCAGAATCAGGAGAAGACTGTGCTGAAGATGCAGGAGAAGACTGTGCAGAAGATTCTGGAGAAGACTGAATCTTAGTGGTTGAAATGTGATTCTGCTCACTCCCTTCCACTTCAACCTCCTCCACTGGGCTACGTGGTGAGTATGGGTTCAAAACCCCATAGCTTGACCCTTGTCTGCTTCTGTTCATGCACATAAGTGAGATACCTGACATCAGTATACTGACGAACAGTACCACTGCTGTGGTAATTATCTGTTAAGAAAGCAAAGAAAATGCAATTAAATATAGGAAAATAGTTGTATATATCTGTCTTTCTAATTTCTGTATTTCTCTAAATACACTTACAAATGCATCTGAACAAGACTATGTTTTCTATATTTACTGCTCTTGCACTGCATGGCACTGAAAGAGACTGATTTTCATTGCCTGAGTAACTCAGGTTTTTTGTTTGTGTGTGGGCCCCTGTTTTCCATGCCATCCAAAAAAAATCCCCTCATTGTCATCCCCTTTCCTCTCAGGATCACTAGTGTTCTGGGTTAAGTGCTGCTCAGGCACCTTTCATTCCAAAGAGGAATGTGCTCTAATTTGCATGCTTTTGCCAATGAGGAACACCCTATTAATTAGCCTTTCCTTCTAATCATCTGCCTCTGATACCCAGAATCCACTCTGAGGCTGTTTAGTACTTGTGAAAGTGGAACATGAGCAATCCTGAGTGACTCATGGGCTCCCTATCCATAAGAAAGGGAAGGAGAAAATATGACAAATGCCAATGCTAGTACACTTATATCTTCTGAACAGAGAGGAACTATTTACTGGTAAAAATGCCAGCTCAGGGTCTTTCAACACATGATTGTGCAGAGAAGCCTATCAYAGCACAAGCAGTTCCTGCTACACAAGTGATGTATATCCTATCTATTACAGACCAAAAGCCAATAATTAATTAGCTATGRGATAACAACAATTTTAGATAATTGTCATGCTAGAATACAAATTAGTTGCCAGGAAAAGGGCTCTGCAATTCATTACCACTCCTAAGTTCCTTCTTTGAGAAGCCTWCCTTCCGTTTCTTAGTCATAGCTGCCTAAACACGAAGGTTCTTGTCCAAACAAGTGTTCCTAGTGGTTCATTACAGAAATACATTTTTATATCAATCTATAAGCAYTCTAAAATGATAGTTTTATTATAGCAGTCTGTACTTTGACTGAAAGCTGCYTGCACATGTAGCATGGCAGAAGTCTGAAGTGATGAGGACAGARCATGTTCTTACCTGATGTTTTCCATAGAAAAAAGCAGAGTCAATACTGGTGTTGCTACGTTCACCAACAATTAGTAAGACTCCTACCAGAACTGTTGGGATTCTGAAAGAACAAAAGAGGATGCATGTAACATATTTAGCAWGCTCTCACTAATTCAGCAGGGAAGCATTTGAATTAACTTACCCCCATCCAGCAATGATGATAAACCCAATGGGAATCTTTACTGTTTCTCTCTTCTTCAACAGAAACAAAGAGAAAGATAGAAAACCTAAAAAACCAAACAAACCAAAAGAAATGTCTTGTTTATTATTAAAAAGGGACCTGGTAAGTACAGAGCCTAGAAACTCTATGATGTGACCTGCTCAATAGCTTAAGATATTCTTCTCAGACCTTTAAATAGTACAAAATTGCTTGTCTAGTTGTATTCTGAGAAAGTAAATTAGAAACACCCATTACTCAAAAACTCATGTTAATAGTGAAACACTGAAAAAATTCCAACATTTTATATTAAATATTCACTTATAAATGCTAAGAAAAGTTTACTAGAGTATAAAAGATGTCATAAGAACATTTCAGATAGAAGTAACTAATTTCTTTGGGTATTAACAGCAGTTTTCTATCCCAATACTCTTTAATAACCAAAAAATAGTACTGTTACAACATTTCTTTTAAAACTGAGTGGTCCTTTGCAAGGTCAATGAAAATTTTAACAAAAAAGTTTTGCATATTTTTACATCTATGACTCTACATGGGTGTATCTTCTGGAACTGCCTATTCAGCTCACACCTCAGTGGCTCAGCAACTTCAACAATTCTCAYGTTGAAGTATTTATATTGGGCCCTRCCAATCATGAGCTACATACTTCARCTAAACAAATACAACTCACACCCGAAAAACACTGCAGGAATGAAAYCTGTAGATTCTGGACAAAAATAGCTTGAATAGCCAAAATATCTCTTTTTTAAAAATCATGTAAGTAAGCTCAAAACTTCTTGATGCATCTTTCAATTCTTTCTATTTCAATTCCTGCATTAAACATACACCCACATATTGCTTTTAGAARTTACAGTTTCCACAGGAAAGAGGTGTTAAAGGTACTTTGGTATTTCCCTTCATTTTGCATTTTTTACTTTTTGTGGCACCAAGTTTTTAAATCTACTTAATGCTGAATAATTAAAAATTGTAAACTCTGCATTAATTAAAAATCATCAGTAAGACTTCAACTAGCTGAAGGGCAACCCACCATATTCACTCTATTTGTAGTTGCCTCTGCCTTGAGAGCAGGTTCTTGTCTCTTGCCACACACCAGCCCTAGAGCCTTAAYACTAAACCCTGTGCTGGCAGCACTGCTGCTTGGCACAACTTACAGGTATCCCCACATTTGTACAACTACAGACAAGTGAAAAGAACAAGTGCTCTGAAGAATGTAATAACATTATTTCAGTACATTAATCTTCTGTTACAGTACCTGGGTTCTGCCTAGAAAGAGCATACCTGTCCATAGGTAGGTGCTATAAAGTGAGCTGTAAAGGAATATAAATACGAGAATCTGTATGGTGATGTCTTTCTCTTTAACAGTGAAATTCCATGCCACCATTCCAATGCAAGCAACAAACTGGAAAGAAAAGTAAGATACCATCATTTAAACTGGGTAACAAGGATGACAAGAAGAGCTGAACACAACGTATATACCTGCAATAAGCTTCAAAACTCCACCCCCCAGATACACTGGAGAGTGATTTTATGAATTGGATGGTTCATTTAGCAGTAAAGCACTGCCASAGTAAATTCARTATTACAGTTGTATCACTTGACTAYGGTACCTTATTTTCAGGACAGGTTTTTCGACAGCGAGTATATAGCTCATTGAAACCAGGAGTAAGGCATACCCCCAACTTTATATACTTCATAAATGGTAAATGATGATGTTTTTGGTAAGTACAAACCATTTATCTGAAATAATTTACACTGAAGCTGAGATCAATAGGTATTTGTTCAGCCAGTAATTACACCAGATGTCACCCAGTGACACTGCATATATGATAATTTTAGCACTGAAGGAATCTGAAAAARTAGGCTAAAATATTATGGAAACAGTAACATGACATTTCAATTTCTTTTGAAGATGAAAGTAAATTTGTTGTTACAGAACAGAAGTGCCTGCAATTCTCATACATGACATTTTTCAAACGTGACTCCGTAATCAGAGCTCAGAGAGTGTACTGTACATAGAGAGAGATATTTTTTTAAAAAAACCTACAGAACACTTCAGAAAGCACTACCACAAAGATGTATTACAAACACATGTATTACAACTGGCTGTTCCAGTTGTGCAGTTGACTTCAAGGGAATAAGGACCATGTATTCTGTAGTKCTCTCTCAGATTAAACAACAATTAGAATTAATCCAGAACTGTTTGGCTTTAGCYTTCCCTAGCCACCAGCCATGCATTCCCACAGGTCCTCCTTGCAATAGCATTTGTACCTGCTTATCCCTCAGCAAGAGCTTCAGAGACATAAATCAGTCAGGGGATCATTTTTCTATTTAGCTCCCTGAATTGGGTCACTGTAGAGTCAAGCATAAGCTGCTGCTGCTCCTCCTGCTATTGCCAAATTCAGATGGGTACAAATTGAAACAGAAGTGCACTCAACAGTATTGGGCATTAACTAAGAATACACTTYAGAAGCCACTTTCCATTCTGATTACTTATAGTTCTATTTAGGAATCACAGTGCCTGCATTAACACTATCATTTTGTCAAGGGTGTATTTCAAAGCACAGAAGTTGCTTAGACAAGTCACATGTTAGATTATTCTGCCCTCCACAGCTGGCTATAAAGACCTCACTGCAGAAACTAAATTCAAAAAACATTAAAAAAAATACTTAAACCCTAAAACTCACACAACAGCATTCTCTTTAGTACTGACCTGAGCAACAAGTAGATTTGTTGTAATCATATGAGGAAGCTGTTTGTATTTCTTACTCAGAAGAACAACAATAAGAGACCAGGTCTGTAACATACAAGAAGAAAAATTAATCTAAGAACAAAATAAAACCCAAAAGAACAAGGTAAGTATTCTGGAAGATGATGTTGAAAGTAAATATACAACAAAACTTAGCAAGATGGTTACTCTAGGCAGCTCCTTACTGCTACAGTATGCTGCCAGCCCTTTGCCTCAGCAGCTGTAGTCAGAAAAAGMAATGCATCTTTGTGTTCTCACGTTGGCGAGGTATTTCCAGGAAAGACCAAGAACTTGCCTGGAGTATGCAGAAGCCTGTTTATTCCTCAGGACACAAATGGCCACAGAGTAATCYGGCAATTTAGAATTTAAAATCTACACCCACCTCCCCTGAATCTCCCAAAATGATCTGACAGCGAGAGGTAGCATTCACTTCTAACTTCCCTTCAGTCACAGTTTCAAGACAAGAGGACTTCAGTGAGACAACAACTTCAGAAAATTTCAACTCCTTCCAACATGAATGTTTTTATTTAAAAAAGCAAATAAAATAATCACACTGTCTGTACTTTCTATGAAGCCAAAACAAAATTCACATTGGACTTCTGGATTACCAACTCACTTTTTAAGAGAAGAATTTCTAGTAAAGGRCTTTGATAAACATAAATTTTTCAGGTTATACGTTTTCATTAATACTCATTAAGACTTCACTAAATAAATATTCACTGACATTTCTGGAGCTGAAGTTTGTACAGAGCCTTCATTACTGTGATATCCAAGCACTTCACATGGCTTGACATAACTAGTCTCTGTGGTGTAAGCTAGTACTTTAATTCCCTCAGACCCTGTTATTAAGGAAAGAAAACAAACCCAACAAACAAACCTCTCAAGCTCTGCAATAAATGCTCTAATTCAGTCACTCATCYTTCTCTACAGTGCAGCTTTCCAGCAGACGCACTGCTAAATCAAGATTTTTAACTCCTTCCTCATCCTTCTGCAACAGGATCTGATGAGGAAATACAAGTCTTGCTGTGACTCAATGTACTGCTTACGCATTAAGGCTGCCCTGAGCACCAGTGCTKGTGCATCTCACCTGAGCAGCACCTACCAGTGAAATGAGGCTGACGATGCTGATGTCAAAGCTGACGTTCTGGAGTGCGGATGCCAGCGGGTTGGGGTCCATGGATGGGATGGTCAGCAGCCATGCAGAAACATACATAATAGGGGCAGACACAAACGTGCTTATCACCATGCCTGAGGTAATCTGCAGAGTCAAACAGAAACAACAATCACATCTCAAGCTAAATAATCTGCTTTCAGGAATACAACCACTGGCAAAATTGGACCCTTGAACTAAACACACCTAGACCTTTAACAAATAATGAGTGTTTCTATAACAAGTTATTTAGAATTTGAGCCAGAAAGTATCTAGTTTGTACATACAGCTAAATTGAAAATTGTAACAAGTTTCTAAAATAGCAGGAGTAGAGAGCTTCCTAAAGCAAATTTCTACAGAGCTTTTTCATGGGTGTCAAATACACTAATGACTACAGTCTAGGAGTGAATTTACACTGTGACAAATTGCTTTTGGATATAAATATTCACACTATAAACAACTAAAAACCCAAGTAATTATGCAAGTATTAATATGCACCAATTCATGAGAAGAAACCATATTTATTTACAAGTGATTTTTAGTTTGGCTCCTCATTGTCTTTCTACTTTCTAGAAYGTGCACMTTCTAGTGACGGAAATGTKAGTTGTTACTCATACTAGAGACTCTATTTTAAAAAGATTTCCTAAGTTTGTAGGGCATAAAAGTCTATCCTGCAAGATTTACTTTTAGTATGCCTTTTTTCTTAAAATAAAAAGAAAAAAGAATTCATCTAAACAATTCCAAAATAGAAAATATTAAGAACAATGGAAGTCAACAAGAATGTGTTAYTGCCACTTCAAGTGGAAGAAACAATTCTAAAATTTCTATCCTAAGTTGAAAAGGTAATTGGTATCCTCTAATACATAAAATCAAATGCTTTTCCATCACAAGATTTAACTGAAGGGCAACAAAACTGAATCAGTTAAAGCTTAAGATCTTTCATAAACTTTCAGCATTAAACTAACAGTATTCCCACTGAAGTCAGTAATAATTTCTTTTTTCCCCTACAAAAACAGTATCTCAAAGGCAAGGTCTTTAAAAGAAACCTAACAAAACTCACAGCCCCAAAACAAAGACACAAGTTCTTCATACTTAAAGTTACCCCAGCTCTTTCTATTAGAGTCACAAATAAAAAAAAGCATGAGGACTTATTTATGGGCATATGCTATCAAGACACTTAAGACATCAWGAAAGATCCTGGGAATACAAGTAGTTCTAATATATCTATACTRCAGAAAAGGAAATGGAAATTCTTCAAGCCTACTTATTTATTTCAATCAACAAAGTTAAGCTCAAAGTTAGGACATATTTGGAAAAGTTTAACTACATACAATTCCTACTTCCATATTAAATTGACTTGCAAATATTGCAACACCAGGTGCTGCTGGAAAAACTCCATACAGAAATGCATAGTTTGATAAACTGGTGTGATTGACCACACTGTCACTCTTGTCCAGGAGCTCCACCATCTCTCTACAGAGAAACGGCATCATGAGCCTGAAAAGAGAGRGAAAAAAAGTAATTGAAAAAATATTATTCAAACTATAACAACAGCCTCTTCTTTACCTAATAAACAGGAAATTTAATGCTTGTTTGAATACTGCTTATGAAAAGCAAAATACTGATGTCACTTTGAATTTTGGCCTTTACTGTTATCAAAACATTTACCAGCTGCTTAAATATCTTATGTCACAAATTACATAAAAAAAACAAACAAAGATGACAACAAACTCAGGCATATAAGTAGCTTCCCTGATTGTGCAGACACATTCTTTGTATAAATTTCATATTTTGAAAGGTAAAACATAAAAGCTCTCTTATATTTCAGCTGTTACAGTAATAGTAGGTAGCTATAAGCACTCAGCAGCTCTGAAACACAGACCATCTTTCTGCAAGCTGTCTGAAATACAAGGGCTCAAGCTTAAGTGTCCCATTGCAAAAGTTTTGGCCAGCAAACCCCCTGCATCAMGGCTATTTTGTTCACCTTCAGCAATAGCCCAGATCTCACACATACTCAATGTAAGCTTTACACAAGYTTACAATAAGGCAAAGTGGTAACATTTAAACCCTTTTTTTTTCATGTTCTTGCAAAATTTGTCATTGACCTGGCTTACAGACTAGGTCATGAAGTTTGCTGGTCAGTTGCAATGATATTCAAATACACCTTCACATTTTACAATATAAACTTAAAAACCAAACATTCTGTTAATTGTAGATCTGTAGGAAATATTTAATATTAAATAACTAAATAAAYATTCACTGAGATATATTCAAGAAAAGAGAATTACAGTATAAGTTCTAAATAGAATTTTTCATTATTCATGCTTAAAAGTCAAGCTGGTTTAGAGCATAAAGGGACCTTTTAAAGGTCTTCCAATATAGCAGTTTCAAATATTTACACACAAAACAAGGAAAAACAACTAATTTAGATGCATTGTTTAAGCCAAATAAAATACAAATACGAATCAAATATACCTAAATTCACTACTGTCTAACTATTCAATAAATTTTAACTGAAACTGCTAATCCCCCAAACATCCAATTCATGACAGATGGCCTGCAGGCAGTCCACAAAGGCACACCACCCCTGATTTTCTTTCTCAGCAGAGCCTGACAATAGGTTTGTAGTCAACTAATTTTCTTTAAAAATTAACAGTTATATTCTATCAAAGAGTTTGGGAAGAACTGACTCAAAATACTGGAATTGAAATGTACTATCATTATGATGTTTTTGACAGAAAAGCCATCTGACCAGGGTATTCAGAGCTTAAAACATCTAGAGAACAAAATTATAAAAATACATAAATTGAACTTACAGTTTAGCTGTGATGAGAAGGATCAGTGCAACAAACATACTCTTTGTCAGTTTTTTTGTTTGTCCCACCATAGTTAGTCCGAGATAAAAAAGTGCAGAGCCAGAAAATGAACTACCCAGTCCATCAAGGAAATTTTCAAGGTATTCAGGAATTTTCTGGCCAAGAATAAAGTTTGAGGCAATTCCTATGAAGACCATGAATACAATKGGGTTCTGCAAAACTCGAAGGAGTGCTAGGCCAACAATCTTGATCTTGCTCTGTGACACAGTGCGATTATTCCTCCACTTCTGGATTTCACAGAAGATAAACCCCAAGGGGTTTAGCATCATAAGGGATATTGGAGCCACTAGGTAAATGTACTGGAGATACTCTGGGTAAGTGGTTTGATATAAAGCTTCAACTAGGAAGACAGGAAATGAAGAGTTATGAGTGATTACATATCAGCAGAAAAATACATCAAATACTGAAATAAATTTTGCTGTCTGAAAACTAAAGAAAATTATTCCATTTTCCTCCAGAAGTAAGTGAAGGAATCCATTTAATTAACAATCAATATAAGATGATGCAGGAAGAAAAGTATGTCCAATTGTATTAGGTAACATTCATCTAAAGAACATATTAAAGACCAAAGATGAACTATCCAATACTATTTAATGATCCTACAAATAATCACTATTTACAGAAAAAAGAAAGAAAATGATGTAACAATACTATGTTTCCTTTGAGCCAGCCCAAATGATGGAAACATTTTGGCTTTATTTCTGACTTGCTTTTCTTCCTTATAAACATGACAGTTTTGGAGAATTAAATTCACTTCTGCAGATACAGAGCTGCTTCCCATCTTAAGGGAATCTTGCCTCTCTGGAATTTAATGAGTTTTCAGTGGGTTAAGTSAGGTGTGATCTTTCTACATTGACTCAACTCAACACAAGGCAACAGACAAAAAAGAAGTAGTTTATCACGAAATTATTGGTTCATTCTCTGGGACTACTCAGGACAAGAGTTAYTGCTGTGGTTATGGTCCCTCAAGGAACTCTAAATCATGAGCATTTGTTTTCATTACTGCTACACACTTATGAGTCAAAGCAGAATTGCTTCTTATTTCAAGTTTGTACTAACAGCACTTTAAAAGTAATAAAAATACTTTGGAAATATACACAAGATTAAATTCTAAGGCRAATTTAAAAAACCCCAATACTTTAAAAGTAGAATGTTCTCTGTTACCTGACTTACAAATGTTATATTCAATAATTGCCTTGTTACTAGTAGTTATCAATAATATGCTATAGGTACTAATAGCATGTCAATTATAATACATGAATATATAGTCAATTGCATCATCCTAACTATTATACATGCTATGTATTCAATATAYACTATCCATACAATTAATAATTCTTAATAACAATACCTTTTTTCGGAAAAGGTTTTCCCTCAAGACTACATTTTTTAAAATCCAATCAATTTTTATCTTCGTATTATTTAAGCCTCTGGAATGACAGGAACTTCCAAGTTCAGCACTCACTGTGAACAGTCTCCTTAGACCAAACAAACTGACATTCTCAAGTCATTGATTTCTGACATATATAAGAAAAGGCACTAAAGGTGTTTTTATTTTTAGAGGCCATTATTAAAGTACATATGCAAGTACCTGTACTAAAACCCTAAATAAACTGCTGAACCGAACTACCAAGTTTGGGGTTAATTACTGCACTTAACAAGMTAGCTTTAAGCACTAAATACATCCTGATGAGCAAAACCACTTTAAACACGCTGGACAACTTTTATGTAAATAGTTTTTTCTCCTAGAACCTCAAACCTGAGACTGATGTTTTATGCTGCTTTATACAAAACTCCCATCTTGCTTGAACACAACTCAACGCAAGTCACATGTAAGTAATGACTCAGTGAATTATTAAAAAAATCTTTACTTTCTGGCAAAGTGAAACTGCATACTTAATATATTAAGATCTATCAGTACTTTAACTTATGTATGATGTCAGAATGCATTTTCCTGGGTACAAAAATTGGAATTAGAYCACTGAGTCAGTGGGTGGGAAAAAAAAAGAAATCACTCTTAAGCGATCATTAAGAYAGTAAAAATAATCCTCAACTTCTATCACTGATGAAAAAAATTCTTTTTGTAAAATCATGGTGCCTGCTTGCTTATCATAACAAAAAACTGAAWTTTTTTTAAAATCTAATTTTTAAAAAATCTATTCTCTGTGTCCCAGCTGCTCAAAATGACACATAAATCCCACACTAGTTATCCATGCTTAATACAATGAATATGATTAAAGTCACGGTAACTGAGCCAKCACCCACATAACACTTCTGCCACACCTGGGCTTTAACACAGAGCGCTCTGCAGAATACGTGAAACTCTTTGTCAGAGTTGTATTATTATTACTCAGTAATAAAAAAACCCCAAAGCTTTCTGTCATAGCAATTTTCTCTACATCAGGGACATGCTAACAAACCTTTCTGCCAGATGGTTTTTTTCACCGCAACTTCACTTTTTAATCTAGAACTGTCATAACCATAATAATAGAAAAACAGTGATGATCTTCGAAATTTTAACCTGCATTTTGATTTCCCTACATGGCTTAGTGCACAATTTGTCAATACTGGTATTTTTCCTTTACAAATTTCCACTGCTACAGCATTTAAAAGTATATTTTCATTAAAAGGTCAGGCTTTGTTCAAAACATTATCTCTGTCACATAAAAAGCAGCACAGCATTCTTTGCTGTGGACCAGTCCTGCAATCACTTCAGAGAAGTTTAATATTTTACTAACAGTAAAAAGTTTGCACAGGTGACAGCATGAACCAATAACTGGTGAAAGTTTGGGAAAATAAACCTCAAAAGCCTACAATGCTTCTGTTGCAGTAACTATTCCAGTAGAGCTCTAAACAGTGTAGATTTTGGCAAAATCACACATAGAAAAAATACAAATCATATTGTATAAATTGTGAAGTACGTGAAGAAATATGCAGTCTGACAAGAAAGTAAAAGTGGAAAGAATGTTTTAACTAGGATACAATGAAAATACATTCAGAGAACACCAAAATACAAATATCTAAAAAAAAGAAAAACTCTAACTGGCATCTAAAATGCATACCAACAAACAAAGATATAATTCTCACAGCCCCATTTGACATACTTCTGATTTCTTTCAAGAGGATTAAATCTCGGGAGATGCAATGGAGGGAAACATGGCATTTTTATCTAAAGAAAAAGTATGCAATTGTGTGTGTCTAAATTTTATACATATCAAGCAAATTTGAAGAAAGTAAGAAAGATCTAGGATTCTCCTAGGCATGCTGCCCTGGAATAAGGAGAAAGAAACTCCTTATTAACTACTAAAGTAATCTAAAATATGGACCTACWTGTTACATACAATATGAAATTGCATATTTGAGCTTCTCCTTTGTAACTTTATTTTTAATTCTGGAATCAAACGTCTTGCTTTTTGTTTTGCTAGAACCAACTTGCTTTCTTTTTTTTGTTTTTAATCTTTCCYAGGTGATGAATAATCTTGAAGAGAATTTGAAAGGCACTTCAGAAATTACTTCGATTTCATAGAACATCAGTTCAGAAGTCAATTTCAAATCAAGGAAAAATAAAAGCAAACATGTCTAGAACAGTGACAATTAATTTTAAAGAAGAATGCATACTTACCTATTGGATATCCCAGTGCAAAGTCATTGCTTTGTGTAGCAAAAATAGGGAACAAACCTGCTTTGCTAAATCGGTTCTCAGGACTGGCTACCAACAATGTTAAAACACAGACTAAAAAAAACACAGCAGCTTTGGCAACTAAAACACTGTACAAGAAAGACCAGTTCACATTAGAAAAATTAAGTACCACCATGTTTTTGAACAGTAAAGCTGGGAGTGCAAAACGGGACACGAAGTTTCCCAGTCCTTTGGCCTGAGTTGATGTGATAATGTTGGCTCTTCCAGCTATGTAACCACAAAGAATTATTCCAAAGCATTCCAACAGGGCTGGAAAAAGCCTACTTATTGACATAGAAGGAGTACCACCGGTGGCATTGAGTCCAGCTTGTCCAGGCAAAGAAAGAGACATATTAGCTGAAGATGAGAGGTTCTGTGCAGTGAAGTCTGAATAGCTATCCATTTCCTCTGACCACCTCTTCCAAAAGAAGAGTATGAAATGATCTCATCTGTAAAAGAAACAAGTACATTTATTAACCTTATTCCTTTAAGTACAAGCTTATGCCTTCTTAAATTATTACAGAATACACAATGGGAATAGCCCTTCCAGGAATTGAGCACCAGGAAAGGAAGGTAAGTTTGACAAAAAAATCAAAGCTCCTCCACTCTGGTACAAAAACATTTAGCAAAGTCTTCTCTACCTTCCAGAAAGATTTAGAGATCAAATCATCATATCACCCGTGAAGTTTGTACCTTGCTTTGTGCAACTTTGACCTCTCCCAACATTTCAGTATCATGTGCTAATGATACACGYTCCAGATAGCAATGAATCCACATATGACACAGAAGCCAATAATCCAATCCATCGCACTAGAGCCTACCCATATTTCTACATACCATTCTTTAGGTCTGCAGCAGTGAAATTTAAGCATGCATTAAGTATGTATGCACAACAGAAACACCTGGTGACCCCCATTCCTCACTTGTTAGCAAAGATTCCCTTTGAAKGGGCTGATTACAACACTGCAGGTTCTATATGCAAGCAGACATGTAAAGTCTGCAAATCAGATGAAGAGGGGACATCAAACACAAATATTCAYCGGTCAATAGCAAGGTCCTGCCAGAAACAGATATGGCTTTGGCAATACAGCTCTGAAACCCGTGCAGTCCATCAGCTAACTCTACATATAAAATTTTGACATGACTAAATCCTGAAGTATTGTTTAGGAAGTCAAGATAACTTAGCCCACTTTGTAGGGATAGAAACTAAGGCAAAGATGAACTGATTTCCCCTAAGCGATTTAATCTATCAGTGGTAAAATCAAGACTGCCAAATCCCAACAGTGCTTTGTACAGCACAATCTGTGCAAATTAACAAATGGTTTAAGAGTCTTCCCAGCTTCTTTGTATTCTGTCCACAGGGAACACAGAACACAACAGCCAGGTAAATAAGCAAGCAAATCAAGTCAGCGCAAAGGTGAGATCTTGTAAGGCTTAKTTCACACCTTGGCATCCAGCGCATACGTATTTACATGCAGCATCAACTCTTTGACTCATGACTTTTATTTATGCCTGAGGCTTTTAGTAAGCACTTCCAAAATGCCGCTGTAATTCATCTGGACTCAGCTGCTGTGTCATCCAAATCTGTCCAGTAGCCTTGGCTATCCCTGCTCCCGGGAAAACGAGTCACCCTCCAAGTAGGGCTTATTTTAAAAGCTGTATTTTTCTTATATTATAGATGATACATTTGCTTAGATGTATTTGGACCAGCAGCTCAAAGCATTATTTGCTACAGAACAAAGGAAAAACTTGTARTAAATGAAACAGACAATAAACCATTTCTTTGACTAGAGGATCAGAGACAGATTTCCAACACCGCATTCTTGAAAGAAATCAGCCACATTCTACACTAGCTGCAAGGTAAAAAGCAGGTTTTCAGCACAGCCCCRTGTCAAATTCTCCAAGCTTACAGCTGTAAGGCTCCCAGCAGAGCGATATGTTCAACCCATTCACTTCTCTCTCAAAGTAATTTTTTTTCAGCAAGAAGACAGAGATGAAAATTTTTTAATCAAACGCAACATTTCATCTGTAGTGGAAGTATATTCCAGCTGTATCTATCCCTAAATTCTAGCATTCCTTCTCATCTCTTGTGCCTTGATATCCAAGGCTAATGACAAGGCTCTTCTCCTTCTGTATTAAAATTATTATTCCTCCCCATAAAATTGTAACAAAATACAGAAGTGCCATTGTCCCCATTTCATAATTCAGGACTTACACAAATATGCAGAAGACTGACTCTCATGTTGAATCAGTCATAGCACATGCTAAATCCTGTATCTTCCTCAGTAGATCAAAACTGACACAAATACAAACCCACACATCCAAATCCATTTTTTGTAAGAGATAGATGGACAGACAGACAGATATATAGATAGACAGATAGATTCCTGCAGCTTTCCTTCAGGCTACCTTCAACTTCACTACTAGGGACCCTGTCAAGTGATACAGGACAAATCTTTGGTGAATCACATGAGTTTCAAAGAGAAGAACTGCATCACAGCACAAGCTGCTACTGGCACTCCTCARAAGGCTTTGAAGGTGAATCATCCCTTCAGCTTGAGAGACACATGCACATCCCAAACCCAATCACATTTAACACAGATGCAGAGCACTGTTTTCCAGAAATGCAAGCTTTTCCACAGCATGCTGCTTAACACAGCGAATACGTCTCAACATCTTTTGCTCTATAGGATACAGATATTTATATAACTGTTCTCGGGTTATGTAATGGCTATTCGCAGATTTAATATACAGCCTTATTAAACCTCAGGCTTATCTCAAACTAGTGTCTCACAATAGTGAAATTGTCTGCAATTCAGAATTCTTAATGGAAACAAAGAAAATKATCTCATGAAAAACCAAAACCTGGTAGATTCTACACAGAAATGAGTTTGTTCTGACAGTAGATGTAACAAACAAACTAGATAAATGACACTAAAATAATGAAATGTAACACAGTTGTAAGGGAAAGCAGCTAGCTTTCACTCCATAGAACATATGATTTGTAGTTATCCCTTCAGTGACTAAGGACTGCAATTCGAATCCTTGAGTACAAGGAGCCACAGCTTCATTGTTGGGAACTGCAGGCCAATACAGACAAAGCTTTTAGGAATAATGCTGCCTTTTCTGCTGTCAACTGTGCCAAGCATAGCTGCTTGCAGCCAGCTTGAATGAGAGGAAGCCTCGTATGAAGACCAACAATAGACACACGGCAAGGAACAWGTGCAGTTCAAACTTTCCATGAAACATTTCTCTTGTAGGTTGTCAGTATTTGTAGTCTTAAAATTCACCAGACCAGAAACTCAATTTTCCAGCAGCTGTGAGTTAAGCAACATCAGGTTCCTCTCTGAGAACAGGAATAGAGAAACTGACTCCTTCACCAAAAGAAGACAAAATCCCTTTCATCTTCTTTTAATGAAAGTCAAAGATAGTAGAGGGAATAGAAAAGATAATTCCAATGTATAACTTCCCTCTGGTCTCTCACTCTTAAGCTTTCAACTGATAATCACTCTCAGGATAATGTGGTGACACTGGCAAGACTGTGCACATCGTTCATAAATTATATCCCACAACATGACCTACTTTAWTGCAATGCAGGAACTCTCCTACTTCAATGCAATGTGGAAACATCCCAAGGATGACACATTATTTTATTCAGGAAGAAGAAAGTGGAATCAGGGCAGGAAGAGTTACCATTCGTGGCAGCTCTATTACCCTGTTCTCAGCTAAGATAAGCATGTACTACATGCATTTTAATGTAAAAMTTTGTGCAGTAAGTGAAAGAGGAAGCAACTTTAGGGAGATTCACTGATAAAATTAAGTGGGAAGAAGTGATTATTGCAGTTCCTGTTCTTGCAAGTTAACTGCATTTTTAACTTTTCATTGATTGGGCTAAGAAAACAAAGACCAGAGTATTCTAACAGCAATTACCTCAAGAAGTGGGCCACCTCTACCTGCAAATCTAGACAATGCCACAAGAAATATCACACACCTTATGTGTCTCTGAGCAGTTGTTTCTCAAGATCACATTTCCTTTGTCATTCTACAACACCGTTCCAAGAAAGCCCCTGGCCACAGAGCAGCTGGGGAAGCAYTGGACACCTGGTGAAGCTGAGGCCTGCCCTGAGCCACGATTAGCACAGCTCACACAGCAACACTTCAGGCTCTACAAAACTTCGGCAATGCAGGAGCTCAGACAAGACTAAACGAAGGAACAGTTGGCAGCAGCACAGAATGTCATCTCAGAAAATGAATGGAAAACACACCTATCCTTAATTTTCATTTAGGCTGATGTTTGGGCTTCTCAACAGACAGATACATCCTTCCGAAGCAAAGAGCAAAACATTTTTCAAAAGGCAGATAACATTTTCTTGCCAGCACCCCTTAAAAAGCACCTCACTTGCACTACTTGCCAAATTGGGATGCAAAATCCTTTGACTTGCAGACAGAAAACCGACGCCTCTCGCCTGCCCCTTCCCGGCCCATGCGTGCTCTCCTTCCCATGGTCACCCCAGCTACGAGCACACAGTATTTTCAGTCAAAGATAAAACACCAGCGGCACTCCCCTGTGTGACAGCTGCCTCAGGAGAAAATAAAGCGTGAAGCCGGGAGAAGGAGCGGGCAGCTTACCTACTCAGCTTTCGGTAGGCGCCTCCGCACAGGGGTGCGGGGAGACGGTTTGTGCTCTGCCAAACTGAGAACCCCTCCAAGGCCGAGGCCGCCGGTACCGAGGCCGAGGAGGGGAGGGCTGTCCCACCCCGGCCCGCCCCGCAGCCGCAGCCGGCTGAGCGCCCCGGGCGGACCCCGGCAGCGGGCGGACCCCGGCAGCGGGCGCGGGCGGGCCGGGGCTGCGCGGCGGGGCGGGCGGGGGAGGGGGAGGGCTCAGCCGCAAGATGGCGGCTCGGCGGCCGCCCGCGGGGGGCGGCTGGAGTGCGGCGGCTCTCCCTCGCCGCCTCGGCCCCGGGGGCTTCCCCCGCGTTCGGGAGCCGCCTCCCTGGAGCACGCGAGCGGAACGAGCTCCCGCCGCCTCCGGCTGCTCCCGGGGCGCCCCGGGGATGGCAGGCCGGGCAGGGCCGGCGCGGGGTCACCCCCATTATCTGCCCAAGCCAGCGCCATGGTGCAGCTCGGCGGGGCCGATAGCGGCTGCAGCCCGTCCCTGAACCTCCCACATTCATTCCAGCTCCTAGCAGTCAGAGCGCTTAGAAACAAAACGCCGTGTTTTCCACGTGCATCGGTCCCACAAATTCGGCCAGTTAGTAATTTCCAGTAAAAACTAAAAACTGGTAATGACCAAAGTTCCTCTTGCAGTAAAGGAGGGTACACTTTTCTCAAGGCTTCCCCTTTGTAATGCAACTGAGGGCACAGCAGTTCTAGCTGCCCTTTTCCTAAGAACCAAGACGGATAGTGCTGCTGCAGAGAGAGCAAGTGTGAATTCGGTGTGTTGTGTTGTATTCTCCCCTCCAGAGCTGATCAGACTCAAACCAGCTGGCCTTACTTTTGAACTGTGGCAGACACATCGCAATAGGTGTCCCAGCGGGAGCAAGGCAGTTTTCCTGGGTGGTAGGAATTGTCATCTAGTCTGTGTGCYCAGTAGTTTCCCATTCCAAACAGGGAGCTTCCATAAGCAAGCAAGAAAAAKGACCATTCTTCTTTCCCTTTCAGGTAACACCCAAAAAAGGCCAAAACAGAGCAGAACAGAGAATCAGCTCAACCAAAAAGAGAGATGCGTGATTGACAGTTTATGAAGCACTGTGTCAGACGTGAACTTTGCCCGTAGTCAGTTCTGTTCACAAGATCTACTGTTGAAATGCTTGCCAGAAACAAAACAGGTATTATATAGTAAGAGCAGCGATATAACATTTAAGGGAATTAACTGAAAGTCCAGAAAGGTTTAAGAAAATCCTGTRAAGAATGCAGACAGGGATAGAAACTTGTGGGGACAAACACGGCATTAGAAACTTTCAGAAAGTACTACGTTGTTATCATATGTCTGCTTTAAATTTTATTTAAAGGTACTGATGTTTAATTTTATGTTTCTGCGCTAACAGTGTATACCCTTTATAGAACCTCAATTGATAAAATGCAGCAGTGTCAGTGCTTGACTCCTCACTGCCTCTCATTCCTGTCTATATCCTGTCCCARCTCTGGGCCAGCACTACCCAAGCAAAAGATCAGCAAGGGATTAATCCAAAGCTGTGCCAAGGTTTATTATGTGTGTTTATTGCTGGAAGGTGGTGCAGCCTGTTGGATAACACTCACCCACTGTAACGTTCAGGTGAGACTTTGTTTTGATGCAAACACTATTAAAGAAGACTCTTTTTTAATTTTTTCCATTGTAAAGTTTCTCTGTTTGGCACCTGACAAAGATCACTTTGAGACTGATTTGGATTTGGTTTTGCAAATATAGTGTAACAAGGTCTTTCAGATTTTTTGGCTTTCTGTYTTTCATTCTTTCTATAGAAATGACACATCTTAGAGGGACATGCTCTGGAGAGTAGCAAGGGAGGTATATGAGACAAGAAGTACTAAGAACTCTTGGTAAAAACATATACCTTACCTTCTCTTGAACTTATTTTTTCCCCTTGAAAAGATCACTAGTGATTTAGCATTTAATGAAGTATTTAAAGCATGAGAATCCTTCAGTTGTTTTGAAAGAGTATACATTTGGTTGGATAGGCTGCTCATTGYTGTTTAAATCCACCTATCAGCATGATTTTCCAGGGGATCAGCCGTAACAGGACAAGGCTGTGTTTCCATCTCAGCTCTAGCATACCCAGGTACTAAATCAGGTAAGCATACTTGGCCCAGGTCTTGTATCTTCTTTTGTGGAACACGAAGGAATAAGAAGCATAATACTCAAAAAAAAAGAAATAGTAAAGAACCCCAAAACCCTGAAAAAGTAAAATATTAAAAACTCTGGAAATGTAGTATCAAAGGCATGTGATAAGAAAAAAACTACAATAAAATTACTACAGCTGCTGCCTAAATAAATGAAGTGGAAGTGATACAAACTTATCATAAGTTTATCATAAGTCTTAAAATTGCGTATTTCCTCTTGCAGATTTTAATATTTAAAAAAAAAAAATTATAAGCAGCCTAGCACTATCTCTCATTGACATGCAGCCTCTTCTGAGATAAACAAAGAAGAACACTAGGATCTGACCCCTTGCCCTGTGAAGAAACATGGAATCATTATTAACCAGACTGTACCACCAGAACAACACTGGGAGTAACTAAAACACTGGATTAGAGGACCAGCTCTCCACCTTGTTGGGAAATGTTAGGAACAAAATTTTTTGGCATTTTTCAATCTGGATATTTAGCAAGGATAACTTAATGTTGGAGTCAAGAAGTCTTTGTAATGCAGTATTCAATATACAGGRTATTCCTGACCACTGCCAAAGACCATACAAAGTCCTGCTGCCCAGAACAGCAAAGGACAGTATTTTCTTGCTGTTTGACACCTCCTCTCTGCTCCCTCAACATTTAATCAAAGCTCCATAGGTTCTTCCTTTGAGCCTTTATTCTGTGGCCTTCAACACACCCTTGTGTTCCATGGGGCATCTTTTTATTACAACATCCTGGCTTTATAATAGAGTTTAATTTCCTTTTAAGATCTTTGTAAACTAAGAGTGACAGTCATGGACATCAGTTCTCATGGAGTCTCACCCACTTTCAGAGGTATCAAAAAGCCCCCATGCATTARTTAAACCCTTAAACACCCAAGAATATAATAGAGTGGCTAATGCATGGGAAAGTTTTTTGTATACAAGCTCCTGAGAGGACAGGTTTATACAGTTCATCAGCTCTTGATCACAGCTATTCCCCCACCACTGGCAACTCAGCTTCGGCAGTTGAACTGTAGATCACAGAAAACATAATTACTGGCATTGCAAAGCCAAACTTTCCAAAAGCCACTAAACAAACAAATGTAAAACTGAAAGTTGTCCCCAAAATTTCAATTCAATSCTCTTGAGCATTCCCTAACACTTCCTAACATTGCATAATCATGAACTGCTGTCCCCCTTAATTTTTGTTTGGTTTTTTACTCAAATTGGATGTTTCCATCCACTTATGTGCCACCATAGTCAACAAAATCTATGGGAGACAATTTCTGCCTTTTGATCTGGGCAGCAGCTGAACAATGAAAAGCAGCTGAGCA
Organism: Malurus melanocephalus; assembly: GCF_030028575.1. Taxonomy (NCBI): domain Eukaryota; kingdom Metazoa; phylum Chordata; class Aves; order Passeriformes; family Maluridae; genus Malurus; species Malurus melanocephalus. The sequence continues at coordinate 854,678 of NW_026623262.1, forward strand.
ACCATTATGTGAGTTGTCCCACGGCTTTCATCATACTCATTTACCTGMAACAATTGCACGTACACAGGCTGGCCCCACACAGGAACTGCAAGAGGTTTACTCTCTCAGTAAGAGCAGGTTTCAGATAATACAGCTTTTAAGAATTGGCAGTGACCACATACAAATATTTTACAAACTGAGTCAATTTGGAAAGATTTTCTGGGAGGTCACAAATGTATCTTTGTACTCACTGTGAATGCTACTTCACAGGTAAACTCAAGCACTAGTTACAAAACCTGAAGAAAAGCACACAAGAATTTGCTGTTTCATTTATTGTTACATTTCTTCAGTTCATTTCTGAAAATACTAAAAGTAATTGTCTTTTTTTTTTTTTTTCCCTAGAGAGCTAGGGTGGAAACTGTAGTCAAATCATTAGGGTATGATGATAACTAAAAGACAACATTGCCTTCAAATAGGAAGTGTCAGGTGAGCTTCAAAGCAGCMTTTTTATTGATTAAAAACATGCAAAATTTCTCTAAATAACCTCAGTAGGGTATTATGAAAACATAACTTTTCCATGATTAGACAAAAAAAAGAACACYGAATATGAGCACACAGGAGGAATGTCAGTAAATGCATCAGGATGACATCTGTCTGGAAATTTACAGGTATAATCTCAGTGCAATTTCCAGACAGCTGTACACCTCATTTTCAACAGCATGGAAAAATCCAAGTATCTTACCAACACAGTAATTGCAACAATGGGTAGGGACACTAGCACATCTTAGGTAATCTCCTTATATTCAATTACAGGAAAAATACTTTCTCAATGCTCCTTRGCTATTGACAATGAGCCAAACCTTACATGAAAATTGGATTTGTACCTACAGACAACATGGCCTTTTAACTCCAATACTGGAAAAAATACCCTTCTCATATTGCTCATTGCATAACAAGCAAATGGATTATATAGTGCACAAGGCAGGGACCCGTGCTCAACCTCTGTCAAGTTTTCTTATCTGACTCCATCCAAAAGTGCATGTCTAACTTTGGTTATCTAAAGACGTAGTTCAGGGTTCAGAAAGTCTGTTGGTTTGTGATGTCTGCTCTCTTACAGTTGTGCATAGGGTGTTCAGGATGAACACTGAATGCTTATCTATATGTAGATATGTCTGGTCACTTCCACTGACTCACATGGTTACTATGGCAAATAAACTAGAGGACAATACACAAATGTTTGATGAGGCACTAAAGCAACAAGGGAAACTGAGGAAAATTGATCTGTAAACAGGAAATAGGCCCCTGGATTTTTTCTCTGAAGGATGGGGGCAAATGAAAAGCACTTGTCCCATGAAAGGATTTCCCAAACGTCTAAGGCTTAAACACCATAAAATATATCCGACACCTGAGAGAAATTCTGAGTGTACCGAAAGCAATAGAACACAGAGAACAGGAGAATGCCAGATACTGTTACCTATAAGCTTGAAGCTATATGCTAACACAGAAATGGTTAAGGATACACTACATTCATCTCAGTTACCTTGGAATGCATTTGTAAAAGATCTTCCTTCTTAAGAATGCAATTTATCAGCTCATCTTTAATTTCGCAGTAGTCCACCTCATTATCTACGTTAGTTACGGGAATTTAATTGGTATTTTTCATATAACATCTTGTGTAAGACAGTGTGTATGTTCAAGCTGGTTTTGAAACCATGTTTACTTGCATCCATTCACTTTGTTCTGTGRCCGAGACCAGGGCACGTATTACTGTTATGTCACAGAACTGTAAGTGCAATTAWAGTCTTCAAAATACTCTATCTGCCAAAAGAAAATACATGAAGCTAGTACAGTCAGCTCGCAGAAAGTCAAACTAAGACTTCAGCAATAATTATGTATGTTCAGGTCYGTTGAAACAGACTGTGCTAGAAATCAGGCCCCAAATCATTGTGCATGGTGAAATTCACCTCTCTAAAGCAAAAAATAAAGAAAATATTATTAAATAAATTAAATTTTTAAAAAGAAAAATATATAAATTGCTTTCWGCAGAGACAAAGTTGAAGAGACCTCCTAAATGTACAAATTTCATTCTTTGTGGTAGGGCATCAACCTTTCACTTGGCTCAGCAAGAAGGTAAGCATGCTAAACTCAAATTCAAGTACTCAAAAATTAGTTACATAGTTACCAGTYTGACTGGGGAAAAAATGCAGAAGTCACAAAGAAACCAGTATTTTAACTTAGTGATTACAAATGCTTCACCTGGAAAATCATTGTCAAGTCTTGTCCATTTGCCTCATATTATGGTTAGAGCTGCGTCTACTCTATCTAGACACTTAAAATATTTTTCTTACGTTTTCGCATACTAACATGACTAACAGTATGTGGTAAAATTATTAAGAACAGGGYATAAGGGTTACAGCTCTTCCTTGACCTAAGAAAACCTATCCACTCATTTTGACATAGGCAGCTTATTACTTACATGTTCTCAATACTGAGTACTCGGTCACTGGAAGACTACTCAAATTTGGCTTGCATCCTCCTAAAAACAAGAAACCCAAAGCCCCAATTAAAACAAAACAAAACAAACCAGAGGAATTAACAATGCTACACACAAGTTAGCAGATGCTGCTTTGCTTAGGAAAACCATGGTAAAGCAAGCTGCAGTACTTAAATAAGCTGTTTCTGGTGTGTGACCTGCTACAGCTGTTGCTTATTCAGCCAGCAACTGATCAGTAAAGAAATCCCACTACATATAACAGCCCCCCTTAAAAAAAACACAGCAAACAAACCCAAAACACCAACCCACAACAATAATTTTGGCATCACAAATTAAAGCTTTGGAAATATTTTTAGAATGTGACCCAAATCTCTATAAAGTCTCTCCACATACTAACAAATGTGACCATTTGCAGTCACACCATATCCCACTATTTTGCCAGACACTGTTTATTACTTACACAARTACAGTTTAAATGTAGTCCATCAAATATATTGATTGCAGTGTATTGTCTCTTGTGGTAGAAATCCAATAGCTTTTTGTTTTTTTATTTCTTATACATTTCACCACTGCTACACCACTCAATCCTTTCTGCCACTGTGTCACAGGACTGTATGAACAAACCCTCTTCTTCTTGAATTCTCCTGCAGAAAGCTACTGCACCTTTTCTTCATTATGTTCAGCAATTTGTCATTACATTTAAATTCGTGGCCAATAACAATACAAAGAACTTCCTTTTTTTTTCCTGTTAGCTATTTGAGTAAATACTGATTTTAAGACTGTACTATTGACAAAGTAGCTTTCTCACAGCTCTCTGTTACTTCCACTTGGCACTTTCAATTAAAATGTGTTTTGTTTTAATTCTTATCTCCTTCTCCGGCTGCAGTTAAACTTCATTAGCTAAAGACTTTATTTGTTTAGGTCTAATAGCATGCTGCTTTCTGTTGAACTGAAATGGAGTAGAGTCGGGTGTATTATTCTGTTGCATCACGTTAAGGCCAATACTGGAATTTGACTTGCCTAAGAGCTGTGTAAGAGCAGGGAGTCAGACCGGATGCACCTGCAGTGAAATCGCTGTTGTGAAACAGTGTGTAGTATTCCTAAAACGCTGCATAGGCTCACAGAAGGGTTTGGGTTGGAAGGGACCTTAAAGATCACGTAGTTCAAACACCCCTGTCATGGGCAGAGACAGTTTCCAGCAGAGCAGGTGGSTCAGCCGTGGGCAGGTAAGCACGAGGAGCAGGGCTGAGTCGCAGATCACACAGGCCTTGGAAGGGCGAGGGACATTSCCGCTGTCCCCGTGCCCAGGAACCCAGAGCCGCCGGGGACCCGCTCCCGGCGCGGCCACAGCGACACCGCGCGGCCACA
>NW_026623262.1:858784-872982 GCF_030028575.1 Malurus melanocephalus
CACCGGCAGATGGGAGAGCACCGGGAGCTGGGAGAGCACCGGGAGATGGGAGAGCACCGGGAGCTGGGAGCACACCGGGAGATGGGAGAGCACCGGGAGCTGGGAGAGCACCGGGGGCTGGGAGAGCACCGGGAGCTGGGAGAGCACCGGGAGCTGGGAGCACACCGGGAGCTGGGGACGCACCGGGAGCTGGGAGCGCACCGGGAACTGGGAGAGAACCGGGAACTGGGAGTGCACCGGGAGCTGGGAGAGCACCGGGAGCTGGGAGAGCACCGGGAACTGGGGGCGCACCGGGAGCTGGGAGAGTACCGGCACCGGGGGGCGCACCGGCAAGTGGGAGCGCACCGGCAAGTGGGAGCGCACCGGCACCGGGGGCGCATCGGCAGCTGGGGGCGCATCGGCAGCTGGGAGCGCACCGGGAGCTGGGAGAGCACCGGCACCGGGGAGCGCAGGCCGCGCTGTCCCAGGAGGGGCACAGGGGCTTCGGGAACAAGCGTCTGCTGCACAAAGAGAATTGCCAGGCTGGGGAGGGGGGCATCACACCTGTTCCCACCTGCTTGGTTTAAAACAAACACAAACACACAGGGCTTCTCTTCTGATGCATGCTTGGACTTGGACGTAGATTAGACATGTTCGCAGCTAAGAAAATGTATTTACAATTCCTCCCCTCGCTCACAAGTGGCCATAAGTATAAGAGAGGGGGAATGAAGGTTCAGAGGCACAGAGGGTCATTCTCTTACAGCRTAGAGCAGTGTATTGTTTTTGTATCAGCAATAATCTGGAGCAAACACACCAGCCTCACAATTGATTGGCATTTGGATGAAAGCATAGCAAGAGTTCTGTAGGCACAGTTCAGGAGATGAAAGTATATATTTAGAGGAAAGGAACACTTATCTCTGTGTTTTCAAACAAAGGTTCCCAGGTTTCATAAGTAACCCAAGCTCCTGGTCAAATAGCAGAAGTGAAAGTTTGTGTTTTAAGTAAGGAGGGGAAAAAAAACTCAACAGAAGGATTTCAGCATTTGGTAGTGAGGGCTCGTTTTGAGACAGCACAGAAAGTACTGACAGGCTCTGCAGTCCCTGACAAAAAGTGATGTTACTTACAAGGTACACTAGTTCCAATAGCAAAATACTGTGACAGAGGCTGGAGTTTCAGCCTGGACTTTCACCCACAGCCTTTACCTTGCTCTCTTCACAAAGTTCTCTGATGGCCTCAGCTGCCTTTTGCTCTCTTGGCTTGATAGTGCTCAGCCTTCAGATGCAGGGGCTCTGCTCTCCACAGGGCACACGAGGGCTCACCAGTAACTCTAAATTTACTAAAATTTCTGCTAGAAAGGAGGACAGGAATGACTCATTTTCACAGCCCTGTATACACGAATGCTTCCTTCAAGTTGGGTAACACCCAACACCCATTGCCTAAACACTGATYTGTGCATGAATGCAAAAACATTTTCAGAAGGGAACTGGTTTCAGGCCTTATCATATATACTGTTCATACAAGCTTGGAGTAAAACAATTTTTGCACACAGGCRCATGCAAAAGGTAGTCAACGTGGTCCCCTTTGGGAAGGGCAYTGCACAGTGATAAAGCCCTGCCCCAACTGCAGGGAGAGATGACCAGTTCGTGTTTTGGAGAGAGAAAGGATGGACAGCAACTAGCTGTCCCCCAYCCACCTTTAACTCAGAGGTGCTTAGGCAGAGATATCTCTTGTATTCTAGCAAAAACAGAGGAAAAAAAAAAAGAAAACAAGTAACAAGAAGAACCCCATTTTGAAAATGAGAAACATAYCTATGTAGCCTAAATCTCAGCATTCTTGAAGAAATCACTTTTTTACTTGCAGAAAACAAAAGTGGTAATAACAAAGACAAAAAATTATGAGAATGAGAAAAGCCTTATTGCAGGATCATATAGACAGCTTTCATGATGGATTGCTATTTTAGATTTTGAATGTAGCTTTTGCGGAAGTCATATATCTTAAGCCACAAATATGTTTTAGGATTAAAGAAGAGATTATCTGAACTGAGGTTGTTGTTCARTAGACAGACAGATATTGGACACAAGATAATGTTAGCAGCAACCACACAATTTCTTCTGTGTGTTTAATCAAAGCATTTCTGTGTCACTCAACCTTTTCTTGGGATCATTTCTGTACTTGAACTGCTGTTGAAAATCTTAGATAGGTTAAGAGCTTGATTGCCAATGATCTATTTCATTAGTTAACCTAAATAATACAGTAATTGTTGTAGAGATGTATGGGCCAATATTCAGTCCCCAAATCTGGGGGATTAAATTTGCTGGGACTAATTTACTATATTCAGTGTAAAATGGAGTCAGACTGGGTGAGAGGGCAGAGGGGAGAAGCCTGTGCACAGGAGGCAAGAAGGTCACTGGAAATTGCTGAACTGCAATCAAAGGAGTTGCATGTTTCTGTGTGTGCTCTGTGCAATACATGAGCCTTCCTGCAACTGCAGGGAACAGCCAGAACTTTACAGCTTTACAGGGTAGTCCATGGGTTACTTTTAAATCAACAGCATTTTTTGAGTTCAATGAARGAAGCACTATGTTGTAGTTACGACAATATCACAGCATGTTCAGCTCAGTTCCCTTTTCCTGAAGCCAAGAATGTAATTTGATTTCTTGAAAACCAGAAAAAAAAATATTTTCTTTGGTAAAACATGCAACAAACAGTCCTACTAGCTGATCATTAGATTCATACCTCTGTGTTCTCATTCAAGGCTACTGCCACTGAGGTCTGCAAACAAAGGTCTCTCAGCCTGCTGAGCCAGCTCCTTTACAGCTCAYCAGTTTCCCCCTCTCCACCGTGGCTTCTCTAGCCCAGGCATCAGAACCACTGGGTCTCCAGGCTACRTGAGTGTTGATGGCCTTCATAGAAAGTTGTCTGCCTCAATCTCTAAAATGAAAGCATCAACAAGCAGGSTCCAGAGATGTCAAAGGATCCACAACCTGTGGAAGAGTAAACCTGATGCTTAAGTTTTTGCAAGACAGAGGAGTTRTAGTACAGAGCTTTTTAGCTCAGGGTTTTAAATGACCCTTCTAACTTCTGAGGAGAAGCTGGAAGTGCAGCCTGAATTTGAACCTCCTTTGGACGTTTATCAAAGGGTCTTAATTTGGACCGGGTTCATCAAMGAATCTGAAAAGCTGAACATCTATGATCAAGAACAGGGCTCCAAAGTCAAAAGGAGGGTTTTGTTTGTTTCATATTCCCYGGCAGCTTTCTGCCTTGTGGAGACACAATGAACAAAAACTTAACTAGTGATTTTCCATGTCATCTCCCCCTGGCAAGTGCCTAGCTTGCTCTGCCAAGAGCCAATGACCACATTTCATCCAGTAGTCACCTACAAGTACAGCACCACTAACCACTGGTCTTCAAACATTCTTTATCCTAAAGTAAACTCATTATTTCTCTTTATCTGCAGGTGTCTAATCTTCATTGTATGTAGGACCAAAGTCCTCTGAGCATTACTGCTGTGCTGCTGTGCACTGGCAGGCAGGAGAGGAGAACAGCTCACCCCAGCTCCTGCCAGGCTCACTGCTATGCTCCTGCTGAAGCCAACRTGCACTTTTGTTAAAGATGCAACTGTGGTTGTCCTCAATGTAACAGTCTGCACCAGCAATTAAATAAAAGTAAAATTTATTTGGTATAAGACAGAAAAATAAGAAGAACAAAATCACTTACAAAATAAATGTTAAGCAAAAAAATTCACAGAACTAGATTAATATTTTATAAAAAGCTCAAACTTTAAGCAACTGACAAAAATATTACTTTCTGCTCAGCCTGTTTTATGTTTCCCTCTCTTGTGTGGCTTTTGAAGTCCAAATYCAGATGTCTTCCCCTGCATGCAATAGTTTACACTAAGGAATATTCATCACAAACTGTGTTTCAAAATGGAAACATACATGAAAGGTTACCCCCTTTTTCAAGACATGCGGTTTCCATTTTCTCTTTTTCAGAGCGTACCTACCTGCTGCATACTCACTGAGACCATACACGTGCCCTGCTTCTGCCTCAGTTACTCCAATACTCCCCTCCTTGTCAATGCTCCAGTTAAGGTTTTAACTGATGGTCCAAGCACATCCATCTTACAGGCTACAAGATTACCATTTTCATCCAATTTACATGAAGAACCATTCCATGAATTTGCACTTAATGTGCTCCTGGGTATCTTAGGTGAGATTCTCCTTATTTTCTGGCGAATACTGTTTGAAAGATTAAAGCTCACACAATCTGCGTTATACTGAGTCAATGTACCGCTGTAGCAGGTTGTTTGCACAYAACTCTGAGACAAAGGTGCTCACACCACTGCAATGTGGAACAACAAGCATGCACATTTTATACCGTAATTTTTACTCCAGTACTGGTAAAAAACAATTGGCTGAATGTTGTTATTTCMTTGAGCAATCTTCTCTTTTCCAGCATCCCATGGCCAAGGGGCCCTTTTTAAGTCCCTCAGCATTTGACATTCTGGGTGAAATAATCTCAGTTTGATCATTCAACTCCATTCTTTAGTTCCAAGGCAAAAAGTACCCTTTCTATTTCCATACTTCTGTACAGAAAATTGTTGTATTACAATACATGTGATGCATGATAGGAATTTAGCTCCTTTATCCTCTGCTCCAAGACAGACCTACAAGTGTCATGTAAATAGTTGATGCTGCAAGAAGAAACTACCGCCCAGTTTTTTAAGTGACAATGTAAGGAACTTCTTTCACAGTTCTGTTTTGCAGAAAAAAAAAAAAATCTTATGATTCTTTTGGTGTTGGGAAATGCCAGCTTTTAAACAAGAACTTTGCAACCTTATTTATTTCATTTACAGAAATATTTACTTCCTGAATCACAAACTGAGTTTCCTTTMACAACTCTGAACATTCATCACTGTGACCTCTTCTCCCAGTGGCTAATGCAGAGTTACAACAAACATAACATGTGCTTTTCTTCCAAAAATATAAAGGAGGAATTATTTTTACATGGTACGAAAGTTACTCTCATTTTATTTATGGAGTTGAATTAAACAAAAATGAACATCCACGGCTGTTTTCACACAATGTGAGCCTTAGTGGTAATGTAAGAAGACAGCATGAGGTGTAAAGGTTTATAATACAATGCCATGGAAACAAACCCAGCAAATCTTATATGCAAGCAGTGATTAAAATTTAGTTCAGTAACCTATTGAACCACACTGAAGTCAGCTGGAYTGTGTGAGCAGCAGCGTCACACACTGGTTTGGGGACAGGTTTAAATTTTCAGTGTGATATCAGCAATTGATTGTGAAGCCAACCAGTCCACCTGGTTGTGCAGACTGAGCACATAACAACAGCAGGGTTTGGCTCAAACACTGTAAAATGCTACTGTCGGCACTATTTATGTTAGTACCTGGAAGAGCAACTTCTATTAATTTTTCTATTGAGACATAGAAAAGTTGACTAAAAAAGTCATAAGGCACCATTGATTCAATCTGGTTTGTATTATGCTTTTTAACACTTCATAGTGAAATAAATACTTTAATACTGATCATACTGTGAATAGCTACTGTTACATGAAGCAATATATTGAATGATAAAATGCTGCATTGTTCTGGAATATATCTAGGGATATATTCCAGCATAACATATAAATGGAAACGTTATGTGAACAAAAATGCCTCTTTCTGCAGTGTTAAGCTATTTTACATGTATGCCAAACGTCCATTCTGAAGACGTTTCTAGAGGAAAAAAGAATTGCTAAAACCTAAGCAGCTCAGGATTCTTGGCTTGTTAACTAGGAGCCTTTTATACAGCACATTTTGAATGAAACTGAAGCTGGTTTTCCAAGTCTTTGGTAGTGGTCCAGATTTCTGGTCAGAAAACCTTGCTGAAAAGATCAAATACAAGATATTTTGAGTGATACAGAGAGTTGTCAGGACATTGGGCAGCATTTTAATTGACTTACAAAACAGTCATGTTGGAAGCAGGTAAATTACAAAAAACATGTATTTTCTGTAGGGTTGGGGTGTTTTTTTGGCTGCATAGCTATATGGATATTAACAAGGATTTGGCAGGTCAAGGTACTGAAAATATTGTATTTTTAAATTCAAAACATTGTTCCTTAGAAAGTTATTAAGTGCTTCAGTTTTAAAATATGAATACAATAATTTATCTTTTAAGTTATTATCTTAAAAATCTTATTTGGACTTCTATTCACACAGTAATATCCCAAAGAGACAGGCACTTTAAGTGACATCCATAAAATACATATAACAAATTCAGCATTGTGCTAGGTTTGATCCCAAGGTGCACCTGTCACATGGAGGTCCCACCAGTATCTGTTTAAGAAACTCTTACAGCCACGATCCTGCAACTGGATGCAGATACATCCCCGCGCCTGCGCATTTCATTGCAGGTTCAAGACCATAAACAGTAACTTAAAATAGGTCATYAGATATAAAAATGTAAAAAACAGGTACATAATGAAATGCTATCACAGCTGGCAAGATTTTGTAAACAAACACTGAAAAGACCAAATTAAATGGCCAAATCCAACTCTAGTCTCATCCCCTTCAATGTGATGTCCAGGCTGTCAGGCAGACAGGGGATCTRCCCCTCCTCGCTCACAGAGCAAAAAGCCCTATGCACAGACATTTCAGTGGGGTCCAGACTCTCTTTGGCTAAATTCCCTAGGTTTTCAAGGACTSACCTCATTCTAGCCACAGAGTGTGCTTAGGATCATGTCTTCCATGCTAGAGAAACATTTTCTTAACCTACATGCCTAGTTTTGATGTTTTGTTTCAGTTTTTTTTTAACAACACTCCGTGAAGCATGACTGCTGACACAGGCTTGGTAGGGATCCCAAGGAGAACGCTGAAGAAAACATACTGCTGATGAGACTGAGGGGAAATTTTTCAGAGCCATACTTTAGAGGTCCAATTAACAAAGAGCTATCATTCACCAATATTTCAAATCCAGAATTATAATCTTCCTCTAATTTCCAAAGGCACTTTATACGCACTCAGATCCACTTGTAACATTCACTCAAACAATGAGCTCTTTTCTTATATACAAAATTCAAAAGCCATTAAACATATTAACCACTTGTCACAATGTTAGAATACTCTTTCTTCTACTAATATAAGCCTTGCAGCTCTCTGCAGAGACTCCTTTCAGCAAAGTTTTAAAGGACTGGCTTCATGGTAAACTCTGAAGACCAAATTATTCCATTTCTCTTGAACCACTGCAGACAGCAAATTTTGGATGCTCCCATCTGAATGCACAAACCCTGGACCCCTTTCACAACATCAAAGGGCTTTCACTTAGGAACAATTTTTACTTCAGTTGCTCCCCCATAATGCAAGTCAAACACAATCTCTCTGAGACTTGTGACCTAAATGCCAAGAAGCTTTTTAAGTCACACCCCATCATTTAGTTGTACCAAAGAAACAACTGAAAAGCAGTCTGTGGAGCACTGGCATTAGTGATGCTYTACAGGAGGAGCCTGCAATTACAGTAATTGCTGTATTTGCACCCAGACTACTTTCTGAGGACTCTTCGCATGCAGTATCAGGCAGAGGGCATTACAGCAATCCAGAGCAYGGATGACATGATGTGAGTTGGTCCRCATAAGAGTAGGAATGAATTAGGTCACAGAACGCATAACACTATWTAAAAAATAGGAAAGAGGGATAAAAAAATATATCTTTTTATGCTGAAGAATTCTTCACTTGTGCTTTTCTTTGGAAGATTCTCTGCAGATAAAAACAAGGCCAGAGACACTCCATCCTTGAGGCACGATGTCCTGTGTGTTGTTTAAAWTTTGTTTGACTAAGATGAAGTGAAAAAGTTAAAGATGAATTCTTTGTCACCATGTAGTAGGTCCATGGCTTGCAGAAGTGGATGGGCTGAGTTAGGCATGCTAAGAAGGGTCCAGGGGACTCATGGCTACACTTTTTACCCAGCAACTGTTTTTTAAAACATCAAAAACTTTATCATTAAAATAATACAGCTACTGTACCCAAAGTAAATGAAACAGGTTTGTTCAAGCTCTATCAAATTCAAAGCCAGACCTCCCGTGGAGCTCTCCAGGGGACAGGGCTGGACATGGTAAGCATGATGCACGTATGCTGTGTATGGTCCACAAAATGCCTGCAGTATAAGCAAATAAAATTCATAGCTTTGAGCAAATATAGTCCATAAGCCACATCTACTACTTCTGTAATAGAGACTGAAGTTTGTTCCAGCTGACAAGCCAAAAGTGGAAATCAGTCAAGACAGACAACTTTCCAGTCATGTCAACAGGAGAGCTGACTTGAAGGAAACTTGAGAACAGATGTCACCCAAAGATTGGCCAGAACCATTTCACCTTGGTATAGGTGGGAGCGGAGGGGCACCTCTTTCTTTTCGGACTGACCCACCTAAAAGAGAAAGAAAGGTTTTATGGTTGCTCTTCCTGGAATATTCCTTCCTTTGAAGGGGGAGTTTACATCCAAGCAATTAATTCAGTAACTGGTGAAGATCTACCAGTTTGATACTGGGCCATTAAMAAAAATGAATCTTTGTAGATTTTCTGGTTAGTTTATTAAACAACATCAGAACTTCAAACACTATAAAATAAAGTTTTCAACTAATGCTATCCCTAAACACAYGTATTTTTGTCTCCTATCCCCTTCCCAAAACAGACTGACAGTTCTTGTCAGCCCAACTAATTTATGTGAATACACACCTTCTCAGTGCTACTTGCAGTACACACAAATCTCAATGAAAAGTGGCAAGCTCGAAACACAGTAAAATTTCAAAGCTCTTACTCTTTTTCCCTATATGAAGATTTTTCAAAGCAAACTCATAAAAGGAACATAAAAAAATGCTWGTGTTATTTTGCCTTCCTTTGTGGACTAAACAAAGGGGATGAAAGCTACCAGGCCAAAGTAAAGGGTCAGACACTAAAAGGAATGTCTGCTTCAAATCAAAACTTCATCATCTGGGAACAGGTGAGAAACATCTGAGTGTACAGATGATTACAGGATAACTATGACCCATCAATGTCACTGGACGTAAAAGAAAAAATTGATCTATGGGTGTATCAGGCAAAATACCACTAATGAAGGTAGGAAACATTTGTGCTGTAGAAGACATGTTTGAAACCTGAACTGGAACAGCATGCYACACTGATTGGAAAACACTAAATCAGACTGAAATGTATACCTAAGCTCTGATGATCGGAGAACATGGCTTGGAAGTAGAGTGCAGTACATCTGGATTTAATCAGCCCAGCAAAACAAAAACAGAGAGGAGGATATGWCTGCTCCCTTAAAAAACATTAGGGGTTTAACACACAAGAAGAGAGAAAAACTAAACTCAAGGATGATGCTGGCACAAGAATAAATGAGTTGTGTACAAGTTTAGATGGAAAATGAGGAGAAAGTACTCAGGGATTTTGTGGCTCTGCCTTCCTGGAGCAGAAAGGCAGACTATAATGGCAGAGCTGCTCACTKACAGGACATGTTTCAACTTAAAAACCAAACAATTCCCCACTCAAATACAAGTTTAAGAGGGCTTGTACCTGCTAACCTGTGGTGAGGATAGACAACCAGACTGTTAGTATGAAAAGTTTGGAAACCTCAGCACCTCYTCCCCATCCACACTTTTTAGGACAATACACTGAAATTCCAACTTACCTCTACTTTCATTTCTTGCTAGTTTACTGGGATAACTTCTGTTCATGGGTACATATGGCTCTGGAGGTGGCAAATCAGATATAGGATGAAATGAAAATCTGCTTTCCCATTCATCTGAAAAAAAATAAACGCAATTTACTCATTAGTTTTCTGACATAGCTTAGGAAAGTAAATTGACAGTAACATTATGTTTAATGCATATTTTATATTGAAAAGTGCTAACACAGGTGACTGAACCTGCATTCTCTCAGGAAATCAGGGAAGATGATGCTTTAGGTGAGTTTGGGATTGAAAATTTTTATTAACTTTGATGGGTGACTTTGCCAATTTAATGCAAAATCACTGATCAGGAAGACAGCCATTATTGCACTAAAATAAGTCTTACTCTCCCTTCCACGTATAACAGATCTGCTTTTTTTAACACACACACACACACATACACATATATGTGCCACCGGAACTGCAGTTTCTCCTAATTTTGTTCCTGGTATAGTATTTCCTGTTATTCACATGTCATTCATATACAGAGCTCAAAAGCATCATTAAAAGCACACTCCTATAAGCCCTGTTTTTTCTCTCTTAATATTTTTACTGGAAGAAGAAAATTTGGGGGCATTGTGCTAAAATTTATGACAGAGAATCCTGTGTATAACTAGTGTCAAAAAAGGAAAAATACGTCACTTGAAGATATATCTCTTTAGACAACTAGGGGCCCTGTTGCTGTACGTACTGAGTGTTGCTGTACGTATAAGGTTTCTAAAGACTAAAGCAAGCTAACCAGTATCTCCATTGAAATAATAGGAAATGTTCCAAGAGCTCTGTTCTGCACTTGAATTTGAAAACCTACAAAGAAGAAAGCGTGGGCTAACTTAAACTTTGTCATTTCTTCACTTGCTTGCTTCAGGACTTTGCACCCATAACTTTCTTGCAATATTGTTATATTTTACTGCATCATGTAACATCAGGAATGTAATATACTGCATAATGCAATACAAAGCTGAGTAAGTTCTACCTGCTGTTTGTAGCTGTGGTTATTTGCTGGGATCCAGTTTTTCTATGTTTACTCCCAACAGCTGCAACCAGAAACTATTGTGTAAAGGAGCTGCACATTCTGAACCTTGCAAATACCTTGTGGAGGMAAAAATATGTGATCCTTCTGCCTTATCTGATGTGTGAAGATGTTTCAAAAGTACGAGCTATAGCTTCATTTTCTGTTTGCTTTTTCTAACCTTATAAATGTCAGAAATACCAATTTTGGCCTCCTGTAATTAACTGAAGGATTTATCTGTTCTATGCAAATAGAAAACAATTAAAAAGAAAGCATGAWGAATCTTTAAAACACAGCAATCTTGGACCTCACCTTTTCAATAAACATTATCAGAAATAGATACTTGACATTTTCAGCAATCTCTTCCCTCATCTGTTTTTCAGCTTTCAGCTTTTGAGTCATCTAACTTGTTCCGACTTCYAAAGTGTCAGTGTAGCTGTGGTTTGAATTCATATTAGAGTTGAAACAATCCCCTTCCTTTTTTCAGGGTATTTTTCAAAGGGTTATTCTGGAAACTGTATTTTGACTTTGCARTTCTGCTCTATGTATGGCATCCTTACGCTGTTCTTACTTGCCAGGGTTAAATGAGACACAAGTGACACCTGCGCTGGTCAGAAATCAAAGGTTGCCACTAGAAACAAAGTTTCCATCCTAAACCTTTTTTTAAGAATTAAGGCCAAAAGCCACTACACAGCGTCTGTGCAAGGCAAACAAGTGGAGRATGGCTCACCATCACCTGGATCCTGGAAGCCGTTTCTGACAGCTGCTGAAGGTGGTGGCGGTGGCGGCGGCGCTGCCGAGCCCGGCCGGTCCGGGGGAAGCGGAGGCCGTGCTCCACCTCGCTGGCTGTCCAGTCCTGCCCGGGAAGGCAGCTGGGGAGTGGCAGGCAAAGCCCTTGAAGTGCTTCCATTCCTGCTTATGGGAGGAGGTGGTGGCAGGGGGCCTGGAGCAAGGCAAGAGGCAAGCACACAAATGGTCAGCACCAGGGGTTACTCTGCCTGTGGAAAACTGCTGCATCCCAAGGCCTCCCGCTAACAAAACAGGCTGTTTCAGGACCCCTGGYCCCAAGGAGTAATGGCCCTCAGCACCCACTTCCCTGCTCTCCAGGGTGTTAGTGCTGATTCGGAGAGTACAGCTCAGAGGAGCAAGATGTATCTGAACATAAATACAATGCAGTGTCCACTTTTCCATTCCCCTCAGCTGCAGAGGCCTCTTGTAAAGGTGCTGGTCCTTGAAGCTACTTTTAAACCACTCTAGGTTAACAGTGGCCACAACAAGCAGAAGCCACAGCTGGAACCCAGGGTWCTGTGGAGGTCCAAACTGTAATGCATCTCCTTTCAATGTACCATTGTAAGGCAAGAGGATGTGTAGCAGAAGACAACTGCTACCCTCAGAGGCTCTTTGCCCATAGGGGTGGTCCCCTCTGAGTGTCATAGCCAGGGTCTGTGGTGGCACACAGGGGAACTCAGTGCAGCAGCAGGCTGCATTAAGCAGCAGCCCATCAGCTCACTCTTTTAGAAACAAACGAGCTGCATGACAGGTTTCTTAGCAGTTGGAGAATATACATCTCACTCTAAACTGGAAACAGACYTCACACATAGACCAGCATTTCCAGTGTTTATGTATCTGAGTAAATGGCATGATGACATGACAGGTCAAATACGAAGACACAGCCCACATAATAAAGACCCAGGGCTGTCCTAAGGGCAGGGGAAGGGTGCTTCTACAAGAAAAGTAAATAAAGACAGGAAAGTTACTGCTGCCAGGGAGAGAAGAACCCATGGTTAGGACACAACAAGGTGAAGCAGAGGGTGTGGAGGGTTATGCRTGTTCAGTTCAGAAGTCTCCCTACCTCTGTTTGGCACAGTTGGGCARCTGACAATTATGTTAATTTTCAATAAATACTTCCCTGTCCTGATGAAATCTATCTACAGACATGCATTTTGAAAGAGAGAGCAGCAGATATTGTGTCTTCAGCGACAAGCATTCAAACCTGTTTCAAGTAACATGCTGTACTTGGTGTATTTTTGCCCCCTTTCTTATTTTACAAATTACAAAAGTTTGCCTTCGGGGAATGGTCTCAAAGACTGAGAAGCATTCAGCAATTTTTAGAATGGGTTTACTTGCTCTCTCTAAACGCAGCTAAACTCCATTGTCTATATTGAACTTCTGCAGAATAGGTGTATTTATGTTTAGAATGTATTGCTACAAGTTCCYTCTACTTATAAAGCCAGAAGAAAGTGCAGGTTTGCTAAAACCATCGGCCTCAGAMGAGTCAACTAGGAAAGCATCGGTGGAAGCCAAGCCTACCACAAAACAAACTCTTGGAAGTGACTGAGTAATTGCAGACACTCTGCAACTTTGATCCTGCAGTCAGTTATAATGGGATTTCTCTGATTTATTTACTGCAGGTTGCACTAGCATTGTGCCATCCTCTGGGCTGGCACCCAGCTCCACATAGCACAGTTTCAGGGTCAGTATTTTCTGTAGCTGCACAGCTGCTGCAGGTGCTGGAGACCCAAGCTAGTTCTAGGWGCTCAAAAGCAACAGAGATGGCTGTGGGAACTCCCATGACATTAATTTCTTTGTCTAGGGCTGGGTGGGTTTGAGATGATTTCTGAGTTTTATTCCGAAGGAGGAAMTGAAAGGTAACTTTATCAAGCTTCCCAGCATTATCTTCTATGCAATGCTTTTGGTCTCCTGATGTTACAGTGCTCGATTGTGCCTAAATTCTCTCATCTCCAAAGGGACAACCACCAGGTATTAAGAGAGCTATGTGAYGTGCAGTTCTTAAATTATGAACAATAGTTTTCAGAGAGGATGAAGTATATTATGAAATAACTCAAGGGAAACAATTCTACTTTTAGTCTAATTTGATATCTACATACGGTAAGTAACAACACTTAGTCATGCTGTAACAACTGCTATTACATTTAACAGCTGTTGRCTAGGTCTTTTATTAAAGCATTTGTATTTGACTGTGTTCGTGTCTCCCAACACGTAAGTTAGGTTCCACAAACCTCCATTCCCAAGAACGCCACCATTAATTCATGCTGGTTGACTCAGGAAGTCAGATGCTGTCACTTTACCAGAAACTTCTTTGCATTAAAGAACRTAATTGGGAAATCCCATTTGCAACCCTTTTCAATTACAGAGATTATAACGAAAGTTACCAAGATCTTCAAAAGTACATGTGAGTACACTAGTGATGCACTGTGACTTTCCTTACGCCACCGCGATGCCCATAAACCCTCACTTCCAGCTGCAGAATCCCTAGTGCCTAACAGGGATGCATTTGTTGCCCATGTGAAACTGGTGCATGCCGAAGCACCGCCGGCCGTGCCCCCGTCCCCGCACCCTACCTGAGCGGCCGGGCGGGTCTCTGACGGGCGGCGGCGGCCTCTCGCCGGGCGGTGGGGGCAGCGGTCCGGAGCGGCCGGGGCTGGGTGCGGGGCATGAGCCCAGCGAGATGTTCCTCTGCGGCAGCCG
>NW_026623262.1:873269-882554 GCF_030028575.1 Malurus melanocephalus
CGGGGTGGGAGGCAGCGGCGGCCGGCCCGAGAAGGGGGGCGCAGCGCCGGGGCCGGGCTGCCGGAGGGGCCCCGCCGACCCTGCGCCCCGGCTGCCCGGGAAGGGCGGGGGCGAGGGCCCCAAGCTGGGCTGCCGGCTCAGCCCCGGCACCGGCGGCGACCCCCGGTTGTGCAGGCTGGAGGCGATGGGCCGGGGCGTGCTGGGCACCGGTGGCGGCGTCGCCTCAGGCTTGGAGCCGGCGTCGGGCCTCGGCGGTGGCACGCGGCTCCTCTGCAGGTCCGGGGCGGCGCTGCGCGGCCCTGAGGGCGGCCCCGGGAAGCGCGGCGGGCCGCTCGGCGGCGAGAAGGGCTTGGCGGCAGCGGAGCGGCCTCCGGGCGGCAGGACGGGCGGGCGGCCTCCCCCGCTGTCTGCGGGCACAGGAGAGGGAGCATCAGCACGGGAGAGGGGGCATCAGCACGGGAGAGGGGGCATCAGCACGGGAGAGGGGGCATCAGCACGGGAGAGGGGGCATCAGCACCGGCGCAGCAGCTCTGCGGTTCCGAAGGGGCGCTCTGCGGCACGGGACACCCATGCCCGGTACCACTGGGGAACAACTCCAGAATCGCAGGTGACATCCCGATATTGCTTACGAGGGGCGACTTAAGTGGCCACAAAGTAATACAAGTGGCGCAGCCATCACACAGCAAGCAATTAACAGTGGGAGGGAAAAATTGGTAAAGACCAATTACTGGATACTATCAACCTGAGAGCAAAGAAATGTTGGCTTTTAAATTACATGAGCAACAAAAGTCCAGCAAAAGGCTCTTTTCAGCCCTTTCTAGTAGCTGTGACCTAAGGATCCAGTTGTGCACATCAGGAAGAATGCTGCCTGCCCTGCAGTTAAGAAGTACTGCAGTACTTTTTTGTGATGCCAGGAACTTTTGTATTAGTACAAGYTCCCAAAATAGACTGTGACACAATAGAAAATACCAGCTCTGAGAGACTGCTTTGTACACATGCACTGAAAAATTGTTAGGCTACAAAATATGTAATGTTTGTAACACTCTACAACCACCATTGCACAGTCTTTCAACTAGCATGAAATCCTATGTCCTTAAACTTAAATAACTCAGTGGCCCCAGATGTCCTTCATTTAAAGGGCCACGAGGCTTCAGGCAGCTGTTTTGTCAGCCAGAAGCACGATACCTGTTCCAGACATGCCTCCATCTRCAGTGTGCATCCCAGCCAGCTGGGATGCCTCATGCACTCCTTAAGCAACRAATCATACTGCTGTGGAGCTGATACAGAAGTACTTTCCATTTGGAAAGTAGTTTTCTTTTTCCTGGTGCACAAGAAAGATCTGGATCCTCCTGCGTTCCCCTCTGGTCCTGTACACCAACAGCTAAGGCAGGATGTAATCTGTGTGACTGTCCCTGGCAGGTAGCAATTCAACACTACCAAGATCCTTAGTTTTCATCAATAACTGGGAGAATGGGTAGAAAGCGAGTCTTTCTTCTCCCTCATAAAAACTAACAGTAAGAATAAAACAAGACTCAAGCTGAAAATTGCATTTCCTAAGAGCCTAAGGTATTTGATGGCTTTTTCAGTCTCAGCAGGTAATTTACTGCAGTGCTATGATGGCTTTAAGCAATATCTTTTTTYACACTGGAAATTCAGATTCTTTCTTACCAGCATCTCGACTTGCAGCAGATCGGAGCTTTGGCATTCCTGCTTGGAAAAGGCCTCCAAGGGCAGGTGGCCCACCACCACCAAAGCCGCCACCACTGCCACCACCAAAACCCCCGCTGCTGCCACCGCCACCTCCTCCAAAGCCACCACCGCCACCTCCTCCAGGTCCTTTGGGTTCTGTTGGGAAAAAAATTCCACATTAGTGAAGCAAGACTGATCCTGCAAAGWCACTTCTTTCATTACAATAATGCTTGTAGCTGGGGAAGAAATGGATGAACTTTCAAAACACACAAGGTTTGGATCATCACAGCTACCATCATAACCACAACTACTGCACTGTGGAGGAGGTGATGCAGTAACCATAATAACCATCGCCTCTGTGTTTCATTAAGCCATCACTTTAGTCAGCTTTACACTTCAAAGCAGAGCAAATTGCTGCGGAAAATTTGGAACTGAGCATGGATGGGATCTCTGAGAATAGCATGTAGTCTTCGTTAGCTTCTTATTTGCTTCTTCCTGTTTTTTCATACTTTTGCTCTCTTATCCTTCCCCTCCACTTCTCCATAAGCAGAAACAGGGCAATCTCACGGGAAGAAGGAGGAAGGCAGAGGGTCCTTCCCCTTGAAGATGTCTCTAGTGATCACTGCTGGGAATGCACAGAACTCTCATTATTGATGATATTGCAACATACCTACTTATTTAAACAAAGCCTACTAAGGAAGGAGATGTCATTGCTGTAGGTTTAGAAGTGCAGTGATAGGATCTTCAGCTGTAAATGTTTCCAATAGGCAGGAATTATTTTATCAGCCCTCCCCCTTTCTTTCCCACTTCTCTCTAATGCCAATATTTCTGCTGTGACAACTGTGTTGCCAAAAGTAAAATGAGAGTGTTTCCACAACTACAATACAGACAAGAGCCCTATCCAGAGCATCACTGTAAAATGAGCAGATGCACAGGTTGGGATATCTGTGGAGATCAGCTCTCAGATGATGGGCTACATGGGTGAAGATCAGTTGCTTAATTTCTTGGCATCTTMATGTCCACAGCTTTGGGTAGGTAAAAATTTCACTGACTTCAAAGTAGTTAGAACATGTGGATGAAGACCACTTGTAAAAATCTCTCCAAGAAAAAAAGAAGAGTGTATCCATGGGAGAATGTTTGGCATTATCCTTCTCTTTCTTAAGMATGCGAGCTCAGTTCAGCTCTGAGTCAGATAGGGTGTGAACCGCTGGAGAAATGCTGCTACTAGTTTAGTCTTTCATCATGATTTGTTAATTGATGTAAACAAGATAATAGGCTGCTCATCATTTTTATCTTACTATTTACCCTCTCCTTTAATCCCCTCCAGCTCATTACAATTGCTAGAATGTAATTTTGCATTCAGAGATAATATGCCTTTAAAAACTCTAGCAGACTGATTGCAAAACTCTATTTTTWAAAAAAAATTACTTTCAGTTGGTCACACTCCTCTGGGCATTTCCTTCTTTCCTCATCATGCTCCTATCACAGTCCAGCCTTTAAYTGCATGACCAAACCTAGACTGAAGTGCATCACATTTGCTAATCAGCCTGTAGAAGTGCCTTTTCTCCTTCAGTATATGAACACTGTTCCTCTGTCAGCACAGGGCCATGCTCCTCACTCTTCTGTTTCTCTTCTGYCTTCCCAATACTTTAGCTACACGGGCATCTCCAGCCTCCCCTCAGCACACCCCAAGATGTGCTGTGAGATACAAGCAGCAGCTTAACTGAATAGAGACCTTATTTCCATTCAGGTAAGCAGAGTCACTGTCTTGTGCTGCTGGGCAGGCTGAGCAGCAAGGCTCAGCCAAAAAGTAACACCCCTGAGTCACAGCAGGAGCRGCAAAACTGCATGCAGCAGTGACACACAGGTACAACTGCGGCTTCTGGCTCTGGTTTTGTTCTAAATGGTACTGGAGTCAGTGGAGTCRTGTCAGGCATGCATTTATTCTTATACTGTTTATGGAAAATTACACTCTGAAATTCCCCTTCATTCTCTGTCCTCTCCTCAGTCCTTATGGGGGTTTTGTTTTTTTGATCTGCTGCAGGTCCTCAGGAGAACTCCTGGTAGGGCTTGTGTAGTTTTCTTATATAAGCAAACCAGAAAATAGAACACTTTATGAGAATTAGTAAACAAATTAGCATCCAAATTTCATAAGCAGTACTTGATTTCTCACCTGTTCATTCACAATGAAAAGAATTTTATGCATGCCAATTTCTAGCACTTTCTTTTATCTACTTCTCTCATTGCACTTCATCTGATGATATATAAAATRATTTTCTGCTTTCAGATATGTAGAGGCATTCATGCCTCCCGAAATCCCAACATGTAGAATCATACTTACTGTCTAGAATTGGAGCACTTCTGTCATTAGTAACAGTCTTCTTGAGCTTTTTTCCTTTGGTAATATCAGACAATAGAGCATTTCGCCCTGCTTGTTCTGACCTGCTTAGGGATGGCTTCTCAGTATTTGCCTGCAAAACAAAAATTAAAAATGAGGAGGCAAAACTTGAAACATAAACCTCAACTTCTGGACACAAAATTCTGCTCAAATATAGTAGTTACTTGAGACTGCAGTGTCTGTTTTAACAACACTGGAGTGGGTAGGTAGCATGCCATCTCTGGTTTTGTGAAAGATATTAAAGGTAGCTGGCCTTGTTATTGACTCAAAGTCCGTAACACTACTGCTATTCTAAYCCACATCATTCATTGGAAACATAACACTTCTGTGTGAATTCACCTTTTTTGAGCTCATGATTTAGAGTCTCTGATTTTTTAAAGCCAAGGCATATCTGTGGCAAATTGCCATTCCAGAGACTGAACAAAAACAGATTACATATATAACCTGATTATACAAGAAGGTGGACATTCTTGAAAGTAGTAGTGAAATACAAATTCTAGATAAATCAGAGCAAAGATGGTTCTTTGTCTATTATTTTAGCTTTGATAGAAATACTTCAAAATGGCAATTGCCACTTTAACAATACAGACCAAATAAAATCTGTTCATACAGACCAAATAAAATCTGTGGACGTATGAGGTTTGTCTCAATGGTGCTCTCTTTTAATTTCACGTTTTAGTGACACAGTTTTTCAAAAAAGAACAAACTCCAAACCATAGACATATACATGCACAAATATATRTAGTTCTTTCTTCTAGGAAATGGTTCCTGAAACACTTTCTAACTTATCAGATAAGTGTTGTGGAGATTTCATGAAGATGAGKAGAGTTGTCATGGAAGGAGACCAAGCAGAGTCCGTATCTTGCTTGTGGTGGAATCCTTACCAAATTTAAACAATAGGATTGATTTTTTTTTCCAGTTCAAGTCATGTAAGTACTGGAATAGAACAAAGGAGAAGGTGGGAGTACACATGTGGAGATAGGCAAGSAGATAGAAAGGATTCCCTGACTTACACAAACTCTTTTCTCTCCACCAGATCAGCCACCAGTGTGGGAGGAATAGAAGTGACATCCACATGAGCACGGAAAGGGAATGGAAATTATGGTCCTTCTCGTAGGATCAATGATCAACCATAAACAAAGTGTTGGAGAGCTTTCCCCAAATATCATGGATACCCTCATCCACACCTCAGTATCTGTGGACATGCTATTCAATGTGACAAGCAGCAGCAGAGAACAGTACATWGGGTACATTTACCTCTTGTAAAACTTACCAAGGCCAATGTTGGGGGTGGAGGGGGAGCTGGAGGTGGGGGCACAGGCATGGTGGAAGGCTGAGCTCTGTCTGCTCTTGCTAAGAAACCTGCACAGCAGAACACAAACACACAAGGTCCAGAGATTAATAYATCTTAATTAATTCATTTCTACTCRGCTRAAAAACATCCTTGCAGCTAACAGGTTTATTTTCTACATTTTTGAACTTTAATTGCATGGAAACCAGCTGCATYTTTTAACAAGGGCTCTCTGCATGATGCCCACTGYCATKCAAACTCATAGATACATACACAGAGTTTGGAACACTTACACAATCCATGCATCACTATGGCAGTGCACAAAATGCAGTAATCAAATCGAACTCAAATCCAACAATCTTGTTTCCATGGAAGTGCTTCAGGATAGTCCCACAGTTATACCATCAACTCTTATTTCAAGAAGGCATCATATGTTATACTCAGAAAGAGACGCTGACCTGTCAAATCCCTTCAGTTGCTAAAAGATTCCCACATCTACACTGTTAGGGTGGGGCAGAACAGCAGAGTTCCAGGACAAACTCATACTTCTTCCTCACTGCCTGCTCTGAAGATTCCACGTTCTCTCATCATTGTTTGAATGCACCTTCCTTCTCCTCGGAAGTAGCACACACCTTCATATTTGGGGTATCCTCCTGGAGGAGAAAGAGTAAGCAGGCAATCCGGCCTCTCAGCTGCAGGCTGCTGCACAGAAAAAAGCCTGGCTGCGAAAGCTCAGCCCCCATAAACTTCCCTGCCAGAGACCAGGCTCCCACTTTTCCCCACCCCCAAGCTGAACTTTAAGCTTCAGGCAATGTTAGGAGGGTCACACCTGAGATATAGAACTTTACTGCAACAAAATTATGGAACAACAAAAGAAAAAAAAAAAAAAAAAGAGTTCCAAGTGTCAAGGACTACTTTTTCAAGTCAAAAAGGCTTTTTGTGGCATTTTGGCACATAGCATGCTGGAACTGTGCCTATCAGGGACTTTGGGGCATTTGTAATGGTGCTATAGCATTTCAGCATGTGCTGTACTCTATCTGAGCTTTCACCTGTGCTGGCCATTCACCTGAGCCACCTTCAATAATAATGATTTGCAACCCCTTATATAATGTTCRCACAAAACAGATAAACACAGATGGAATAGGAATAAGAGTAATTCTCCAGACAACCCCAGGCTGACAGCTGAGGTCCCCAGGGCAGTTATTTACAAGATATACACTGCTCTTACTTTTTCAAGTGACTTCATTGTTTTTGATTAAACCAAGGGGAAGTGTAATTGCACAGTGTCTGTCAAATCAACATCATGCTAYGTACAGTACCCTTTACAGTTAAAAAGACCATTACGAAAATGTGCTGAATGACATGAAATGACATTTGCAGTGTCCCCACCTACGAAGTCTGTAATGGCTCYGACATGATCCATGATTTGTGTCAGAAAAAAACTGGTTAGAAGTACAGATTTATGTCATCATGCTTCAGAAGAATCACAATATAGCTATAACCCTCCCTTCCCCCCCCCCCAAAAAAAAAAAAATTGCTGAGTTACCTTCCTCAGAAGAAATATTTCCTGAAGTAAGACTTTAACGGACTTTGCATGAAACCTTTAGGGAAGGAGGAGTCAGACATATCACCCATAGTTGGGGCTGACTATCTAGAAAAATCATGGAGTCCAAAGTGGTGTGAAGCACCAGTGCTGTCTCTGGTGTCTGCAGGTTTTCATCGCCCATACTGCAGGAACTGTTCCCAGTTACTGCGAAAGAGCAAGCAGAGAGGGGAAGCTGGCGGAGGGACAGACCGACTGACAAAGAGGAAACTGTGTGAAGCCAAGCCTACGCAGCGCTGTGCGAACGCACGCGTTCACCAAGTCCTGCAAACAGACCAGCCTGCTCTCAGCAGTCCTCTGCTGCATTACCGAGCATCTTAAGCTCCTCCAGAGAAACAACAGCTGCGTATTCAGAGGATCTGCTCCAATTTARTTATATTTCCATCTTACAAATTTCTCGTTTTCAGTTGTTACATAAAACTCTCACAAAGCCCTATCCTTTCCCAATCAGCATATTTTAAATGTAATATTTGAAATCTGAAGCCTATTAAAAGCACCAAGACTAATGCTGCTTTGTTCTTCAGCTTCCTGTTTAAAAAAATAGTCAACAGGAAAATTATTTCTTAGTGTAGACCACAACCATCCTGTTTCTTAACACAGTCTTTCCACAGCTGCAGTTTTCGCTAGCTTAACTGTGCCATGAGGGTATTTCACTAAGCTTTTAACTGCTTCGGCTGATTAAAAAGAGAAATTCTGATCTCTGCACKGCTTTGCTTATAGGTCAAAGCAGCCTAGATAATGTACCATGAGTCTTCTTGGAACTCCACGTGTCACAGGAAAGTTTCTGGAGCAGGCAGAATACAGTTTGGTTCAGTATCAGACTTTYAAATGAATCCCTTAAGGCAGCTCAGACCTGAATGCAGGAAGTGAGCCAGGTGGTCTGTGAAGCCTGTARAACACCCTAAGTTGTCTACCTCCCTGACAGAGATTGCTTCCTGCTTGGACTGCTCTGTTCTACTTTTTTTTCCCTTTTAACACGTTGGTTTAGCTCAGTTTCTTAAAGAATTGGTGGGAATAAAGAAGTAAGGGGATGTTTGAAGACTCAGTTCTCTAAGGGGAAGCCACTTTTCACTGACACATCCAACTTCTCTAAAACCTTCCCTGCACACAKTATTTGCAAGGAGGCGGTGGGAAGAAAGGCACTAGATGTTCCCTCCTTCCCTATCCCATCTTACTAACTCCCACCTGGAGTTAACCTCTGCGCATTAGGTAGCATTTCTGGTACTGAGGGRCTCTGTCAACAGAACTGCCATGGAAATTAGATACACACTGGTGCTGCTGTAGAACAAGCCCTGTAGCCCTCAGTGACAGGCTGGAAAATACCATTTTGGAACTACAGGACAACCTTCTGTAATAAACCAAACTCTGGCMAAACAGGCCTGAAATTTAACACAAGCATCCTGCAGGGTTGTTTACTCATGATGTTCTAGAGCACACACTTCCTTTAGGAGCCATCAGGAAAGATATCACGTGGTGTGACTGAGAAACGCGTGTGCCCACACAAAAAAGTATAATGCATACAGTAACAGAAACAGCAAAACTCGCTAGATTGTCACATTTTCGTTTAAAACCAAAGCTGCAATACTGCTTTACTCATACTTTTGTCACTCTGACTCTGCTTCTGCTGAGGAAAAAGATTTTTAGAAACTGAAGCTGAAACTTTGCAGGATGAAATAGCACCTTTGAAGCTGTGACTCACCCTTGCTGTTCAGCTGTTAAATTTCATACAATCTGTTTCTTTGTCTGATTTACTGTAAGCAAAAATGAAACAGGTGCAATGGCCTGGCAACTTGCCCCACAGCACAGGACAGTGCTGGGGGTGACCCTTGGGAAGAGCAGCACCTCTTGGGCTGCAGAACCAAAGCAGCTGGGTCAGCACAAYGCTGCACTCGAACTCTGCAGCTGCTTTGTTCATCACTCATTCACAGAATCACTGTTTCTTGCAGAACAGAGATGTCCTGAGATACTGGCCTACACTTCAGCAGTGCACTCAGATCAGTATTTGCTGTTGGTCAGGGGGGGAAGAGCTGAATTTAAGAAATGGACATTATGTTAAATTGCTAATGACTGACACTATGAAACACCTGAAATACTAACCAATCCACCCAGTAATTACAAATGCTAAAAAGAAATGTGACCTCTCTCRTGGGATGGACAGTGTGAACAAGCAGACTGCAAGTGCAGTTTGTGTCTGGTCAGCCGTTTTGGGCTGCTTGAAGGCCCTCCCTCTTAAACCTATTGAGTCAGAGGCAGACAGACACTCACTGCGGTTAATCATTTCCTGCATGATTAATTTCCAAGCAA
>NW_026623262.1:882585-917280 GCF_030028575.1 Malurus melanocephalus
AAAAAAAAAAAAAAAAGAGGAAGGAACAAACAACTGTAGAAAGAAAATAGAATATATTGATACATTTAAGGGGATAAAAGCCTGAAGCTGCCAACTGAAATGCTGATTGCTCCCCTGTGCAACTTCCAAACCAGTGTTGATTTGGTTCTTTCAAAATGCATTACTTTCTCTTCATGAAAGAAGGGAATTTAATTTTTTTCAATCTGATTTTCTAAAGTACCAAGTACTTTAGAAAGGCAGCTCTCAAAACAAAAACTACAACAAACTATATATACATTACAAAGTAGCTGGAAAATCACTTACAATCAATTTTATATAGACCACTTGCACATGTAGGAGTGAAAAGCCTGTCTGGCACTCAAGTAACCTGATACAAGTTTTCATTGAGACACTGAGGTCTGTTGTACAGCAACCCKGTACTCAGCACAAGAGCCCGGATTTTCATTCTCCTAACTGAGATAACACTTTTGAAGCTCAGGAGCTCCAGGAGAACAAAGTGTCACCTAAAATCTTACTGTCAGCATTTTTGAGTTTTTTAGCATCAGTGATTGGTCTTTTAAGAATAGTTTTTGGCTGTAAAGACAATCCTTTTGGTGCAGGGATTTCAAGAATTTGTGGCCTGAGAAAGGACATTACAAGGGTGTGAGAATGCAAATTGTCCTATCACGTCTGGAGGAAGCTGTGGTAGCAAAAGGAGGCACTAACTTCTTACCCCTAAAACCACTTGCAGAGATCTGGACAGCCAAAAGAGAGACCAAACAGAGGAGAAGTTACTCTGTATGTCTGAGACGCAGGGAAATTCTGGGGAGCTGCCGCTGCCAGAGAGGGGAAGACTACTTTATAGGGGACTTTTGGCATTGTAAGGAAACTCTCCACAGTGCCCGAATGAGTGGTTTGAGTATGACTTTCCACCACACAGAAAAAAATGCCACCCCTTACACAAAATGCCAGGGCAGAGGTGTACTAGTCAGTGATGGAGAGCTCTTGCCTATACCGAGAGCCAGAGTTTCCCTTCTTTTTCATGAACTGCCATTGGAGGGGTGATGGATGATAAGATTCATGCACAAGAACATATGAAAGTGGATGAGGTCTGTGTGGCCCTGACATAGGATTTGGTCCAAGCTGAACACAGGAGGATCTCCCATAGGGATGTGCACCTTTACAAATTTGGCAGTGATCGATGCGGGGAATGCAACACCACCCTGCTGCAGGCAGGGACCAAAAAGGGGAGAAGTGGAAGGTAAAAGCCTGGAGGTCTCTGGCAGAAGTKCATGGGGTAATTCTTGGCAAAGAAACAGGTGTCAAGCCAGTGTCACATGCAGCATTTTTTTCTGCCCTACTTAGGCTACAGAGAGAGCATATATTTTTTGTTTTGTCTTKGACATACTCTTTTCAACACATTGCAGAGTTAATTTAGGTCAGTTACCTGTTGTAAGAGGTGTGTGAAATGCGTAGTTGCTGGGGAGCTAGTGAGGACCAGTAAAGATAAACAATGACAAGAACAAACAAAGGACACAACTACTTAGGAAAAAAAACGTGAGGATGCTGTGAGGTGCTTTTACATCTCTATGCATGKTATCCCAGGTACCTATGCTCTATCAACCCTACAGCATCTCCATTTTCCCCCACACTCCTCATGCTCACCTCCCTCATCCCACAGCATCCAGCCAAGCGCTGTGATCCTCCAGTCAGCATGGTCAGCAGCTCACACTGAGGGGAGGGGCGCAATTCCCCCTCACTTCCCCCTAAACACTTTGGATCTACTTCTCACCACCACAGAAATACAGTAACAGAGCAGGTTACTGTGGGTGTCAGTGACAAGTGAGTCAACAGAGCCYTGAGCCAGCACAYAACTACAGGGTGCCAAGAGCAGCARCAGCCAGATGCACCTATGGTCCACAGCAAGCTGCATCCAGCAAACCTCATYTGTCAAACACAACTGAGACTTATTCCAGCAGTGCTGCATCCATGGAAAATTACAGCTAAGAAATAGGCTGCTACAATGTCAGAATGTTGTTTTAATAAAAATATTTTTATAGTATTTTTCTTTTCACTGAATTTTTTTTCAAGATATGCAGAGGATCATAGGCAATGACTATTTGGAGGGTTGCCCCTAGTAATCAATATAGTTTCTGCTGGAAGAAACAGCAAAACTTTTGGTCAGTTTAAGTGTTTGGATGTTGACTTGAGAAAAGTTGATAATGTAAGAGCAAGTACACTATAACAGAAAATATCTGACTAGCTGAAAACAGAAATTTAGTCCATCTAATCCATACTCCTATAATTTCTTTCAGCCAGTGCATTCAGAGGAGTTGTACAAAAATATTCCCACCTGCTCAGCCAACAAGGGTCAGCACACATCCCCCATCACAGCAACCTGGTCCTGGGGAATGGGACCTCAGTCCTGCAAATGATACCTGGAGCAAAGTACCTGCACCAGGCACCACACTGCTCCTTACACATAGCTCAAGAGCTTCTCTGCTTCTCTTCCAGTGTCTCAGAACTGTAGTAGTGATCACTCAGTATCATGTGGCTGCTCAGCACTGCACAGTTTGCTCCCCAAAACATGAGCTGTCTTAAACTCAAGGAGCTGTTGGYAGGGTGAACAGGCTAGTTCAGAAATTAAGGATTTCTGAGTATTGCCTCCAGAGGATTCACTCTTAAATCAGAACAAAAATAATTGCACTTAAGAACAGAACTTCTCCCACCATCATATCCTCACAACATGGCACTGCTCACCTCTGAGCAGACAGGGTCACTCATGGCCTGGCAGTGGCAAGCAGCCCACAGAGARGGGCAGGAAGGGATGTTTCCCACAGCCCACACCTGGTGACCCAGAGGTGGAAAGGCATGGTCTGACCCTTGGAATCCCCAGCTTGTTATCATGGGAAAACAACTTTTGGTTACATGAGTGTGTCCACCTTTTGCCTTTCCACCTATTGCTCCACATTTATTTTTAGGTTGTTACAGCTCAGACCACTTGTTTGCTTTGCGTAACTTGACATCAGTTCTGCTATTTGAATCAAACAGAAATCTGGAGGACTTTTTTCCCTTCTATCCACTTTTTTGTGGCATAGCAGGCCAAAAGTACCAGAAATTAGGCCAAATGGGTGGGGTTTTTTACATTTGAGCTGTTGCAACTTCAGTACACACACAAAAAAGTAAAACAAGCAATCAAACATGGAGAGCAAGCCCTGGAATTTTGCTGGTTGATTTCTGCTGCCCACAGCTGCTGACTGGTGTGCTGCAGTCCCCTTCAGAGCAGTAGTTATGAGAGGGGTTCTCTCTGCAAGTCCTGAGGCTGGGATGAAAAAAGCCTATTTGGAGCCACAAACTACACTGTGGAAGCTAAGGGACACCCCACAGCATATCCTCTCCATGCCCAGGACACTAAATTAATAATGCTGTCACYCGCATAATACCACTGCTGATGCTGCCTTCGCTCATCTTTCTCTTATCAACAGGATGATACAAAGCTGCAGCTGAACATTTTATAATAATGGATACTTACAGAAAAGGATCAAGGATCTCCCACACCATCAGGTTGTTTYATTTCTCAGTAGGTACAGATTTAGAATTCAATTGGCTTCAGCATTMCAATAGRCTTTTTTAACATAAAGCACTTTCTTCATGACAATCAACTAAGTCTTACTAAACATGCAGTGAACTGTTGCTGGTCTACTAAAGGCAGCATCTATAAAATGATACTAAAATAKCAACTGCCTCTAAAGGGAAAATCTGAGGCATATAAGGCCCAGACATGAGGAATGAATTTAAAGCACTGTTTTCCAATCCTTGTCTCTTAYAAATATTGCAATATTCCTATAAGGATGTTGAAAAACTACAGTGCACAGAGATCAGTGCAGATTTCACATCAAAAGCCCAAAGAAAAAGCTAAGTGGCCTGGGCAGTCAGCAGGGAAGGAGCAACTGCACAAGCAAGAGTGCATTAGAGCTTTTACAGCCCAGGTGTTGACSTAAATTGGAGTAACTTGAATACCTGTCATTAGAGGAGCAATCAAAGACTGAACTGCCTGGAGTGTGGGAAAAACAAAACAAAAGCCARCCCCAGATCTGCATAATGTAAGGGAGCCTGTTCCACCATACACAGTGCAGGAAAACCACCACCTAAGAGCCAGGGAACTGTCAATAAACGCCTCGGTTCTGAACAGCAAGACCCATAAATCAGTTTTGTGAGAAAYGGGCAACCAGGTCTGGCAGAGGTTTTAATTTTAAAAAAAAAAAAATCTAATTTTCCATTCTGAAAGTTAATTTTGAATGGTTTGAGGCTGCAAAGTGCTGAGAAACCTCCACTAGACTAGGTAGAGATGGAGACCCTGATTTTACTCACATCAGAGTTCATGGAAAGGCTCAYGGCCAGTTTTCAGAGGAGACTGGATGAGATTCATTGTACCTTCTGGCTTTGCTGAAACATTTGGACGTTTTAAAATTAGACTTGGAGATTAAGAAGAGTGCATCCCATGAAGTCCCTTGATGTTCTCTCCTGTGTAGGGATTTGCACTGTAACTTGGGGYTAGTCATTAAACCAGATCATTTGTGAGGTACCAAATCATATTTACACGTAAGTAATGAATTTGAAAAGCGTCACAATCAGCAAGCAGGGTGGTCATTGACCCCCACAACACCATGCTTTGGATGGGGAAGGCTGGTGGAACAAGGACCACAGCCACAGTCTGCACAGAGATGCCACGAGCTGTGTCCAGCACTGATGGCATTTTGCTCCATGAACCTGGAGAGCAACCAGCAGGATATGCTGTCATCTGTCTCAAAGTACCACAACCTATCAAAAAAAACCCCATAACTTACCCAGCTCACAGACCACAAACTGAACAGAAACTCACATCACGTCACCTCTTACAAACTGACGCAGTACTAAATGAGGACTCATTCAACAAATGACTTGTGTCCCCTGTGYTCACAAACCTTCTCTGACTTCCACTCCAAAAAGATGTGAAACAGCATTTGGCCTGCCATTYAAATGCTTATTTCAGTAACAGGGCCAGGAAAAGTTGAGTTCTTTGTAGACTCTGCTGGACTGCTACAGAACAGTTACTTTTTTTCAATTCACACTCCCTAAGGAATTGGCATAAGTCTGCAAATAAAGCAATTGCAAGTTTTCATTTTACTGAGTTATAAATGAATATACACAAAAGAYACCATTACTTTGCATACTTTTTATATTTATCAAGATAGGTATTTTATCTTAGATCCTCCTMTGAGAACAGCTAGAAAATTAAACTCTCTTACAAATGATTGCTTACAGTAATTAAAATTAGTATTTCTCTCAACCCTSCAAAATGCTGATATACATGAAGCTGGGCAATGTATGCTGGGCATCTGCACATGCAGAAGTCGGACAACAAAGCACCCATTTGCACAAACATCCAAAGAAACTCCCAGCATCTGTTCTTCCTTGCTTGGCAAAGAGTCTCTGCCCTCTGAGGTTTGGCCTAATATGTAGCTCATACTGTGTCTCGGAAAGCTTTCGGATGGGCTGCTATGGTTTCAGTAATTATTTTGAAAGGTTCTCGGCAATATAAAAATAAATCAGTGGAAGACATTTTAAAATCAGGRTGGAAATAATAAAGGGGAGGGAAAAGAGGTGACAAAAAATAATCTGAAGCAAAGAGAGGGTTTTCTTGAGCAAACAACTCCTCCCCAAATTTTGTGACTTTAACAGTCCCTTCTTCACATTGGGGCCAACCTTCACATTGGAGCTCACCCCAAACTACTCAGATACCGYGGCCAAAAGTTCATCATCTGTTCTAAACCATCTACAAAACTTTAGAAACTGCATCCAAAGCAATAAAAAAACACAAACAAAACCTAAGTCAAGGACAAAAGATTAATTTTAACCTTAAATATTTTACCATACATATTGAGGTTTGAAATGGATTAATTTGAAAACAGCAAAGAAAAGCAATAATATTACTGAAAACACATTCTTGCACACATGAAATTACATGATCACCTATTATCCTGGCAGTACAGGTAAATAATGTCCTGTTCTAATCCAAATTAAAAACGAAGCCAAAATGTTATGTTCTTGCACCACCAAATTATTTGCCTGGTTGGAATACAGCAGTAAACTTCTGCAACTTCAGAGATACAGAAGTAGAGGAAGCAATACATTACTGCTATTAAAAAATAACACAACTCCAAGACTATACTTAGATGGGTTGTACAAARCTAACAGACCAGAAAACCATTAGGAAACCATTAAATAAAGTAGATTGAAGGTTGTCATTATCTCTATATTGTTTGGTTCTCTGTATCATATATAAAAATCTACTATATCTGACCATCATTATCTGTATTTTAAAAACATAGACTTTATATTCATTTTAACTGTGTTGGAACTACAGAAAGAAAACCCTAATTTTAAAAGTCTAATTTTCTAATAAAATTAAAAAGTATGTCCTTAGCTGATAGGMACTGCTCTGGTTTCATTCCAGACCTAAGAAGTCTTCYAGCAGAGGAAGATATGACATAWAACCAGTAATGAGAATCTGTATGAWAAATGATGAGGGCTGCCAGTTGAAGCTCTAGAGCTAAAGCAGACTACCAGCAGGGACAATAAAGATTTGTCTTTTCCTCTTGAGTACAGAACTGCTGAATCCATCATATGTCTTACTCTGAGCTGAGCAGCACTTCCCTGCCTCCAGAAACAATTACTGGACAAAAGGAACTGCTACCGAATGGAAATATGTAAATTGCAGAGGATCTCCTGCTCTAGACTGCATCCTTTGGGAAGAGCAGCTCCAAAACAAACTAGGGGCTTGGTGACTGCCCTGGAGAAGGTCAGCTCCAAGCCAGGGGCTTGTGGAACCCTTGGGCTGGTGTTTAGAGATCCCCAGGCAAGAGTCTGCCACCCTGGCGGCTGCTCACTCAGACTCCTATCCACAACTGAAGCAGTGGAAGGACAAACCTGAAATTCTTCCTCCTCTTTTTGGATTTGGTTTGTCTCTTTGCACAGCAGTCAAAAACTAACTCACAGCACACTGAACACCTCTCCATGGGTAATAGGAGAGCCTTCAGCATCTGAGTTTGCATGTGTGCAACCACCAGCAATACTCATGTGCTGTTCCTATCGCCGGCAATTTCCATTTGGTCCAATCTGGAAAACATCCTGAGTAATACAAGGATGAATTCTTCCGCTAAGTRTTTCCAACACTGCCTTTTGGCAAGAAAAAAATGTCAAAAGTTACTTGGAAAAGAAAGGTACAGCTAAGACATGTTTCAATTATTTCATAAATAAGCTGCCAAAATGCAAAGAACAAAATCCAGGCAATACTAATATTCTTYATATTTATACCATTTTAAGCCAAGCTGAGATCAAAGTATTGACCAATCACAAATACAYTTTGTTTCATTTACTAGAACAGAGCTACAATAAAAGTTCTACTCAAAATAGCTTTGTAAAGCCATTTTTGCATAAATCCTTTCATCTACTTTTGCAGCAGGACTTGATATTTATGCAATATAGACATTTATGAAATATAGGTGAGATAACATTGAATCAGAGGTTTCAGATTATACACCTGGGCCTTTAGCTGAAGATTGGAGCATTGATATTGGGACCATGAAATTTGCACATACGCATCCGCATACACAGAGTGCAGGTGGTGACAATTAAAACACCTACAGCAAGGGCACACAGTTAAACAGTCTGTGATTAATCTAAGGTTTCACTGTCCAGTTGGAAGCCCTATAAGTAAAGATAGCTTCTGAAGATTTCATTTATCAAACAGGCTTCTCTACTTGTTTTGGCAATTATCTAATAGATGGCAAGGTACCAGTTCTGTTTTTTATCAGTCTGTGGTTCTTTCAAACTCAAAGTAATTCTAATGTTACATAACAGATAATGTAGGAATTTAGATTTCCTGATCTACCTGGAAAGGCACTATAATTTCTGTGTGTTTAATAATGTGACATTTGGGTTAAAAAGGAGAGAGGGAAACTATTTTAATGTCTTGTAAAAGTTTGAGACTTAAAGAGATTTCCATCCTAATCAGGAATTTAAAAACAACCCAATCATTTTGTTGTCAGAGGTGCAAATTTTAGCAGATCCTTTATTTGGCTAATTTCTTTCAGAAGTTCATTTTAGAATTTCCTATTTATCAAATATAAATTTTATGCCAAATTCACCTTYGATCTCAGGGTAGGAAAAAAGGTTTTGATAAACTGATGGTTTTAATTAGAAAGTMTTTTCAATTGAAATGTCCTGAAAAACTGTAACTGCCACCAATAACTCTGGTATCCAGACTAAATTTTCCAACTTAGGCAACTAAATCCAATTGCYAGACGCTTATGTTTTCCTAGCTTCCTTAATGTATTGACACAGCACTGCTGATGTAGTGCAGGGCTCTCTGTCTGATCCTGACAGCCCTGATTATCCCCCAGTCCCACAAGGGATGTGGGCAYATTGGTGCTGCTGCAGCTAAGACTGGGAGGACACAGATGCACACAAGCAAAGGGCCACAGTCCTGCAAAGGACTCTAGTTTGAAGCATGGCACAAATCAAAGAAAAAGCAACCAAGGACAACAAACTGAAAACGCCCTTCTGCTTTCCTCGACATCTCCGATTACGGAAGCTTTTGCTCCAATTTATTTCTCTCTGGAAACAACTTTTTACAGCGGCACATGGCAAGTACTTAGCTAGTGAACAAAGAAGTGAAGCTGGAAAGAATGATTATTAATGGATTCTGCCAAAAAACCAGGCAGGACAAAGTCCTTCACAGCTCAGGACACAAACTAGTTGATCTTCCCCTACACAAAGAGGAGGCACCTCCTGCACGGACTTCCTGAGAGGGAAAASAGCACAGCTGCATTGCCTACTGCAGCCACCCGGGCTGGAAACATACAGCACCCTCCACTTAATGATTATGAAGMTGGTTCAGTCAGCACACCTTAAAAGAGAGCATTTGCCCAAGTCAYGATGAGTAAAAACCAGGAGGTTCCAATCAGTTACCTGCATTTAATTTTTAATATTTACATCTCTAACTGTTTTGCATGATGTTCAACAACCAAATGTTTCCATKAAGCAAGTGCAACCAAAGGCAGTGTGCCATGTGGGTACCCATCTGGAGGGCATGGGTTTACCAGGAGGCTCAGGCCACTGCAGTGATATCCCAGGTGAGGCCACATCTAGTGACTGCAGATGTGCCAGGCAGGTGAATATTCCAAGAAAGACAAATCCACATCTTGCCTGACCTAGGTAGGACCCACAAGCCATTGCCTGAGGAGAGACAAGGTGCCTCACCCAGATGCTCCAGGGTCAGCGGTGGCTCCTGGCTCGTGCCAGTGTTTCACAAGTGGTGCCAGCCCCCAGGGCACCTCTGTGCTGGCTGGCAGCTCTGAGACAGCCTGCCACACAGGCAGTGCAGGAGCTCACTGGGACCCAGGGAACAGCCRGTTTTGGAGGTTATTGGCCTCCATGCAAGATAGCAGGTCTAGCTGAGCTCCTGCTGGTATTCCAAACACATGTTTATTGCACAAAAGTAGTAGTTTAGTGTAGTTCAAGCTAAAAAAAAAAGTATATATGACATACCACTGCTATGAAAACATGCCCACAAAACCAAAAGCAGCCACATACCATCATTCAGCACTTGCATTTCCTCTTCAGAACATTCCACAAGTCCTCTTACTCCACAGTTCTGCTCAAATTTGTCCTTGCTAGTGCCAGTCTACCAGAAGTTCAGAGGAGAAAACAAATGGTCCCTGCAGGCTAGAGTGCTCAGTGCAGGTGCCCTGAAACAGCAGGTATTGGAGGGTGGCAACCCATTTCCCCTTAAATTTATTTGTTGTAAGAATGCTGTCACAGTTGTTGAACCCTAGCTAAAGTTAGCATCACATCTGCTGAATCCTCTAAATACAGCCATAACCCTGACCACACTGGCTGAACGATCCGGTCAGCTTGCAGGGGCAAAACCAAACTTATTTTAAGTAAATTTGAAGGCTAAGTTTAGCATCTGGCTGGCTAACATTTAACTACTAACATCTTTGGTTTCAAAACCAGAATTTGTAATTAGATGGAGACTTAAGAACCATTTCAAATCTGAGGCCACAAGCTTCCAGATAAAAAGAAATCTTTTTTCAAACACAGAGAGGTGTAGTATCTGGATCAAACTCACAGCTGAAAGGAACCTTTGTATTGGTTTTATCAGACCTGCAGCCCTGATGACTGGCAGTCCTCAAAAAAATGATCATGCAGGGATCACTGCTCTCTTCCACATGTGCCAAGGCCCTTGTGAGCAGGCAGGCAGGCTAACAGGAGAGTGGGTCACAGGAGTGCCAGTCCAGGCACCACCACAAAGAGAAAAAGCCCTGATTCTGCACACAAGGGGTACCGAGGCACCAGGGCTGCTGTGTGAATCAAGCCTGACCTCTGCAGTCAAACTCTCTTTTGGATGAGCCTTGATCCATCAAAACTTGCTGTTAGGGAATGCTGGGCAATGCAGACCAAGTCTGTTTTGTGCAGCCAGCATGAATTTGACATTTGCCGTTAGAATCAGCCTTTTGAGATCTGTGATACAAATAAGCAGTTTTCTGCCTTCCCACAACTGTTCACCTGAGAAAGCAGCAGGGCCTGCCTTTTCAGGTCTCCCTCTTAAGCCAGGAGCAGACCTGGTCATTACCTTGCCAGCTGCTAATGGTAACTCAGTACTTTCCCACAGTGCAGAGTATAATGCACTCATTTTATCTGTTTACTTCCTTGAGAAAAATCTCCTCAGGAAACTCAGAAACAGTATTTTTATGTTCCCTTCCTGAAAAGTGGAGTAAGGAATATAGTGTACCATCCATATGGAAATGTTTATYGTCTTTAAAGTAACTATTCAGCTTTCATCAAAACCAGAAAAATTCAAAGTCACTCATCAAAGAGACTGAAATACAGAYTTCCCTCTGTCAAGAGACAGCAAGGCTGGAAGAGGGCATCTCACCTTCCCTTGAGTCACAATATCATTCCTGAAAGTATTAATCTGTTTTCTTCCCTAAAAATCTCCACTGATGGAAATTCTATCTTGTTATCCTAACTGCTAATGAAGCTTTATTTGACGTGATGTACTGTTTTTCATCCTATTTACAACTGATACATAGAAAAATTTAATCCTTTCATCTTCATGGCTATTTGAAAACTGGCTGYATGTCTCTTTGAACTTCTCTTTAGGCTAAGCAATCGTATTTATTCCAGTCTTTCCTCACAGGTGGTATTTGTGCTGTCACCATTACTGCTGTTCCTGGCACCTTCCATAATCCCATATCATATGTGAAATGGGTGAGAGTGACATAATGCACCATCTTTATCTCAGTATTGCTTTGTAAATTTATAAGCGTCAGTTTAAAAAATAGTCATATTTTCCTTATCTGCATATCTCCCTTCTTCTTCCTACCCAAACAGGTATGTTTGACTACAGACCACACAGAAGTACCATCTTTTTGGTCCTGCAGAATAACTCTCCAAATAACAGTCTTTGCCCCAACCCTCATCCAGCAGCAGTCCATCATGCCTGATAAGAGTTGTGGATGCACAAATGAAGTGAAATGTTTGCCTGTTCCTGGGGCCAGCTCTTCCCTCTCACTTCTCCTAAGCCTGGCACCCAGACTTCTCCAGATTCTGGTTTCCAAAGCAAATGTACTGCTGAAACTACACCAAAGCATCAACCCACATGGGCTAGCTATAGACTTCATCCAGAAGAATCCCTGAGTGGTTTTGTGCTCATGTCTACAGAGAACCAAAATTCCAAATACTTCTGGGACCCTCCCAGCACCAGTTTCTACCTGGCTCATTAATCATAAAGAAGCCACAGCTGGGGCTTACAACACAGAGATTTTGAGATAGGAAATACTTGATCTGCACCAGCTCTAGATTAGCACATTGCAGCCTATCTACAGCACATGCCTTCTGATGGAGCCTCTGCTCCAAGTAAAAAATAATAAACTAAAAATTAAATGAAAAAAKAATTAAACAAAARTGTTTAAAAAATGTAAACTTACTGTTCTTTCTTTCTTATAACTATGTCTCTCAGTGAACCTTTTCATACTATACCTGTTCATTAGCACCCAACTCTAAACATTGCAGGAAGAAAAGGAGAGGGAAAAGCCTGGAAGATATGACAGATGTGCTGCAAATAATACCCTGACAAAAGATACATTTGTCCATTTCCTGTATTTAGTATTAGAACAACAAAATAAAATATTTAGAAATCCAGTAATTTGAAAATAAAGTGTAATAGCACTAGCCATTCAGCATTTTACTTCTATTTAGAAATCAGATTTACTTCTATTTAGAAATCTATTTACTTCAGATTTACTTCTATTTAGAAATCAGTCTCAAAACACCAGCCACTCACAGCCATGAAACCTTTGCATACTTTATGTGGTGAAATGAAACCCACAAGGGGATTCTGCTTTAAACTCTCTGATGCTGGCCTATGCAGTTCAGGTTTGCATTAGTTGGTGTTGCACATCTTAACTGCTACTTTYTCCCTGGCAGGGAGTACAAKAACCCTGTGCTATGGATCCAAGTGCACAGTGGACACAAGTTCCACAGCGCAGTGCAGCCAAGCAGTTTCTGGGTAATAAAACCAGTCAGTGATAAAGGTGATATTGAATAAATATTCTATTTATTTGTAGAATTAAAGATTCTTAAATGATGCTTTTATCTAACTTTGAAGCTCCCTCAAATCAATAGACTTCTATATTAACACTACTGAAGGTATGCAGCAATTAAAGCAAACAATTAAAAAAAMCCCCAAAACAGAAAAAATAATTTTTCTTCCATAGATGATATATGCACAAACATTTGCACACAACCTCTCTTCCTTCTGAAGTGCAGCAGAAGAATAGCCTTTTATCCTAAGCACAAAATTTGTCCCCATCTGGTTCCATTTTTTTATTATTTTCTTTTTTTT
Organism: Malurus melanocephalus; assembly: GCF_030028575.1. Taxonomy (NCBI): domain Eukaryota; kingdom Metazoa; phylum Chordata; class Aves; order Passeriformes; family Maluridae; genus Malurus; species Malurus melanocephalus. Next base: position 895,517 of record NW_026623262.1, read on the forward strand.
GTTTCCTTCTCTCTCATTCTAATGCATATTTAATTAATTTTGTTTAGTCTGTACTCTTTATTCCCTTTCCTTTTCTTGCAGATTTCCTTTTTAATTTATTAGAGGAAGAAACATTCTTTCCCTGGCTTTTATAATCCAAGCTGCTGGAAAGGACCCATTCAGAAATCCCCCCGTCTTCAACAACTCTCCTGCTCTTTCAATCCTGGTTGCCTATGTTCAGTCCTGGTAGCAGAGTAGAAGTGTTAGAGTTTATTTATTTAGGAAARTGTATTAGTTTATTTTTTAAGTCAATTTCAAATACCTGGCACAAGCCACTGCATGGAGGTTCAAATACATTATTTACAAGCCATTATATTTAGCTWAAAACAACTCTTAATCTATTGAGATGAGCTGCTATAAAACAGGATTAGGCTGAAATGAAAATGTCTGCAGTGGGATTTTACTAAATTGCTTTTAAATCACATTCCAAGTTCAGCAGTGCTCCAGCGAAGGCTATAAACTGTAATACATCAGAAGGGCTGATTAGGGGCAGAACTTTGGCTCTGTGAAAATTTGCTGGTTTTACAGAAGCAGAAGAGCCCAGCTAAGGCCAAAACCCCAAAGCTCAAAATAAGAGAGCAAAGCTCTGCAAGGCTGAGCCGTAGARCTTTTTAACTGCCCAGAAACAGGGCCCTGCTGTTCCCAGCTTGCCAAGACCCTCCGTGCCCTGCAGCAGGGCCAGATGCAGCATCCACCTCCATGTGCAGGAGGCAGCAGCAGCCTGCTCTGTCTGGAGCCACTGCATTCATCTGACACAGAGGGTTCTGCACGGAGAGCAGGAAGAACGCACTGCWTGGCATGGCGGGGCTGAAAGAGCTAAACAACTTAGTCTGGTTTTCGACATGATCAGGGAAATATTGTTGTAAGTATCTAGGACAAAGTATGGGCAGCTTTAGGACTACTTGCCTGACGCTCAGATCTCTGATTTTAATGTCTGGTGTGGCCTTGTCACAGCAGCGTCAWCCCCAGCAGCTGCACTTGGTGCCAGACTGCTGCCACTACCCCTGTGCCAGCCCTGTGCCTCACAAGCTGTGCCCTGGGCGAGCAGGGGGGTTCTCTGTGCAGAGCGGGCCCCTTGGCTTCCAGCCACCATAGCTGGAGCTGGCTGTGGGGCCATCACCTCCTCCTCCCCACGCTCTCCCAGCACCACGTGGACCCCATTTAGTTCAGATTCTGTGCAGTGTTACTACTATATTCTACGTTTTATCATCCTGAAGCTTATTTGCTTTGTAACTTTCACTCCAACTTTGTATTTAAGATTTGTAATTAATCACAATTGTCTAGTAATTTAAAAGTAACATATATTTTTGTGCAGGAGTACAAAACACATATCCTATTAAAGAGTCTCCCTCTGAGAGCTACTGAATCTCCAGCATCAACCTTGCATCATGTCATTCCTGATGGAATRTGCTCCCAAGTCAAAACCCTACAACACAGAAAAGTTGCGATGGAGTTTGTCACAGAAATCACCAGCAGTGAGAGAAAACCTTACCAAGGAACTATGCCAGTGAAATCACAGAGAAGAGCTACATATGTGGTACAGCCAAAATAAACCAAGTGAAGTTTTCACTAGAGTCAATGATTTTAACCTGTGCCGGGAACATACTTTCCAGTATTTATTAACACTGAACACTTCTATTAAAAATCCAGACCCTTAACTTATTTTATGGAAGTCTTAACAAGATGGAGAAGATTACATTCACACTTCTAGTGTGACTCAGGTCTGCACTGTACAGCAAGGCAAGCTCCAAACTTCTCACAAACCATGCTAACTAACAGATGAGCTTCCTATTTTTGTCCTGCAGAGTTCAGCTCTGAAAGTCCATTCTACTAACTACCTGCTACCACAATGCCATACAGACCACTCCTTACCCACTGCTGCCAAAAWTCAGTAAAAATACAGCTGCAGAACATGCCTGTAGGATGGTTAAAGAGATGTTTTAAGAGAACTAACCTGTGCTATCTGAATCCGCTGGAGGTCACCCAGTTCTGAACTTCCCCAGCAGCTTCAGTCTGGTTTCCTGTAGAGAAGCATGTGACACCACACTTCCTCACCGCACCTTGCTAGACTCGCTTTGCTTGTGTTTTAAAATCTGATGAAACAACTAACTGTCCCTCACAACACATTAAAGAAATTTCTGATCTAATGTYGAACCACTGACATTTCTGCACGGCCAGAAAGCCCTCCTCTACTGCTTTCTGAGTCACTCCATGATTCAATGGGCCTTTTTGTACTATTTCTTTATATTAATACCAAATGTTGAATATAATTGTGTCACAGTATGCCGTGTCCCTCCCCCCTTCTTTTAAAGGGGAAACAAATGCAGTAGTGGAGAATGTAATTACACTGCAGGCGTGGGAAATTTCAGTTCAAGGATATTTGTTTATCAAATGTTCAGAGTGGTCATGAATTGATGAATTCAAACATGCAGTTATCAGCAATTTCAGAAATACTTTCAATTTGAACATAGCAAACAGAAGTTTGAGTCCTATGAAAAGTAGTTTATGTCTTCAGAAGAGGAGAGGTTTCCTCAGTTSTAGCAATGTGCATCCACACTGGATGAACGGACCTGAATATACATGACAAAARGAAGGACAGAAAAGTCCTGGATTAGAGCAGTATGCGTACAGCACTAGTCAATAGGTGGTGCTTTATCAGAATTTCTTTTTTTCAAGACACATGAATTTTGGAAAGGCAATCTAATCCTAAGTGCACTACCAGCAGAAACAGTGACACAGCCTGGAAATAAAGTTTGAAGACTATGATGTCAGAGTAGAGGCAGAAAAGTCACACCAGAGTCAACAAGGAGGTATTGCTCTCATGGAAGATACTCCTCGTGGAAAATGTTAAAACACTCTTCAATCAAGCTAATGGAGGGGGTGAGGATAAATGTCACATTCTTTTATTTAGTGAGAGCTGAAATAACAACAGACAGTGCCTGGGGAACTGATCAGCCCAGCAAGGCCCCTGTGAGCGGTTCCCTTTCAGACTGACTATAAACATCTGTGCTGGGGCACAGATTTGCCTTAGCTGCACCTAAGTGCTAACATGAAAACCTTGAAGGTAGGGAGAGGGGGARCGCACAGTGATGCTGCAAATTTGGGATGCAAAGCTTTTGACAGCAACATTCACTCRTGGCTGTCCTGCCACCATCACTCAGTTCTCCCACTGCACCCCGCAGCCGCCTCAAGTGTGTTGGCACATTGGCTTCAAACGCTGAGACCAAGCTGAGGAGCTGATCTAGTGATCAAAAGCTGATCAGGGTTTTTTTCCTCCCTTTTTCTCACTCTCAGGCAAAACTAGACAAGTATTAGCAGGAATCTGGCACTGCCACTACCCAGGCTGTCACACAAAACCAATGAGACCCAGAACAAGCCAACACGAGCTGCTTCATTGCCCATAGGTGGATGCATTCTATGCAATTTCTAGATAAATTAAGAGGTTTCCACTAAAATGTCATCTTCAAAATTAAACTGTGCCAGATGAAGACATCAATGTTGTGAGCAGCCTCCTGGTGACCACCAGCAAGGGATTACATTCCCATCTGCTGCCTCAGGGCTTCCTACCACTACTCACTAGTTCATTACTATCAAATGAGTCAAACTAGCTCCAATGATTTTTATCAGTGGGTTAAAATAATTGGAAAAGGAGTAACACCGGTTTTGTGAATCCCTCCTACCCACAGAGATCTAAGAGTAGTGACCTCTGGCAAAGAGGCAGCAACAACAGGATTTACAGAGCAGCAGCTAAGTATTAAACAAATAACCCCCAACTAATAAAAGATGTAAGTATTTCATGGGTAAACATGCAAAGGACACCCATGCAAAAGGAAATACGTGCATGACTGAAAAAAAGCCCCATCAAACTAGCCCATAAAATGGATGCTTTTACATGAGTCACACACACCCCCTACTCGTGCATGCACTCAGAACTCCTGCAGCTGTAGTACAAAAGCGTGTGCAAACACAAGTCTGCAGATGCACCTGCTCGGCCCCCACTGAAGTTTTGGGCCAAATGGCCAAGGTATTATTTACACTGGAAGACACTTGAGACCACTGTGAGGCTCATGCAGCTTAAGCATTTTCCCCTCGGTAAGCGTGCAGAGACATGCTACACCAGACCCCAAGCTTCAGAGGCGCTGAGRGGAAGTTGAAGAGTTCAGGAAGTGGCCATGCTTGCTCTCAGCACACTGCCTCTTTGTCCTCTCCCAGCTGCTCCCCCAGGAGCTTTCAGACAGCCTGGATCCCTCACAAGCGATGGGTTATTTCTCTCCATTTTAAGAAGGGGCTACGTTTACAAAGTCACTCCTAATGTGTCAACCTCTCTGTGAGGATCTAGTCACACATAATGGACTGTGCCAGAGCTGTGCTTGGGATTGCTGTGTGCTTTTATATCCCCCCCCAGACATTTGGGGCTGTTCAAGATGGGAGGAATTTGCTCACCCAGCAGGTAGCTCGCAGCAGCCTCCCAGCCACTTTTAATCCGTGCCCAAGGAAAACAGCCTCCCAGGGCGTTGCTCCAGCCAAGTTCAGAGTGCGGCAGCGCCTTGGCATGCCTGACAGTGGGGCCATGGAGAGGCACTGCAAGGACAGCAAAGGCAGCTGTGTGACACCAGGGGACCCACCATGTCCACAGAGGTCTCACACAGCGGGGTTTGCTGAATCACACTCACCAGAGCATCTGTCAACTCTGACTGGGGAGCACTAAGGCAAGAAGGGAAACTTCTGAAGCCTGATATATTCTGTCCTYTGTAAACAAACCATTTGTTTCTCCATCATTGTCACGGATGAGGAATCTGTTGGCTGGCACCTTTCAGGGAAACAAAACTTCAACAGGGAKGTTTGGCAGTAACCTTGTCTAAGCCAACCACTTGCAATTAATGGTATGTCTCACCTTATATATACACATATACATACATACATAGGACAAAACCATGTCTTTAGCTTCTGAGTTGGAAGAATACGTGAAGCTCTCATTTATGTACACCTGGGTACTTAATGGAGACGTGTTAGTAACCCTGCAGATGGCACAAGTTGTTTTTAAAGCCATAAATCGACTTCCCCTCACTTGCCATGAGATCAAACAGTGTTTGATTTATGAATAAAGGACCACCCCAGCAGYGATAACAAATCTGACAGTGGCCTGACAGATAAGCTACAGAGGGATGTTAATAGACACTGCTGTAAAGCTATTTACACAAATGATTTACTTGTCCGGTGCTATGGGGATAAGAAGACAATCATAGGCTCTGAAGTTTTGGTTTAGAATAGAAACTATCCATGTCTGAGTTTACTGGACACGATGATCCAGATTAACAGAGCATGCCGAAACCCAGCATTCAAAACCCACACATACTTTTTGCCACACAAAAATTCCCTATTTATTCACCATATGGAAACTCACCCCATTCACCAATATGGCTATGACTATACACAGACACACAGAGAATAGTGGGTATGGTGGGGACTGTTTTCTATCTGGTACCTGTCACCAGCAAATTCGAGCAATTAACATCTCAGTGCTTGGGCAAAACCATCTGTACTGCCCCTACTTTGAGCAGGCACAACACAGGCGAGTGCAAGGGTAAACCATCTTGTGGGACTGTGAACATGCAACTACAAATAAATAAGACAGCTAAGCCCAGATCTGTCAGCCTGATCACCAGAGCCAAGCACTAATATAGAGGTGTTTAAACTTCAAAGCAAGAGCACAGTCGGCAAGAGTTTGCTGAAAGAATTACAACCAGAAACTGGAACTTCTCAGTAGCATTTAATCCCTGCTGTTTCCATTTCCTCTTTCTCATTATCGGCACAGACGGGGGCTGAAGATTAGTAAACAGTGGGTGTTTGGGGTGAATTAGAGCATGTGTGATGTAGAGCTAGGTATCCTGGTGGCATCTGTAGGACTTCGGAGAGATGTAAATATTTAATGCTGCCCACTACATTTGTTCAAAATGATGAAATATTAACACATTCCTTGGGTGCGGGAGAATCACACCAGATAAAATAGGGAATCTATTTTGTCCTTCATCCTGCTCAAAAATGTCCTGGCAGATTTCCACTCTTTAGTCATATCTATGTGGAAAATGAAGAGTTTTTACACTGTTCCATCTTGTCTGAAAAAAGTGAATSTCCCCTCCCAAATTCAACAAATTCTGGGCCAAAACCCTCTAAACATTACGTGCATATGAGACATTACGTTTTCAGCTGTCACCCTTGGGTTCAGCCACAGGTTATCCTTTCAGAGGACAGCCATATAAATAAAAACCGTTCCTAAGAAATCGTACTTTTGCACAGAAATGCCTATGTATTTCTTGATTTGAGTAAAAACTGCTGAACTGAAAAACCTTGCTCTCAAAGTTACTTGTCCTCCCTGCTCCTGTAACACAAACATTAACAGAGTCCTGAAGAAGAGATCTGCACTGTCTACATATTATTTTATATATATTTATATCGTTAAATATATTTCTAAAATGAGAACTCTATCTGTGYGGAAGTTCCTTCATATCATTATAGATATTTCTAATAACCTTAATATGTTTTCAGGAACCAAAAATAAAGTTTTATTAAAAGTGTGAGTGCTGATTGTGGCTTCCAATACTTACTTTCACATACAACCTGATTTTCAGTTTGTAGCTTTTTCATACAATAAGCTTGGGGCACAGTTTCTCTTTCACCCTATCAAAGAATACGGACTTAGCAGGTCAACCAAGAGAGAAACAATCCATGCTCTTTCCAAAGGGTTTTTGCAACATTCTTTTTCCAGTAAAATCTGCCTAGCTGTTTTTCTATAGCAGTTTTTGCTATACTTTGCCAATGGCAYGCCTAGGTGTTAAGTACCTTTTCTCAGTACATAAGCATTGCTATGGTGGCAAAGTTAAAAGATATTATCGAGTAACTTGTCTTCAGCTATTTCCATGAGTTAGAACATTTTCAAAGTATTCAACTGAATATCTGATGAAGAATTTTTACATACTTAGTTATTTGTTATTTCAGTAGGGAAAAAATCGACTGTTTTTAAAGATTACACTTGAATCTGAGTAATATTTTATATTCAAACTTCCCATCAACATTTGTGTACATATATATGTATACATGGATACATACATGTACATGCAAATAAAGCCAAACAATCTACACCTTAGAAACCATGATCTACTAGAACATCACTCATTTTAAAGCCACACAAACAATAATCATTGGTAAGAGCAATTTCTCATCTGACACAAGCCATACAATTTCAAGCTGTTACTGCTGCTAAGTTAATTTCCCCGTTATATTCTGCATCTCCTATCCAAAGCTCACACCCTTTTAATTTTTTTAAAGGGAAAGTAAGTCCCAATCTTTGGGAACTTTAGTCCATTTCTCGCATTCTTCCCATGGGTGGTATATTCCACATCAGGAATAACTRGATGCCAAATATAGCCACAGATGAGAGTCTGCATAGTTGCTGGGTGATCATAAAATAGCATCAGCTTCTCTGCAGTATAACAAATGAGATTTTGTTCTTTGCTTAGCTACAAGTGCCAGCAACCCCACACTGATTTGAACTATATCCAAGTAAGGTGAGCAAGATCAGGTCAYACACAAGATCAGATCATGTGTTTGTGTTTAACTGATATTTATTGACATTTATATTCTYCCAAAAATAAACAGGAGAAAGGGAGACTCAATATATGAATATGTATATACACTGCATACCACATTATCATTTACTTATCTGTGCAATTACTATGAATTAGGAGAGCTTGCCACTACAGTTTCAGAGAGCAGTAGTTAAAAAAGTGACAGAGAATTGCAGGGTCCATGAAAAGCTCCAGGTAACAGTCTTGGAGACAAACATTCTCCATTTCCTTAGACAGTGAAAAAAACTCAGCCCTGCTGTGAAATCCTACATCTCACCTGCAGGAGCAGCCACATGGGACACATCCAAGACAGACTGCTCTCATGGCTATGCCCACCAATGTCCTGGTCCAAAAGGATCACTCATCAGCYATCAGGGAACAGCTTCAATCCTTGTTGACAATCTGACTACTTCATGATGGCTTTCAGCAGGAACTTTTGTGTTGCAGACCCGGCGTTACCAACTCATTGCAYGCAGACTATGCTAAACCTGACAGAAAGCAATATGTAGTCACAGCTCATCTGGCTTAGAGAATTAAACTGCTGATTGAGAAATGAAAGTCCTATATTGCTGTTCTTCATCACAATCTGCTTTCATCAACTGCTAAACCTGAGTCAGTTATCAGGAGACTGCACTCACAAGACAAAGCAGCACCTCTACCTCAAAAGGGACTAGCCTATTTTTCCCACAGCCAGACAAACAGAAGGAGCTGGATTTCTGTCGCAAATTCCCATAACACACTTGGGAACTGACAGTCAGGATAACCCAAATGTGCAGGTTGAGCTTGGAAGCAGAGGCAGTAGTATGACATTCTGGCTCAAAACAGCTCTCCGCCATTAGTAGAAGTTCAACAGGTGGCTATAACTGAACATGCATGCATTCATCTGTCTGCATTCCACTCTGCATATGTTTTGTTTCTTCTTTCCTCTCCCACTAGCAAAGGGCCAAGTACACAGCAAAGAACTGAAAAATGCAATTTACAGCTAGGTTTGTGCCTTATGGCTCCTAGGGCATTACCTATGCACAACAGAAAGCCCAGACTGTGCAGTTTGAAGCACGACTGCCTGAAAGAGTGCTGTTAACAGAACAGAAATGCCTTACAGCCCAATTTCCAGAGTATTCAGCAAGGCTGACTGGCTTTCCTGAGAGGCTGCACCACAGCAGTGACCTAAGAGAACAGCAGAGAGGAAAGCAGCAAAGACCTCCTAAACCCCTTCCTGCTTGGCCTGAAAACTTAAGAGTTACCCCAGAGTAAGTGGGAGACTCCAGCATGGGTCCCTTGGGGTAGGAGTAATTAGTCACAGGCATTTTGGTAGAGCCCAGTGGTTCCAGTTGGTCTGTGGGCCAGGTCCCAGCAGACCCAGCACAGTTCCTTACGGAGGATAAATTGTGAGCTGATACAGCCTTGGCTCTCATCGACAATGCCTCAAAGCATCCCCATGCACTGTGGGAGTCTAAAGGTGTTTTTTCACCTGTTCCCTGTCACTATGGGCTGCCAGCAGGGGCTCAGCTGCACCAGCTGTGATACAGGCTGCAGATGCCTACTTGAGGCTTCACGATGCTACTACTTTGGATTTAAGTGAACTTTGTGACATACTTGACTTTAGGCTTTTTGCTGGTAAATGGGACAAGGACTGTTCTCTCAACATCAATTGCCAAAGCCAGCACTTTATCTCACTTTGGGAAATTCTGGTTTTGAAGACCCTGGGTTGTCTCTGAGGCTATTTCCATAATTATACMCTTAAGAATTATTTAAAAGTTCCCTTCATACTTGTCCTATATCAGATATTATTCCTTAGTAGCAGGGTCTGAAATCCTGAACCAATGCACATTAGAGGAAATGACAGTGATACCAGGGGTCACATGATCCACTGAGAAATGAAAAAAACAGAACCTGCACACGGCCAGAGTTAAATACAGAAACTGCAATTTTTGACAATGTCACTTGACAGAGCTCAGGTTTATGCTCCAAATAAGCCTGCAAATAGATAATCTGGGTGCTTTCCTCCCCTGTACAATCACATCACAGTGACCCTGCAAAACTTTAAAGCAAAGACATCAAGGGCACTGGAGCTTTACAGCAGAAGAAAGAGTGATCCTACCTGCAGAATGGTGATTTCCAAAAATAACCAACAGTGCCTATCAGACAACAGAGGAAGCAACTCCAGAAGCTGAAGAGAAAACAGCTTGGAGGAAAGTCCTGGAAAATGCTGTCCTGACCTTGTCTGGAGCAATCCCCCTCCASTGGTGTCATCTCAGCACTGATATTCCACAGCAACCTCACATAGGGCAGGACTGGATGCAGGATACACCTATCAACCCTTCTGCTAGTTCAAAGTGATTTTTTTGTGTATCTTTGTTCTCACTTCCTAGGCCATAAAGCCTTGCCTCATTAAGAAATGTCAGTGGGACATTTCTTTATTTCTACATAAAGGGGAAAAGTGAAAACACAGTTTTGGGGTTGTTTTCTTTTTACTTTCCCTTCTTGCAAATTTTTCCATTCTATCTTTATTTGCTTCTGTCCATATCTCACTGCGGATGGCCTGGGGCAAAGGCCTTGGAAGCTGTAACTGCTATGGTATTACACATCATGTGGTATAATTACTATGGTTTCTTTAATGCCTCCTCAGCCTCGACAATTAGTGAGTGGATGGTGAAGGAACATTTTTTCAGAAGTTTAAAGCTTTCAAACAAAAAAGAGCAGTCATAAACCATTACTATAAACTCCATTATTCCTCCTAAGAAGAAACTTACTTGGGGAACTTCAAGTAACACAAAACAAAAGACAACAATGACAATTCTTTCCCTTGGAAGCACAAAATCCCCCAGTGTTCTCATTTAAGTACTGCACATGATGACATCCAACTGGGTTTTACCCTGCAATTCACTCACATTACCAGGGATGTTCTGCTAAACAACTGGCACATTTTAGATGAATAAAGAGGGAACTTGTCCAGTCATCTCAAGCTGTTTGTCAGTTATGGAACACTTCATTTTCTAGTTCCCTATAGCAGCTCAAGTTAATTTGTCTTCCTCTTGACACCAAGTCAGCATGCACACTTCTTTTAAGGACGCACAAATGAAAAAAAAAAAGGAAAAGCTATAATAAAATGTGGAGACACTGATCCTGCAGAGAGCTGCTGGGAAAAGGATAACCACTAAATGAGAAAATAAATATTGCTCTAGTTCCATCTAAGGGCACAAGTGAATGCAAGTATGCAGCAACTCATCAGAGTAAGAYGCGCTACTTTGAAAAACATTATCTGGTTTAGTTTTAATTTCAAATGAGATAAGAACATGAGCTGTTCATTTACACCCAAGGAACACCGGTCAACTCAATTAAGAATAATCTATTTAAAGAAAATTGTGCCATGAAACAACTATTTTGTCCCTCCCTAAGCCACTCATTGAGATCAAATGAGGAACTTTTATTTGAAAATACAACAGAAATTCCAAGTGATTGTTATTTCTTTGTGGTTTGTCTCTGCCTAGTATTAAAACAAAGTTTTGAGGCTGTCTGCTGCCATTTGAGAGTTTCAGATTCCAAGATGCCATCAAAACTATTGACTGCTTAAAAGCTAAACTTTTAAGGAATATATTTTTCTGTTTCAAAGTAGTATTAGTCTGGAGTGGTTTAAAAATAGAACCTGCAGACACAAACAATGATATACCACTAGGTGTTACCTGTGTGGCCTCAGCTGAATGGCATTCTCTCTAAAACTGAAATAATTCCATGTGCATACTTTCCTTACCACCATATTGCTATCATCTGATTTTTCATTTCATCCCATTGGAATAGAAAATACATTCTACAGAGCACTGCTCAAACGCATTCCCTACCTCAGGGGTCTTAAAATCAAAGACAAGGCATATGACCATATAAAATACACAAAGGACCATCTGACCAAACAGAGTTACATATAAAGAGACCACTACATGGAATCATGCAAGCTCACTAATGGTGAGCAAGTGGCCTTACAACATACACAACACAGCAGCCTTTATGGTTTACATTTAATACTTCCTTTGACAACTGTCTTCAGTAGCTTCAAATGTGAAAGTAACAGTGAAAATTCTCTACACTGCATTTCCATGCCAGAAGACCAATTTTGGGAAAATGTTAGGCAAAGTAGGTCAGTCAGWGCTGGGTGATCAGGACATGAGGACAGCAGTGACTGTAGTGATGGTCATGGGAGGACTGATGAGCTGGGCTAAACTGAAGAGAGGRCTGCAGAGCTCAGTACTACATGGCTGATGCTGTCCATGTTTGCCAAACTGGAAATCAAACTGAATCCAAAGAGCATCGAAGTAGTATCCTTTAATTAGTAGCTGAGGAATCTTTCCTCAGGTAGGTGAGGAGGGGAATAAGCAATCCTTCCTCTCACCAACAAATACACTTTGTCCTCCATGTCTTTCTACTCAACAGCTACCTAGCTGGTGCCAGTTACAAACAATTACCATTCTGTTCAGACTGCTCAAAAAGGAAGGCTCCTATTCATGCCACACTTGCAGCTCTGGAGTGCTACTTCAACTGGAGCTGCAATCTGCCTCCAAACCCCTACAGGGCGGTCCCTTTCCTCATGGACCAGCGCTCTGAGCGCAGCTCAAGGTGCCACCATTTCCAGRGCCTGCTGGTGATGTGACCTAAAGCAGCACAGCCTCTTGTTCCCAGTAGAAACACCACTAATCTGAGGAAGCACCCTCACTTAACTGTTCCTATCACCTCTTTAAAAATGGAAGGGAAAAAAGGGAAGGGGGGGGGGGGGGAGAAAAAAGAAATTTGGAGGAAAAAATGGGGCAGATTGGGGGAGAAAAAAATAGAAAGGTTGGGGAAAAAATGGGAGTTCAGCCAAACGCCTCTTTCAGTTCTTGAAACAGGGGACAGGGCCCACTCTGAGCCACCAGATGCATGGACTGGTCTAGAGCAACACTACCTGCAAAACTCATTTTACCTTCTTAATTTTCAAGAACAAGTATAAGGATCATATTTTGTACATTTAGCAACACTGTACTCACCCTTTCAGAGTCTCTCTTGCCTGTGAAGATCTTTAAATCAGCAAAGGAAAAGATGAAAAAAAAACCTGAAAACAAAGCCAGAGTCTGGATCAGAAAATTCATTACATAGTCTATGATTTAGAAGTCACAACCACAAGTGATTAGGTTCTCTRTAACCTCAGGTTCAGTGGGAAGAAATGCACACTGCTAACCAAATCCTGTAATATGCAGAGCCAGTATCATAAACATGGGGGCAGAGGCYGGACCTGCCAGCCTCGGGCTGCCCCTGCAAACACACTCAATATATGCGCTGCAGGTATTTCCCTTGCCAAGAAACTCCAAGCTCTCAGCTCCACACGTGCCCCCACTGTAAAGACGCCTGTTCTAATGCTTAAAAGTGACTGTTAAATTCGGCCATATCACTAAGCATGGCTAATTTGGGACACATTTGTGAGCACTCACACTTGTCTTGCTTCCACAGCAGCCAGGCATAGCACCCATACCCATCTTCCAAGCAAAGCTGCCCAGACAAATCAGGTTCATTAGCTGGCAGGCTCAGCTGTTGCAGGGCATCACTGACACACAGATCTCTTCACAGAACACCAAGGCACATGTCTAACAGGACAACAGGTTGTGGCAGCAATAAAATAACGTATTATCCTATCTGATTTCYATGACTTAAAGGATTTCCCAACTTGCTATGCTTGCTGATGCCTTCTTAACRTTTAGGGATTTGTGTCAACTGAGCTACAAAACTGATCTCTTGTGGTGGAGAATAAGCAATGGACAGACCTGCAGAATGATGCAAAGCTCCATTGCCTTTTCGTTATGCTTATGCAACTCCACAGTTCCACAGCTGCTAATAATTAGCAGATGACCTGCTTAAGTGCTAGACAAAAAAAAAAAAAAAAAAAAAAAGAGAATCCCTACTTCATCACTTAGAAAACCATGTCAGATAAAAAAAACCTACTCTTGTTTCGGTAGCTTGTTTTTTTTCTCCCCTCTGAACAGAATTCAAACAAACACAGAATAACGAACTCAGCATAACTTATAACTGAAGATCTGAATGGTGGCTTGTTCGTAGCATTTGGATTTGAAACACAGATGCAGTTAACTCACAGCTTAACTCCTTCCATGATACTCTTTAAAACATTGATGTGTGTTCTTCTAAGCTTCCAGATTTKAAAAAGCTTTCAAGTGATTTTTCCATTTTTAAACAGAGAGATTCAAACTTGGATTCCGTGTACAGCTTTGTCTGCTATTTTCCTCTCTTAAAAATAAGAGATTAATTGTTGTGCAACTAACTGGAAATAACATCACTTTCTAAAAATTTCCTTTGCAGCTCTTGTCTTTATTTCACCAAATTGTTTTCCAGGTCAAACTTTTTAGGTCTCTGAAAAAGTCAATGCACTATATTTTTCTTTAGTACTAAAACTCCCTATGAACATGACAGATAAGTAAAAAAAAAAAAAAAAAAAAAAAAAAAAGCGAAAAAAAAAAAAAAAAAAAAAAAAAAAAAAAAAAAAAAAAAAGGAAAACGATATCTCTCAGTAGGAAAGTGTAGTCTCTGTTTCCAAGTGATCTGAAAACAATTGAGTAGGGAAAGGAGGTAGTTTTATGTGTAAAGACAAAATTTTTTAGCTACCAAGGCACTAGTCTGCCAGCCAGTAGATTTATGATCCTCTCCCAGCACTATAACTGACTTGCTGAGGCTTTGGGCAAAATTACTTCCGTATGCTATGCTTCTCTACATACTTCAATTTTTGAAGTCTTTATTCAGAATTCTCAAGGCCATTTTCAGATATTTTAAGACTACGTTTATTCCTACTGATTTTGGGGATAGACAAAGGCAGTCATGCTTTCCCCATAATGCAAAAACATGGCATGCAGCCAGCTGGAAGGAAGTGTTGGACCTCATCTACTGTAGARCAGGGCTAACCTGGCTTCAAGCAGATTGCTCAGGCCTTACCCAGTTTTCAGACCAGCTCCAATAACAGAGACTCCACAATCCCTCTGGACAACCAGTTTCAGGGGTTAGCCCCCCTCAGGACCAAGGACCTTAGTGGAAGTTTTTGCAGGAATCAGGAAAATGTGCTAAGGAACACACTTTCTGTTTACAGCTTGTTTCTGGCCCTGTTAAGTCAGGGCTCAGAAAAATACTGAGAAGCCTGCTCCACACTGCCTGTTCCTCAAGGCAAGAGGATTCCAGCATTCAAAATATTACAGAGAGGGAGGAAGAGGGAATCATCCCATTTCCTGAACTTATCACAAGAGAAACATGCAGAAGCTATTTTGGGCTTACTGAAGCTGCTAAGAGCATTTATTTTAATATCTGTACTACTTCCCGTTAARGAATATCCTGGAGTTTCTTCAGCAGGAGTTATGTGCTCAAGCTTAGCACAAATGAGAGGAGGGCTCCCATGAAAGCATGCACAGACAGACAGGAGGGCCCTTGTCATGGGCTTTGTCCCAAGAAGGAAATGATGGGAGCTACACACATACACACATTGAGGAGATTAAAGATGAGGGGTGCCACATAAACAYATGAAATCTTTGAAACTTTTCCTTCTGTAACATTAGTAGTTTAAGGACTTACAAAACTATACATTTTAACTCCAAAGCACACTTATGTGTAACTGGATCCAAATGAAGAACACYAATGAGGTTATGGTTGAGTTAAGTRTTACAAAACAGACTCTCCAACTAYTCCTTGAGCTTCCCATTTATCTCCTTCCAGGAATTAGGAAAAACTTTCTATTCTGAACTCCTTTGATCTCTCAGATTTAGATGAAACTGCTCCCCCCCACTTGCGTCTCCAGCCTTGGAGACACTCTTGACTGATCTTTGTGAACTGTGTTGGATGAGGCCCAAGGACAGCTGCACTTGCAGACTTGTGTGCCTGCAAGGATGAAGATCAACTCCAGTATCTTTCAGGGCCTTGTTGTTCAGGGTAACTGCCACTGAAAAAAAAATCATCTTTTTACTATTCAGATTTCACTCTCAGTTCAGCAGCAGAGACCTCACAGAGAATCACAAACAGTTACTCTTTACAATAGTAAACAGTTTGTTACTTCTTCCGCCTCTTCGGATACACAGATATATGCAGACGATCTGATGCGCCATGAGAGCACTGTGCTATCATTCTGGTAATCACAAACACACAAAATACTTTAAATGAAACCTTCTACTAAAGCATGATTATAGACATCTTTATTAAATTTACTTTTTAATAATGCCTCTTCTGGGCTATTTGCCAACTAACAGTTCAGCAGTTGTTACCCAATAACAGATTTTCACATACCTCTTTGAAGTAAGGAGCTAAACAAGTAGGTGTTAACTCCACACAGGACAGACAACTGCCTTGAAGATTTGTGGCTACTTTAAGTATCCACTTCTTTAATACTACCAAAATCTGTTCCACCACCCCAGAATTTAATTAATTCCCCATATACTGGTCTCCATACCCTACTCAAATAGAGCTAGCACCCTGGATTTTGAACCAAGACAGTAAACAGCCTGTTTTTATAACAGATCACACAAACCAAATGTTAGAGTGCACCACATGAAGAAAAGGAGAAAGTGTTGGAGTCAAGAATAAGAGAAACCAGTAGAAAGAACACAAAAGCATTTAATTAGATATGAATGTTGACATCACTTCATTATTGTGAAGAAGCCATAATTAAGATATGTTTACCTTGGCAAAAGCATAAACTTTAAAGAAACCCTCCCCTCTGTTGCCTCATGATTTCACATAGTTTCTATATGTAAATCCATAAACCAGATGAAGATTCAATGTAGTTAAAAGCACAGAACATTTCTTAAAGCTACTGCATAATGACATTTTACTAAATTGTACATGTACACCATGAACAAGATATGTGCTCCAAAGGAAGCCCATGCCTTCCTATCRTGTCACAATTGTCAGAAAACACCAACAGACACTTTTCTCCCTGCAAAGCTGCTGAGTGTTTACAAGCAGAGCTGTTAAAACTTTATGCAGTGTAGGTTATTGAGAAAAAATACTGCAGCATGTTCATGTCTCAAAGGGATTAGCATTGTTCGTGCTTCTTCGTGGCCTTCTCAGGGTCTGGAGGTCATCAGAAGTAAAGGTCATCACTCTTATTATCAGAGGTGGGAAACTGCTCCTTCTATAGCCAATACCTTTTCCTAGATGCACACTTTCAGTTGTGACTGTACTACACAAGTAAAAGCACTGAAACACTGCTGACATTTTTGTAGTAATTGGGCTTTCCATTAAAAAAAAARAAAAGTTKAGTAGCTTGTAGCCATGCAGTCCTCATAGACAGCATCTTACTACCTGATACCATTCAGATAGTAAACTAATCCTGGAGAAAGTTAMAAGYGTAATTTCAGGAGAAATAGCAAGGCTGAAGCAGTAGTTAGGACATAGCTACAGAACTTCAATTGCTTTAATTCCCAATTATTGGGGTAAGGGATCTCAAAGCACGAGAAAGGGGAGATTCACCACAAGGGTGACAGAAACCTCTACAAACAGGGCAGTAGCTGCYCTCTCTTTGGACTTCTGAACTTTTCAGCACAACCCCACAGATAACTAGGAGAGGCTGAAGCAGCTGCAGCACAGGCAGAGGAACAGGTGAGCAGCAAGACCTAAGGGTGGGAAGTTCAGGAGCAGAGGCAGCAACCCCTAAGCTGCCAAGGGTAACACACAGAGYAACCTCCAGGCACAGCCCCTGTCCYAAAATGCAGGCACTCCAGTCAAGGCCAGTCACAGGAACTGGTGTGCCTCTTGCTTCACATTCCTCAGAAACTTGCCTTAACCAGCTATGGAAATAATAATTTCATGTACAACATGGAGAACTACACATTTGACAGGCAGATGCTAAGGGCAACGTCCTGCTCAGCTTAAGGTCAGAGGATGCGGAAGAGCCTGCAAGAGTGAGGCAGAAAGACACACATAATACTCGAGGAATGAAAAGCAGCGCTTTCTGGAGGAACAGTAACAGGGACTCAAGAAAAGTAATCTCTTAATTTTAGGCTACTTGCTCTTGTCCTAGCTAAACAGATCTTTAAATAAATTTCTGCACATATAAAGAGCTTTTCCTCTCCATTTGTAGCTTTCCTCCACCCCCCCATGCTCTCTTCCTGGATCTCCCTTTCTGTCTGTCCTCCCCCTTCCCGTGCTCCCGCTGGACAGAGGGCAGAAGTGCTCTGCAACAGCTGCATTTCCTCCTCGTATGCTCCTTCCCTTCAGAGCAGAAGGGAAAGTACATGCCAGCTCAGCTTGCTTCGTGCTTCAGGCACTTGAAACAGTGCACTGCCAGAGCAGCACTGTCAACCCTCCCACCCTCACTGCAGGCAAGGCTCTCAAGCCGAGACTCTGAGAGGACCTTTAATTTTTAACATGGCCTCCTGGGTCTGCACCACCCTCCCRAAGTGGGCTTGGAAGAGCTAGTGCACAGAAGAAGCAGAGGGGAATGCTGACAGAGTTAAAAAGGGTGTGAATGAGCAGCAAAACAAACTACCCATCCTCTGGAGCTCAAAACCAGAGCAGYTGAGTATGAAGCCCTGTCTTTGAGAAATAACTTCAGGGGTAAATGAGCAATTTAGAAGTAGCTCATGGTGGGCTCCTGAAAAAGCACACCTTAGTGCCGGAGAAAGTGCTGTTATCACGTTTGTTCGTTTGTTTTAAAGGCCACTCAAGCAGGGTACATGGTAGCTGCGGAACACCTACTCTCTGAGAGGGCACACAGCCCTGTGCTGCAGAAGGTGCTCATTAGATGAACTACAGCCATTAGAGTAGCAGAGTAAAAAACAAAGTACAAGACAAGGTAAAACCTGATGATGGGTTACTTGASGTTCCCTAAGTTGATTCTTTCCAAAAAGCCCCCAAGAGCCAGTGCAGAGGGCAGAGACCTGCTTTGTTGACTCCACCATAAACCTTAACTACAAGGTCCACCTCAACAYTCGCTGCAGATGAAAGCACTTGAGGGAGGCTGCAACACAAACACCTGCGTGTGTGACCAAGCTAACGATGCCCTGCCACACGTGCGGGCAGCGGTGTGTGCCACGGCTCTGGCGTGTGCCACAGCCCCAACGAGGCTCTCGCCACCCTGACACGCCAGCCAGGACTTCACAGCCGTCCCTGTACCGCAGCAAGGACGGACAAGGATGCCAGCAGGCAGCTCCTTGGCCCGGGCAGGGGCAGGGGTGCCCACAGGGGCCGGGGCTGCGCCCGGAGGCCGACGCCAGCAGCACCGCGGGCACGCGCCCAACCCCGRGGGAAGCGGGAATGCGAGGGGAAGGAGGGAGGGATCCCAGCCTGCCAGCACGGCTTCGGGAGGCAGGAGGAACGCGTCCAGCCCGAGACAGAGCAGTCTGGAAGAAAAGAGAGAAAGAGCAGACAGGCACGAGGCGAGACTCGGCTCCCGACCCTTGTACCCGCAGGGCGCTCRTCCCGCGGGGCCGGGGGTGCCGAGCCGCCGGAGCCCCGCCTGTCCCACAGCCACCCCCGCTCCGTCCCGTCCCGCCCCGTCCCGCCGGGAGCCCCGCGCGGCACCCGCAGCCCCCTTACCGCGCTCCGTGCGAGCGAGGCGGCGGGAGGGCACGGCGGGTCCCGCCGGCGCTGCAGCCGCTGCGGCAGCCGGGACATGTTGGGCCGGGCGGCTATTTATAGCGGCAGGAAGCGGCGCGGCGCGGCTCTGGGGCGCCGCTCCCCCGCCGCCCGCGCCGCCGCACATGCCCCGGCCCCGCAGCGCCGGCCGCGGCCGGCACCCATCGCCCCGGCCGGCACCCATCGCCCCGGCCGGCTGGTGTGTCCGCCCCTCCCGGGGCTGTGCCCCTGGGCTCCCCGCGGGGTGCCCGGGATGGCCCTGCCCTCATCCTTCTGTGCCCGGGACCCAGTGGGAGTTGGCCCCAGTCAGGGTTACAGAGAGCCTCCTTACACGGAGATGGGCTCAGGTCCCCAGGTGCCAACGGCCTGAACGGTGACTTCAGTAGCTCTTCCGAGGACACATCCCGTTCAAAGCCTCACCGGTTCCCCGGCCATGACCTCACGACAGGGCCAACTCTGCTTTCCGTGCCGCCTTGGCCTCCCCGCACTGCCCGGCCCTGCTGCCGGTGCTGCGCTCGGCCAGAGTTCTCAACACGCTTTGTTTTCGTACCTGCCTCCGATGGCCTTGATGGCAGCCGGCACTTGCCTGCGGAATAAAAGGCACCAGGCAGACACACACTGTAGAGTAGAAGCGTAATTAAACAGTGGGAAAGAGGYGCTTGCTTTTTCCCTGTTAAGGTTTGCAGTATACTGAGATGTGGGCAGGTCAATTACCCCTCTCTGCAGGATGCCCCAGAAGGTATTTGTGCTTCATTCCTCAATTAACTCACGCAGAGATTGCTCTGCCAAGCAAGCAATAGATACTGCTCCCTTTTCCCCTTCAGCTTGACTAAGCTTTCTAGAAACAAAATTTCTGTAATATTTTTATGTCCGGCACCGAGGTTTTGRATGGAAAAGTGCCCAAGTATATGTAATGGAGTAGTTTGTGCAGATAGGAGCTGAATTTGAAGTGCGAGAGCTGTGTCCCAAGTGTCTATTTGAGCCAACATTAATCTCATGTGCTTTTGTCTCTGTAGGATTTCACATTCTGTAGGTGTTCAGATGATTTTTGTTTACTCCATGCGTGGCTGTGGTGCAGCTCAGCAGCTATACAACAGTTACCTAAAATAGGTAAATGTTAGGGACAGGTGTCCTGAAAAACTTAAATATGCTTTTGATTCACTTGTAGCAACGTGTCCTAGCAAGGTCAAAGACCGAATAACCTGTGTGCTAAGTTAACCTGCTGCAACTTACTTTCATGTTTTCACCAGGAGATGAGCTGTTGCCTGAAGGCACAGCATTATGGTGAGACATGCTGTCGTAAGAGCAATGGCATTGCTGATCTGTCTTCAGGGTAAGGKTGGAAACCTTGCCAGGTTTTTATGTAGGTCAGTTCTCTGTTTCTGTGTCATTTTATGGTTGGAGCATTACAAGACAGACATAAAAACTGGTACAATTTTTTATGCCTAYCTTTTCCTGACCCATGCACACAATGTAGATTAGCTTGCAAGCAAAAATTTCAGAGCTCACAAATAGTAAAACTGCAGGTACTTTGTGTTTACTGTCTTTACAGTCCCAAAGCTCTCTAAAGAGGGTCACAAATCCACATGAGTTTCCTAAGCACATCATACTGCATTTGGGTCACTGGTTAGCTGACAAGTCACGTAGAGGCAAACAGCTTCCTCTTGTCTACATGCTGAGGAAATACCATGTGATGTGTTTATTCCAGGCTCCATATGGATAAATAGCAAACACTGATACAGATCTGCTYAGCTTTTAGAAGTTGGGAAGATGTGCCACAATGGAAGATCTGTGCTGGGATGACAGGAAGTGGTTACAACCCTTGCTARGAAAGAGTTGTCCCCTTATGGGGAATCCACTGAGTGATCCATCATCATTGTGCTGCAGTCATCTACAAACTCCTCTGGACTTTTGCCTGCTGTTCAGGCTGGCCTGTGGCATGGTAACAAGTGAAATTTTCCTGTCCTTGCTGTGGATAACCCACCTGCAGCCAGCGGGACTCAGATGGCTCTCACAGTGAGCATGGAAGTGCTACAGGTTGGCTGTTTTCCATAGTTGTGTGTTAGTCTTCTTTGCTTTATCAGGGACTAAAGTACAATCATTTAAAAGAATCTTTTGCAAAGCAGTGCATTATTGCCTTTTCTGTATTTGAGATTTGATTTCCAGAAAGAGAAGTGCTCCAGAACTTTGTCAGAAGCTGTTTCTCAGTGTCTGTGCAACATTCAGGTGAKAGAAGCTCGGAAGACTTTGTATCGGTTTTGTTTTAAGAAAAGAAAGAGAGGGAGGTCATTTATAGCCAGGAGCACAGACAGCAGCCAGCCTGGGGGCCTGGASGCTGTGCTAGACTTTATCCAGCACTAGTAAACGTAAACACATGAAAGTATGAGGTCTTGTGACACTGGAGYCAAGGACAGCAGCCTCCTAAAAGTGTCCGAAGTCAAAAGCATTTCTGATGTGCTAAACTGTTGGTGACTTTGAAGGTGATATCTTGTCTGCCACCATACCAGGGAAAAA
>NW_026623262.1:917584-919127 GCF_030028575.1 Malurus melanocephalus
GGTCCTGCATTACACATTCTCTCTTGCCTTGCTGTCCCTACCCGCTGTGGTTTGCCTCAGCTGTGGAAACAGGAACTGCTGAGTCAGCACACTGATGAAACTCACACTGCTTTCACACTTCTCTGGGGAGACTGCCACAGCAAGGAGGTTGGCAGCAACTTATATCCTGGAGAAAAAAACCCGAGTACTTAAACTGTCTTACAATTGCCTGAAACAATAATCTGAYTTTTAAAAAACTCTCAAACTTTGAAGAAGGCTGCAGGACCCAAGAACTGGTGGCAGATGAATGATCACACCTGGCATACACAAGCTCATAATCAAGAGCCTGGAGTTCAGTGAGTGTCATTTCTCWGTTTCCTCTCTTGATCAGCTCAACTATGTTTTACAAAGCCAAGATCCAACTGGCTGAATAGACAGAATAAGGACATGGAGTTCAATTCAGCTSTCTGGTGACGATGGAGAACAGCAGCCTGCTCTGATTACAGACTCACGCAGAGGTGAAACTGCTCCCTTGGAGCTGGTACGAGATAAGGAACTTTAAAAATTCTAACAACCCTCTCAGAAGTGTCAGGTCTCCTGAAAAGCACAAGTGCCAAAGAGGAAAGAGATTTTGAAGTGACTGCATCTCTGAAAGCAACATATCCATGGCTCAGTAGGGAGTAGCTGAAGGGCAGCTAAATGGATGGGAAGGGGAAAGTTAACTGCCAAATGGTTTCAAAACTGGAAAGAGAATCAAACTGAAAAAGATGGAGATGTTCCAGGAAGTCATTCTATTAAGGATGTAAATAGGGTGTTATCAACAAAGAGAACAAAAGCAGCTTTAGTAGCAAGAAGATGGCAGTTGAAAGAGGGACAAATTAACTGCTCTAACACTAGTGATAGTACTATAAAAGCAACACCTTCCCCCCCAGATGCCCYGTATCTGCCTCAATTTAATGAGCTCTGCTTACCTCAGCGGCATGGTGCTTGCATGCCATTATTTTTTACACTTATKAGAGAAATGTAATGAGTGTATGATGCCTGTTTACTGCTTTGCTTATCATGAGAACTGTTAGTTGAAGCTGAGGGCTGAAATATGCTTRGTTCAGGCAGAGGCAGCAGAGATGTGCAGGTGGGCTGCACGAGTATTATCCAGGRTCATCCCCCTGCAGGTGCTGATTCAACCCATGTAGGAGAGAGGAGAGTTTAGTGTCAAGATTGCAAAGGGGGACGACAGAGCTGTAAATGAGAAATCGTTAGACTATACATACTTACACACTGACAGCAGGTTATCTGTGACTGTGACCACAACAGAACATTTACAGCCTCCAAAGCTACTATTTTGGCAGGTGCTGACAAAAGGACAGTAGCAGTTGAGAAGAAATAGTCTGCAGGTAGGGAAGGGTAGGGTCTGCAGGTAGGGTCTCCTCTCTGTCAGGAGATAGATACTGGTAATAGGGAATCTTAGTGGTATTCCACTGGCAAGCAAGAAAAATGTATCACAAAAGTGATCTAGGAACAGAAAGTAGAGGCTGGTACAGTTCAAATATTCAAAGCAAAGCCA
>NW_026623262.1:919226-937227 GCF_030028575.1 Malurus melanocephalus
AAAAAGAAAAAGAAAAAGAAAAGAAAAAAGTGTGCTTATTGATGCTGGGAGAACCCTCTTTTTGGAGAGTCAGAGTACAATGCCCGGAATCTGCAGCCTGAGAAGGGAAGTTGTTAGCACTTATTTTTGCCTGCTGTCATATCTTTTGAGACACAAGTAGTAGCTCATCAAGAGTCAGAGTGGTAGAAAGGCAGAAGATCTGCTGTGCCTACAAGGCAGGTGAAACCAACACAAATGAAAATTTTTGAATGAAAAATTTC
Source organism: Malurus melanocephalus (assembly GCF_030028575.1). NCBI lineage: Eukaryota > Metazoa > Chordata > Aves > Passeriformes > Maluridae > Malurus > Malurus melanocephalus. The sequence goes on from NW_026623262.1 coordinate 919,487, forward strand.
AAACCTTTTTCTGAAGGAAAGCACTGGTACTTAGCTATCCACAAGGAGAGCTGGAGAGGCAAGCAGGCAGGTATCATGTGCACACACTCACTCTGACACACAAATAGGGGGATCTGGAGGCCAAGACGCAGATCCACCTTGGGGAAGCTGAACAAAAGTACTGTGGACACTCACCATGAATCTTGTTACTTGATGTTTATTTTTAATGCTAAGATTCAASCACATGCTGCTCTAAGAGGATTGTTCTGTCAATTTTAGTGCCAATCACAGGCTCCCAAATTAAGTTCCAGTCACCATTACGCTGCAGCTTAGCTCATCCCGAGCAGAGATCTGCTGACTCTCCCCGAAGGCTGAGAGCTGGGAGCTCCCCCCGGAGATAAACCCAGCTGCAGCGAGCACTCCCTCTGGCAGCAGAGGTGTCGCCCTTCTTCGGCCTTCGCTCACAGGGTTAATGATCATCCAGGGAGGCAAAGATTACCCTCCTTTAAACCGTAAGAGCGGAGTAGAGTGCTGCAAGTGATCGATTGCCCCAGAGGAACTGTTTGCTTAGGACTACAGCTCTCCAAAACATTGCCCAGCAAACACTACGCAATGATGGGAGTGTTGCACAAGTGCCTCATTTTCCCTATAGTGTTTCAAATGCCTCTCCTCTGCGGGCATGACACAATTCTGTAGAGCATTACCATAATACGAATATTTTACTAAACTCACAGCAAATTGTTTACAGCTGTTAGCAAAGTAGTGCTCTTGGCTTGGACAACCAGCTGGAAAAGATGAGTAACTTTTCGCAGTTACCCCACCTACCTTTATTTGTTTTTGAGAAAAAGGGGCAGCACTGCTGGTATTGCCGCACCGCATTATTGAAACGCAGAGAGGCTTTTTCCTTACGTCGAATACGGACTGAGCAAATGCAGCGGTGTTTGGCCAGAGGAGCAGTACTTTGCTTGAGCCACCAGAGAGAGCTGCTGCTCAACTTTTGAATAAAGCTTGGGCAGTTCCTCGTTGCTGGGAAGAGGAGCAAGCGCAGCTGAGATCCAWCCCTTCGCTGGGAATGAGCTCTGTGTGCTGCTCTGTCTGGCTTTAAAGCTCACGGTCTATTTCAGCAGGGCAGGGGACAGTTTTGAGGAAACAGAGAGAATTGTGTTTAAATAAACACCCCCGAGTTTGAAGGTGCCCCCACATTAGTCATCACTCCAACTGCAGAGTGGAAACCAACCTTCCAGGAGCAGAGTAGGTTGAATATGGAGATTATCCTAGGAATAGGTTGGATCCTCCCCACGGTAAGGAACAAGTAAGTCTCTCCTCTTTGCGGCAGCAAGAGTTTMTACAGGCAGAGTCATGCATAACAGTTTAGATTTGTTCATGAAAATCAAGTCCTTAAGTTTGATATTTCTGATGATTACATCTAGTGTTATGGGAGGAGTGGCCCTGCTAATACAAAAGCCACAGAACAGATAATAAAACCAGCTTGAATGCTAAAGTTGGATACAGATTTACAGCTCAGCTAAAGCTTATTACACTGCTGTTGACTTCACTGGAATAGTATCTGTGGCTTACAAAGTCAGAGTCTTATTAATACATTAAAATTTTTAATGAAGGGTGAAATGGATCAAAGCCTGGCTGACAGCCCATTCAAGTTTACCAGTAATGGGAGTGTTTCTTTTTGGCAATTAAATGCTACTGAGCAGCAGCTCAGTACTGCTAAGWATGAAGCCTTACATTTTATTATCCCTGCTCTTTCCCAGCAGTGACTGATTCCTGTCAGTGAAACTTTCAGAGGCTGGCCAGATTTTGATGGTTATGATGCTTTCAGATGTCCAGGGTAGCAAATAGTTTCCAGCTGACGTTTATCCTTGCTGATTTAATTCAATAAGACGACCAGCAAATACAGCTAATGTTCCTATAAAACAAACYAGCATAAATATGCCAAGGAGAAGATGATCAAGTACCATTGCAACAAACTTCCATTCTTCTGCAGCCTGCCAAAGAAAAAAAAGGATGGTAAAATTTCTGCAGAGCCCTGTTTGTTACAGGCATTGTTGTAATTTACTGTCCAGCAAGGGGACGGCTCTTTGATAAGTGCTATTATTATTATGCTCAAAAGCATGTCAGTTGTTAAGAAAGCCTAAGCAACCTAGAGATACAAGTTTCTACATTGACCAGAAATCCTGGCAATTTGCTGAACTATTTAATTTTTTAAAATGTTGAAAACCCTTATTTTTTAGGCCAATTTTTCTTCTGAATGAGATTTTAAAATGTTGAAAGCAAAACTTAGTTTGACTCAACTGACTGCTTTTTTGTTCTCATGGGGTATCTAGGCAATTTATATTAAATTTAACCCTAACCCCTGCYTTCCATACACTTTAATATCATGTAAAACCTTGGTAGCTCTGTTATTATTTTTTTCAGTTGTGGGAGACTGTGAACCACTTGCTCTGTACCCACCTTTTCACTGAATGCTTTTGGTGGGAACCCAGCACAGTTAAGAGCATGCAGAGTGCAAGGCACCAAGTACAGCAGGGYTGAGGATTTCCACCCTGTAACTCAGCCTTAAGGAGTGACATGTGCTGGCCTAAAGCCCCTTTGCTTTTGCCTTGGTTCTCCCACAAGTGGAAGAGGCTGTTGTAATTTATCTAGAGGACGCTGATATTGAATACTGTTTTGAGGTCTGATATTGAATACTGTTTTGAGGTGGTTCAGAAGGTGTTTCATTGCATTTGAATGCAATGAAGTGACAGCCTTCAGGAGCCACAACCTGCAGTTTATTTGGGGAACTTGACTTTTGAAACCTCCTGGAAGCAATTTATCAATAGTGCCCAGATGACACAAGCAGCTGGGCTCCACTTCCGAAGAGGCCATTTGCTGGTAACCTGAAGAGCCTCCTTGTAAGCCAAGGAGGAAGTGAAGCCCAGAGATGTTGAAGCCATGCCAGCCCCTGCTGAAGACAACAATTTGTCTGCAGAGAGGCAAAAGAGTCACGGGGAACTTGAGACTACAGCCAGAGCCATTTCACATGCTCCAGGAATTTGGTCACAGGAACAAACACCGTGGTGTAAATCCTGTCCTTGGGAAGCAAGCATCTCCTTTTCAGGAGTATAGGCCAAATTATTTTCTCAGAGAACCCCCCCTGTCTTCAGACTAACCTGCAGCTCAGCAGGAGAGGTCTATGACCACTTAGGAAGATGAAGTACCAGGACTGAATTACCCCTGCAAAATCTGACACTAAAAGAGGGAAAATTGTACTGATTGTGCTAGAAGGAGGCAGCGCTGGGTTTTCCTAGGGAACACTGCCATGTGTGACTCTATATCCTTCCTTTGGCTTGCAATATGGAAAAAGTCAGTAATCAGAGTAGCTCATGACATGCTTCATTAGGAGGGACTACTTGTAGTATTCAGGAATAAAAGAAAACATTGTCAAAACTGGAAATAAAATTTGTAAATTACATTTARCACTTCTCAGATAAGACTACTAGTCTTTTGGAGTTTGGCTTGCTTCCTGAGTTTTCAAAAGCAGTAGGATCTTGCTTACCACAGGGGGAAGATGCCTGAGTCGGAGATAGGAGAAATGTGTTTTGGAACTTGCTTACAGTTCTTGAAACTTTTCCTACTCACAGACACTCCATCTCTATGGCCTCACATATCACATTAAGAAACCCTTAGCACTGACACTTTTTCCTTTTCTATTATTTTGGGGAGCCAATATTCAATTAACATCTATGACAGTTATTTGTTGCTCGTTGTTGACTGCATCAAGGGGAGGCAACTGTCTACTACTAGAGCCAAACCAAGGCTTGGAGTGTTTTTGTAAGGCAGGGATATTTGCCAAGAAAGTAAGATGCACGAATTGAAAGCTAGAAATGAATCATGCACAAAAAATTGTCTTACATTACTGGCTTCTTGGTCCGATTTCATAGTTTCTGCAATGTATTTGATTCCCTCTATAGCATTTTTCACATCTGGATTTTTGGTAAGCGGGGAGTAGAAGTTGACAGGCACAGAACCTGACTTCCCAGAAATGTCAGAAATATCAATATCTTCTGCAAAAATATTTTTGTCTTGTTTGTCTCTTGATGGTCGTTTCATTGTAGAGAAAAACATGACGTTTGGGATTGTGTCAATGAAGATCTGCAAACAAAGGGAGAAGATGACAGTTGCTGGTCTGTGGGGCTGCCTTACAGCTGCAGCTGTGTGCTGAACAAAGACAAGCCTCTCCGCTCCCAGATCGCTTCCCCTGCTGGATCTGCTACAGATTCCCTCTCCCAGTATGTCACAGCCCATGCCTTAGTTACATTGGGGCTTTTTTCAGCCTCATGGCCTGGGGCAGAGGGAGTCACCCGCAGGCCTGCAACAAGTTTYCTGAAAGCCATTTGCTCTTGCCACACACCCAACATCCACACATGGAGTGGGGTGTGATACTATGGAGCAGATCCACAGCTAGCATGAGCTGACAGAGCTCTAGCCATCTCATCTAATTTGAAATATATTGCCTACAAGTCTGACTTGGAGAATGGATTCAAAGAACCTCCTTTGGCTACTTAGGTTTGATTTTGCTATTATCAGTATTTGCTACATGGGCATATAAGGTTTACAATAAATTCCTTTTGGAGTGACAGAGACTTGCTGCCAGAGCAATGTTAAGCACATGCAGGGTTTCCTGTTGAAATTTCCCTTTTTGCAGGGATTGTTTGTGCTGCAGAGGGAATCTGATATAAGCTGTAGCCTTAAAAGTATAATTAGAAATACACAGAACAATCTCCTTTCATGTCATGGCTTAGTATGAACCCAGGCAGACTTCAAAACTGCAAGGATTACGAACGGATCAGTTCATCTTTGGTACTGCCTCCCTGGCAAAGAACTTGTAATGACTGACAACCAATTTTTTCTACATCTTGTGGTTACTATTCAGACTCATGTGCAAGGCTCTCCTTTATTCCCAAGGGCTGCAACTGTACAYTGGAAAAGTACAGAGAAGATTTTTTAGCTTTTGCTAAACCGTCTTTTGCAAAATGGGACGCTGAACTCGGGTATTCCCAGTGGCCTTTGTGCTCTGCACTCCCRTGGGCTGGTGGACTTGGCCACTGGCAGGCAGCAGTGCCTTGCAGTCAGATGGAGAATTAGACCAGGAAATGTAATTCGAGTCCAGATGGACATTTTCTTTTCCCTGCACCTTCAGCTGCCCATGTTTTTTGTCATCTGTTCCCTGCAAAACTCTACCCCAGTGGACAGTTTTGTTACTTAAAGGAGCACTTGAGCAATCTTGCTGACTTTATGAACAGCTAAGTAGTAAACACTGCCTTTTGGGCCTAGAGACTTTTAACATGATGCATTTACTTCCCCGATTCTTTTTGACTTTTGTTAGAAAACCTGTCATATTTTATGGAGTGTTCAGTGGAAACCAGCAAATGTTCTGAGGCATGGAGCTCACCTTCCTGACCCAGTGGGGCATGGTGTGAGTGCTCGGGGAGCGGTGGTGGGTGTTGATGACGATGACCGTGATGATGATGGAAGCGATGACAAACACCATGGTGAACAGCATGTACTTGCCAATCAGAGGCACTGCGCTGGATGTGGAGGGAATCAGCTCCACAATGACCAGCAGGAACACAGTCAAAGACAGCAGAACAGAGATGCTGAGAGTCATTTTCTCACCTGTCATAAAGAAAAAACCCCAAACCATTGCTGCTCCTATCATTCAGTACAGAGAGCATTTATTTGGGAAGCAGGATGTGAGTGACAGCTGTGTGCMTTTGCAGTGCTATCACCTCTGCCAGCAGCCAAAGCAATAACTAGGCTGGGCAAACCTGAGAGCCTAACAGAGCATCAGCTCCAGCACTACAGTGGGAATTACCAGGTATGACTGGGCTGAGGTGTGAGTGGTGKATATTTTTACTCGCCAGGAGCATTTAACGGGCTGCGTATTTTGAACAGTGCAGCACATGCACACATGATTAGTGTTTGCTTCACAGCCTCCTGAGGGTWTGCTTGCCTTACTCTCTGTCTCTGRKCTGAGAGAGCAGACTAAAATCACATCTGACATCAGGACAGTTGCTATGCAAGATCTCCTCGCACATGGAGGGTGTCAAAAATGAAACATGAAACATAAAAATTAACCAGCTAAAAAATCTTTAGTTTTTAGAAGTTAATTGGTTAGCTAGTCAGCAATTTCTGTGGGAAAGCACCCCRATTTATTTGTATCAACAGTTTCAGTTTTTGGCACTTATCCTTTCTTTGCAGAGTATTTAAGGCCACTACTTTCAGTGGAAATGTCCAGTCTTAGTATGCATGGCCTTCAAGTTGACTGGTTATTTCAAATACTGGAACTTCTCAGGAACTTTTTAGAAGAGCAATTTCTATGGCAGTAGAATGAATAAGTAAGTTTACATACCYGAATCTGTGGGTAGGTAAAAAACTAAGCCTGTTAAAAAGGAGAAGAGCAGGCAGGGGATGATGACGTTCACRATGAAGTAGAGAGGCAGGCGTTGCATGAGGAAATGGTAGGTGATGTCCAGGTAAGGGGTGTCAGGGCAGCAGGCGTAGTAAACCCAGTGCTTCCAGCCACGGTAATCCTTCATCACCCACTCGCCACTCTCCATAAAGTTACTTAGATCTGGACGATCACTCTCCTGGCAGCAAAATACCCAACCAGATTCTTAATTCCAGGCGTTCTGAACCAAATCAAAACTGGGCAGGTTTGGCTCAGGAATAGGATTCCAAATCACTTGTGTACTTTGTGAGTTTTTGTGAGTAAATGGCCTCTCGTCTTTGTTATTTTGCCTTAGAATATCATACTCTACACAGCATTCAGCTAAATGTTTTACAGAAACAGTCTGGGATAGTGACTTGAATAAATATTACAGATAGGAGATATACCTGAGTGGAGAGGGAAAGAGTCCTTAGCAATGGAAAGTCATGAGCAGAGAAAATGTACCYCTGCAAAAATCCCTCATAACCCAAGAAAACAAACAAAAGCAAAACAGGCAGCACCAGAAAAAGTGGTGCAAAGCTGTCAGAGGACAGACAGGATACTGTCCTCTGTAAGGGCACAGGTATAATATGTATGCAGAATTTAGGAGCCAAACCAAGAAATTTTGTGCTAGACCTACAAATAAAGATTTTCCATTTTACAGTAGGGGCTGCTTGTTTTTCCAGTCAAAACTAGGTCATATTCCATTCTAAATCTGAGATTTCTCTAAAAACAYGTACAGATTTTTGCAGCTTTTCCCAATGACAAGCTCCTTGCTTACCGGGTTAATAACAACCACTGTACCATCATATGTCCAAGTTCCCAACTTCATACTGCAGTTCTGCTGGTCAAACGGGAAGTGCGTGACTATAATTTCACAGTAACTCTTAAAAATAGCTGGTGGTGTCCAGGTGATCAGACCTGTGTGCTCCAGAAGGACTTTGGTGTATTTTACAATGGCAAAATCACCATCTGCACTGCAAAAGGAACAAGGACATTAAAAGCAATATGGGCAGCGTAACTAACACAGTCACAAAAGGATTTCTTTCTCTGGCTGAGGGTCAAATGACTCCCCAGTGCCTGCTCCTGGAGAAGCTTGCTCTGAGGAATTGTACCTGCTGGAGCACAYGTCATGGGAAAACTGTCCCACTAGAGTGGTGCCACTCGGCAGAGCTCTTCCCTCCCTCCCTCCCTTGGCACCCCTTACTTGTTGTAAAGAACAAGGTCTGGCCGCCAGATATCATCTGAGGGGATGCGGATTTTTTTAACGCCACCATAGTCATCTGGATTCCATCTGAGGTTGACGTCTGTCCATTGCTAAAGAAGGAAGATTGCAGCCCCTGAGAGCGTCTCCCAGCACTTCAGGGGGTAGCTTGAGTACTTCCCAGAAACAGCTCCTCCCTTGCTTTGGGACAYGCAGGAAAACATAACCAAATGGAAGTGGGAGCCCCAGTTCATTTTTTACATTAACTTCAATTTTGGTTTAAGAAGCTTATTTTAAAAAACCAAAAAAAAACCCCAAAAGAAAATGATACAAAGATAAATACATCAGAAGTCTACTGTTTGAAATACAAACCCAAATGCTTTTCTTAAGACTGTTAGTATCTAGAGCATTTTATTCTTGAGATATCAGAAAGAAGAAATGCTCTGCTACCTGACCCACCTGTCCATGTTGCCCCTGAAAGTATGACACTKTAGTTAATCCCTGATTGAGCCCAGTGCACTGATTTGATTTTATTGAAACAGTTAAGAATATTTAGAGTTACCTGTTTCAGGCGTACGTTGGTTGTCACAATCTGATTTACTTCATCCTTAAAAATAAGGAAGGAAAAAAWTTAAAAGGCAGTATCAGCAAGTATMAGGATTAAAGGCTAAAAAGGGTTTGGCACTATGGTGTGTGCCAGCAGGTCAGCGTTACCCACGTTCCTACCGTACCACACTAATGAGCTGGATGAGCTGCAGCCCCACGGTGACAACGACGGCATCSCGATGGTCCTCCACGGGCCGCACCACCTTGTTGTAGTTCTGGAACAAGTGCTCCACAAGGCGAGACTCATCTTCATAGCACAGGGCCAGCYCAGCTGCAGAACAGCACCCACAGTTGGATGGGGCAGGAACAGACTATGGCACTGCCAGCCTGAGGCTGGACTGGAGGAAATGCTGCGACAGTGAGCTGCTGGTGGGGGATAACGCCGTGTCCTGCCTGTGACTCCTCATTTCAGACAAGCACTGTGAGCACTGCAGGTGCCACCAGCCTGCCTGACCTGGCCACCAGCTTAGGATCCTCCAATCAGGAGATGAACAAAAGCAAGTAGCCAGGATTGTGGACATCAGACTGAGCACCAAGAGTCTCCCAGCCTGAAACTGTGCCAACATGCAGTACTTGTGGGCAGTTAAACASAGAAAATATACAGTATCAGGAATTTCCAATGCTGGCTTTTTCACCATCAGTTCCACAGACTTTCCTGTGACAGTAACACTAAAGGGGAGGGCCAAGTACAGCAGGCACTGAGAAGAAATCATCACCCAGACTCCTCTCATCCGCAGTCTATGTGGAACAAGAACTCCTCTTGCAGCAGGAGTTGCTCAGGCTGTGCAGGTGGTGAGAGAAGGAAACCMTCACTGTGTGGGGCAGCTTTGCCCACTGCCTGCCCAGCATGACTCGGCAGTGCTGTGCCAAAGAGCCTTACAAGAAAAAATTCACAAGTGAAAATGGCAGGGAGCAACCCTGTTCCAGTAGAACATGGCACTGCACTCCCCAGATGGACCCTGTCTGCAGAGAGCCTGTGGCACTACAGGCAGGCACATGCTGTCCTCAGCTTGTAGCTGCTTCACCATTACAGGGGAGAAAAGCAAATGGAAAGAGYGCTTGGGGATGTTTTTGTACATCCCCTCCTTAAAGGCAGTGAGAGGGAACAGAACAGTTGAGCCTCTCTSCAAGCATTTTTGGCAGACTGCACCCTGGTCTCACTCTCTCTGTTGAATCCTGGGCCACAGCAGTCAACAAGAATTTTTGCTGCAGACTCCAACCTAAGCTAGGATTTCCTTCTATTTCCTAAATGACTTTTCATTAGCTCCTTTTATATAGCTGAGATTGCCAAGGATTCTGCCTTGGCCTTGTCCTGCCATGAGATTATATTAAAAKACTTGGATGCCAAGGAGAAAAACTGTCTGTCGCAGACAGGCACTGTCTCACCAGGAGGCTGACGAACAGTGGGCAGGAGACATCGTTCAGTTTTTAAGTTATGATCACATCATCACAACTAACTGAAGGTCAGTGCTTTATTAGTCCAATTAAAATCCCTTCACATTGCTTCCTTCTKGTGTGGCTTGGTAAGAATTTAGTGTACTGCTTGAATTTTCTGAAAAGCTTTTAGGTTCACAAAATATTTATTCTTTTAAGGGACAGTTAAAAAAGTTATCTCAGTACAACACACAGAGCTGCAAATTAATTCTACCTCYTTGTCAGTGACCCCAGAACTTAATGAAATTTCTTATAATCGTTTTTCATATTCCAAGCCATGCTTACTAAATCCTTTCACATGTTTTAAAATACATGTAGCACTAGGGTAAACGGGAGCATACAAACTTGATTACAGACAAAAAAACAACTAAACACAAACTTCTCAGTTCAAGATATCTGGTGCCTGAAACTAAAAATATCTGAGCTCTACTAATGCACTCCAAAGCTCTCCATTAAATGTTTTGGTGTGTTCAGAAAAGCTTATCAGTAGGACAGGCTGCTGTCAGAACACACGCTCCCTCATCCTGATGTGCATGCAAAGCCTGGTCCCACTCTGCAAGGAGCCAMCTCCCATCCAAAGCAATGGCTGGAACACCTTTACCTGTGCAGATGAGGAGGAGGAGAACGCARTGGACCTTCATCACCCCGGTCCCTSGTGCTGCAGTCAYACAGATGGAGGCACGCACAAAGCACCTCCAAGGTCTCTTCAGAGGGGGCTGTGCTGCCTCTGCCAGGCGCTGCCAGAATACCCCCCCCGGGTATGGATTTACAGCACCTGTTTTGGGAAGGACAGCTGAGGGACACCGCACCGCCGGGCTGGAGCGGGAGCATAGCGTGCTTCACCAGCCAAATACCTTCTGCWGTTTACAGAAATATCAGTGTGACCTGTGACACTCAACAAATAAACACACAAATGAAACTAAAAAAGGATCACCTGAGAGTAAATGAACAGCTTGGTAGGARCTCAGAAACTCTTTGTGAACAYAGCAACTTCYCAGGTTTAGGGTTTTGTTTCTCTGWKWYMWMWSAGAACACAGTAATTTATTTCTGGTACCCCCTCACCAGCACAGAGACCACACGCTGGGAGGAGGCTGCTCCCTTGGCTTCACAGAGGGGTGGGAAATACACATATATATACACACACCTCATTTATACATGATTATCTACTCTGAGCTTAACCATACCACTCAGGAACAAAACCTTGAGAGAGATAATCCTGTGAAGTGTTCAGCAGCGTAAGAAAAGCAAGTCTGTCAGTTTCTGGGAAAGGAGATGAAGCAAAAAGGGAAGGTRCTACTATAAATCCAGGAATGTTCTTTGCAGTTCAGGTCATCTGGTTTCAAAATACTTGGAAAAGGCCCAGGAGAAAGTGACAACAACATCCACAGGGCAAACTGGCTTCTGTATCTGGAACAAATAGAAAATACGAAGCCATCAGTCTGAAAGAAAAACAAGAGAGAGAGCTTTGGCAGGGTCTGTAAAATCCCAGATGATCTGGAGAAGGCAGATTTGGATTCACTCGCTGTCCCCTTGCAAAAAAAGTAGAGGACATTGAGGTAAACTTAGAGTTGTCAGGCTTAACCAAGACATTCCTTCACAGCGTGTGTTTGCAGTGGGGTTTGATACCATAAGCGTGTCTGTTTGCAGAGGTTTTCTGCATTCAGAAAAAAAAAAGTTTATTAAATAATTTCATACTATTGAAGGTACACACACTCTGTCCCCCTAAGAAGTCTGTCCCAGAAGTCCCAGAGTCACTCTGGGGTAGTGTCCTGGGGATGTATTGGTAATGCTTATGGTGTTCTTGTATTTTTCTCAGGAAGCTGCCATGAGGAGACAGGACACAGCACTGGGTGTGCTGCCACAACCATCCTTACACGGTGATCCAAACTCCCTTTTCCAGAAAACATACCCCACGAAAACCTTTCTTAGCTTTGCCTCTGGGTGACACCAGCTGTATTTTCTATTTCTGCTGGATAGCCTTTGTGCTGTCTGCCAGCTGGCTTGGTGTTTCACGCTGGATGCCTTTATTATTATTTTAATTATTTTATTTAATCACTCTCCTTCACCCACCCCCCTCCACTAAGCATTCAGCCTCTGCCTTTACATTTATCCTCCAGTAAAAACTCTCCACCTACGTAACCCTGGCCTCSTTTCTGGCCTGTTCGTGGCCAGCAGCTCCCATTGTCACAGCGATCTGATTTCAACCCCGCGCCTGGCTGCTTCCAGCTTTATCCAGGCCGGGCAGCTGCCGCCAACAGCGGAGATACAATTGTGTGGAGGAATTGCGGGAATGCTGCCCACAGCCCTGCAGATCCTCTCAGTGTGTCCAAGCATTCCTGCCCACCCCAGGCAGTGTTACACACGCTGCAGGGACAGCTCTTGGGTGACAGCAGTGTCTGTCCCCCCGGCAGGGTCTGGCTGCTGGAGACAGCAGTGTGCGTGCTCTGAAGGGGCCCCAGAAAGTCTGCAGCCCCAGCAAGAGTTATTTCTATTCAACTGAGCCCAGCCTGGGAGCCCGAACCCCAAACCCCCTCACTGGCTGCAAGTCAGAGCTCATGCTGGAAGAGGAGGAAGCAGGTATTTGGAGAAGGCCTGTGGGGACCAGCAGCCTGGCTGCGAGAAATGTTCCCTGGCAGAGGCACAAAGCCTTTTCCCTCCCAAAAAAACCAAGGCAACCTGAGCCACTGCAGTTAAATATGGACAGAGAAGTGAACACTGCTTGTTGTTAAACTGGGGAATGTGACCCATCGTGACCGAGGTGGAAAAGCAAGGGGCTAAGCTACACTGAGTGCCTGAATTTGATCCATTGCTACGATGGGTATTTTTCTTTTTTTCTTTAGAGTATTCAGAAATTTTTTTTGCTAGTGTTTTGTTCCCACATAAAAATCCCTTTTTGCATCTATTTTGACTCCAGCCTTTCTGGCTTGTTTTTATGCCTGCCCATCCCTCAGACAAGGCCACTGCCCACCATGCCAATAGCAGACCAGCTTCGTTCAGATGGATTGGAAAGCAGCAGAACTCGCTGCTTGCTGAATTTAGGGCACTGCTCCTTCCATCCATGTAGGAGGAACAGGACTGCAAGGGCTCTGGCCTGGAGGAAACCAGCCATGAATGAGCATTCCTGCAGGTAAGACTCTCTGGCAGGGTGATACTGCAGAGCTGCGAGCGAGCTCAATACCTAATGCTTTTGACACAGTGAGGAAGACAAGATTTTTACTGAAATTTTGGTCACAGAATTGCATGCAGAGGCAAAGCCCGATGGAAGAGAGAAGGTGGCAGAGGCTCCAACAGATACGCAGACAACAGGGCCTGCGGGAGCGGGGAGTGGTGAGAAACTGAAGCAAAACTAACACAAAGAACACAGAAAGGTTAGTTAGTACATCAGGGAAATTAAAAGAATGAAATCTTAAGGATAATTGTACTGTTCAGCAGTTTTAGCTTTAGTTTTCAAATGCAGTATATACCTTTTAAACCGCATTCTTGTATCATAAAAATGGCATTGTTGGTGACGGTAGATTGTGGCAGCACCGAATAAGGCAGATGGCTGGACAGGTACCGGTGAGTTTGCCGTGTGTCTGTTCCCAGGCTGCCCTGGTTAGGCAAGGTGACACACATTCCCGGCTGGAAGCCGCCCGGCTCCGTGGCCACCAGATGGCAACAGCCGGACGAGGGGACCGAGCGGCGCTCGGCGGCGTCGGGAGCGCGGCCGCCAACTGAGCTCGGCGAGAGAAAACTGAGGGAGAAATATTTCCGGGAGAAATTCAAAGATTTAACGAATCTTGAGTTGCCGAAGGACTGTACTTACCCGGGTTATTCCAGCGCCCATAAGAACATGCTGGGCATTAATATACATCTCAGTATGTATCGACAGATAAGATTAAATTCCTTAGATCAAGAAATCCGAACTTGCAGTTTTCCGTACAAAGACGCACCTCCACCAACCCGCAAATTTGGTTTATCCCCAGGGATGTTTGTAGCAAATTTGATTTCAGCACATATTTTCTATGTTTTCTATTACATCACCCAAAGGAATTGAAAATACCAAAAACTTACTCAAAAGTGGCTATCTGAACCTCTGCAATTACAGAGCTTTTGTATTATGGCAGAGACATGCTGCACAGTTACCTAATCTGAAGAATGCTTCTGGAAAAAAAAAAGAAAAGAAAATCTGGAAAGGAAGAAGAACAAGGAAAAGATCCCCAGTCAAACAGACAAACCACAGAAGACATAGATCAGTAGGAGAAGTATTAATTAATGCAGGTGAGAAGAACCATTGCTTGCCTTTAAACTGGTGCCGGCCCTCATGGTCACAGTTCTCAGACAGAAATGACACTGCCAACAGAGACTCACTTACCCTCTTTGGGCAAGAATRGAGACAGGAATAACTGAGAACAGAATCAGGAGAGGTGACAGGCACAAAGCTGAGCAGCCACGAAATGTCCGAGGAATCGGTGAGCAGGCTGCAGCTTCCCATTGCCCTTGTGCTCTGGACACTCCAGGAAACCATCCTGCAGCTGAGCAAAGCTGCTGACCAGAGCAGTGGCAAATTTAACTCCAGCCGACATCCCTGCCATGGCTGCTTCCAGGGCTCCCATCCGAGCACAAGGTTTGTCTCTGGGGCCAAGGGAGTCACTCTGCAGAGCCAAACAGCAAAAGGGAAGAGGACAAGTCCATAAGCTGTGAGGTTTGCTCTGCYCTGCTCCTGTGGGTCACTGTCAGCACAGCAGCGTGTGTGAGCCATGCCAGTGTGRTGGGGACAGCACAGGAGCAGCTTTGCTGGTCCATCCCCTCAGGAAAACTTTCCTGCACTTTCCTGTGGACAGGAAAATCTCATTAATTCTCAGATGCAACTAGGTGACACCTGTATTTATTTATAAATAAATAAAGGGCTCTGCCCTTCCCCAGCAGCATTAGCTGAGAAATGCACTCAGTCTGGCACAGACCACTGCTGCCACCCACCCTGAAATTTGTAATCACTAGCCATGAGTTTTCTTTGCAGAAGCAAAAAAACCTCCACAAGGCACAAAAGTCTGGCAGCTGATAGTAAAATTGGGCAGAAAGGYTGGCCCAGATGTCAAAGCCGCGAGCCACATGGGCACTGCCAGCTCTGCTCATCCTGACAGTGGAGACATCCAAAGCAGTGTTTAAATGAGTGTCAGGCACCTGAGTGCTCTCCTAGGGGTGTCTGCTTCTCACTGACATCGCTCTTGGGAGAGATCAAAGAAAAGTGTTACTCTGACCATGAAACCAGCAGCAGACATTAGATAACCACTGAGTCATGCTGTCCAAATTGAGATACAGAAGGAGGGATCACAAAGAGGATTTGTGGTGTGGCCCAGACCACAGAGAGACAATCAGGCAAGCATGGAGAAATGACCAGATTGCGCAAGGGCTCTGGTGAAGAGCAAAACTCCAAGTGCCCATGACCAAGGCAGAGGAAGAACGGGCTGAAAAACCAGAGAAGAGCTGGACCCCTGAATGCAGAGGGAAAACTTCCTCCACTCAGCACATCAGCCCGGGGCTCTTGGATTCAGCAGAAGGCAGAGCTCAGGTCACCAACCAGCCCCGTGCTGCAGGGAGGGCACCCTGGGGAGGTTTGCTGGAGGGACAGTGGCAGCAGCTCCCACTGGGGAGGTTTCCTGGAGGGACAGTGGAGGGCTGTGCCCTCCTGTCAGGCACAGCCCCTGCCCTTTGTTTGCCCCCTGCCAGCACGTGGCCACAGCACAGGGCACCCTTCTTGCCTGACACGGGTGGCTCAGCAATCCCTTTGATCACATCCCATGTCCTATCCTCCTCCTYGTGCATTACATAAGCTTTCTGGGGCTGAGGTGTAGTTGCTAAGCAGTAATTTTGCATGGCTAAAAAAGAAACCCATGATTGCTAGGTTCACTAAATGGTTGGGTTTTTTTTTTTTCTCCTATTGCAATGTAATTACAGCTATAACAAAAACATTGCAGAACATTCATCAGCATGCAAAAATTAGGTCAGAATCAAAGTGAGTATGTCACAAATGCCTTTTGGAAGCCCTTTTTCTTTCCTTTACCATTGGAGAGGGAAGGACCAGAAAAGTTTGTTACTGCATSAAATAAATAACAGTTTTTTCCATCYMATCACCCAACCTGACACTAACAGAAGCTCTGTTCTTGTTTCAGAAGGCAGCTTGCTTCCCTCATCACAGAGCTCTCCTAAAGCCTYGCCAGTTCCCAGCTCACAGCGCTTYCCCTGAGCTCTGCGGTCTGAAATGGGGATGGGCACACATCCCTCCGTTGGGGAGCTGCACTTTAATCCCCTTTTTTCCCATCTTTTTCTGTGTCCWACTGCCCTCTGATAAGCTGTTGATAAGCCAGGGAGCTGGCTCCAGTKGCTCTGCCCACTGAGCTGTCCACACGTACCTCTCAGCAAGGTTAGCTGGATGCAACACTTATTCCTCATGGAAATAATTCCTTCAGAGAACAAATCAACTTGGTGGCAGCCTTTGCTTCTCATAGACCTAGATTATTATTATTATTCTATTGTCACTTAACTAATACAAATATTAAAAATATCCGCTTTCTGTGTTAATTAAAAGATCAAATAAATGAAACTTAAATCATGTCCATGTGAAGCATATTYCTGTTTAGCAAAAAGAAGTATCAAATTCACTGCAAAGATAACATTTTTTCTGCACTACCCATTTCAATGATTGCCAATCAGGAGACATCAGAGTTTCATTACGATAGTAACAAAAGCAAGATTAAAAGGGAGGCTTTTGCCTACACACTTAATAAAATATTGCAATTAAAGAGAATAAAGAAAAGTCACTGGATRCAGATTCCTGGGATTCCAAGTCAAGAAAGTACTKCACTGACTGTTGGGGTCTCCCATCYCACATTCCTGACCYTAAATGCRACACRTGACCCACCCTTGAATCCAAGAGATGCACACTCTGTAGGGACAGCTCTGTTCCAYGTAGGGTGAGCAGGGTGGTTAGCAGACAGCAGCCCTAATTAGTTGAATATTGATTTTGTCTGGTGTTAAACACGTTCGGAAGCTGTATCATCCCTCGGCATGCAATTTCCTTCACAGCCCATCAGACTGTGGGACTTGGGGAGAATAGAATGTGTTAATGCCAGCAGGACCTGGCTGCCTGACCCTGACCCTGTGCCTGCGGCTGGCACTGCTCACTGGGCAGCGGGATGTGGGCATCAAGGAGAAGCTGCGCTTCTTGATGTGGATTTTGAGTGGGTGGTTCTGCTTGCTGTTGAGTGTGTGTGTGTGGGGGGGTGTTGTAGAGCCGTTGCTTGCTCTGGTTAGGGGGTTTCTGTGTGTTTGGCTTTTGTGTCTGTTTTTTTTCTTTCATCAGTGGACTCCTGTTTAGGTTTTTCTCCTTTCCTGCAGGAATTTCTATTATTACAATCCCTCATTAAACTCTGCTTGAGAAAGGGCATCTCCACCGGGACACTGGTGCTCAGTAGCAGCCAACAAACTTTGTTTGCCCCGTTTTGCATTGACAAACCCCAGAGCACCCTCAGGCTCGCTATTTTCGGCGCTATTTTCTCTCCCTGTTCCACCGCTCCGTGGCCACCCCCGCTTCTGAATGCAGCTGAAAGCGCCTGTAGCAAAGCAAGGGGAGCAGCCGTGCCAGCAGCACCCGCCTGCTGCTGCCCCGAGATTTTCACGGCAGAAGGAAAGGCAACCATCCGAATTACTGCTTCCCGCGATGGGCTGCAGACAGGGGAGCTACAGCTCCCTAATTCAGGTTCACTTGCGCAGCGCTGGGCAGCAACAGCTCCCCTGACTCACCAGGGCTGCCTGAGGACACGGAGTGCCACCACCGCAGCYGGAGCTGCTGTGGCACAGCCCTGCCCGCTGTCAGCTCCCGCTGGCTGCTTTGGGAATGATGCCGCTGGCACAGGGGCTGCGATGGCACCGCTGGCAGGACAAGCACACAGCGGGCACCGCAAACACGGCAGAGCTGCACCCCACCAGCATCGCTGGGAAAAACCATCCCGGCCCCTGATCAGAGCCAAGGACATCTGAGCGCTGCCACGGCAA
>NW_026623262.1:937756-968614 GCF_030028575.1 Malurus melanocephalus
AAAGGGCCCTGAGGGGAAGGCAGCAGTGACGGAGGGCCTGAGGAGCAGGACACACGGGACCATCAGGACACACGGAGTGAGGAAATGCACCACAAAGGGCCAGGGCAGCCACGGGAGATACAGCACCTTTAGGAGCTGTCTCGGAACAAAGCAGGGCTGGCTGAACGCGTGTGGCTGCTGGAGGGCAGGGCTGGTGCAACTGCGGAGCATCTGGGCCACTCCTTTTGGGCTGGGGGGAGGCAGGGCTAGGGTTGGAGACATAGTGTTTTCCATCTGTGGCACTTCACTGGGATAAATAAAGTGATCATGTGCACTAATTAATACAGGAGTTACCACAGCAAGCCATTTTTAGTACTAGAGATGACTGAAAAAAACACCTCAAACCAAACCATACTTTAGATTCTCTCTAAACTTGCCCCATTCTGCCTCCCAGSAGTGCCCAGCCCAGAGCAGCACTCTCCAGTGCTTACCCACACGTATCTCCAGCTTCACTTTTCCTTGCTGGGCTCCTTCAATCCCCGGTTGAGGAGAGGTGCAGAAGAGCCACCGTCTCACCTCCTCTCTCCTGGCCAGACACGCAGGGAAGGCTGGGAGGCACCTTATTGCTGACAGCACTGAGCACAGCTGGTTTGATCACAACGGGATTTTTCCTTGCTCCCCTCCTGCTCCAGGTGGTGTTTACAGAGCACAGTGAAGTGCTTGCACCTGAGTGAGCATTTGAAGTGCAAAGCAAATAATGTGGGATGTGCCTGCATTTGGAATTGGGTGATGTGTCCGTCTACTCTGGGCAGTTGTGTACTTGTAAACTGCCACTCCCGCTCACATACAGGTAATATAACAACAGATGTAAAATATAAAGTAGTAGATGGCTTGACMAAACTTGKTTTCATTTCAGAGTTCTTTCTTCAGAGTCATTTTGGACAAGGAAGAAACAAATTTTCACAGTACACAGAAATTTTTGAGAGCCTTAGCAAAGTGTCAGGATCCAAAATAYTTAGATCAGAATGGTCTTGTCAAAACTGTAAAACTCTAACTCACTTCTTTAAATCAGAGATTGTTTGGCACTAAAGTGCCAATGTAAAAAATGAAACAAACAGTATTTCTGATGTAAGTTCAGTAAGTAAAAATAAATAGCTTAATGTTYGAGTTCTAAAAGCAAAATTTAATAAATTAATATATGCATGCCAGATAAAAATACAAAATTACAATTGAAATAGCAATAATAATAAAGGAACACTGTTCAGTATTGCAGATTTCACTGCAACCACCATAAACATCATGGAGAATTACTCAAAGTAACATTTAAAATACAATTTTGTTTCTGTTAAAATTACTATATGATGAAAAAATGGAAAGAAACCCAAGAAGAAATCAGCCCCAAAAGTGGAAGAGAATAACATGAAATGTCAATAAATRGCCAGAGGCTCCATTTCACATAAGTCTGCCTTCTTTTTAGTATCAGAAACCAATTACATAGAACAAAAAAGCAAATTCACAACAGGTTTACACGGAGAAACATGCTGAATTACAGTCACAAACTATCCAGAACAAAGATGCTGCACCACTTCAGTTGTTTTCTTCATGGAATGAGTCTCACCAGAACAGGGAGAACAGGGAGCAAATCATGCAATAGCTTTAGGCTTTTTTGTTTTTTATTTTAACATGATAAACACCCAGGATTACTAGTACTGGAAAGTATGTGTTAACCTTTTTCAACATTAGCTGAATGGCACTACAGAAACGACAAAGAGTTCCTTCATTTTTATCCTGAATACATCAAAAGCTCTAGCAAATACATAATTCAGTGACAAGAGCCATTAAATTACTTTAAAATATTCCTTCATCCATAGAACACTGTTGCTTCCTTTTTTAATTACAAAACCCCCAAAATATTCAAAATAAAATGTCTTCATTTTTTATAAGCATCTCCACCACAAGTCTCTGATAGCGGATGTCGTTCAGTGCAGCCATCGCGTCCAGCTCCGGCGCTCTCATAAGAGTTGGTCCAAAAACGATGCCCAGGTTCTCTGCACTCATCAGGTTTTCCTTTTCATGGAGCGTTACTCTGTAAAAAAAACAACCATTCTCACTTTTCTTCCATGCTAAACCATGCCTGCATAGACTTAAAAATCAGGGAAAGTGGACAGAAATGTGTGCCTTTCCCCAAGGAGAAGACACTGTTTGCAGCAGGTCACACACGGCAGTGCCAGGTGAAACCCTTGGGAATGGGTGAAAACAAATGCTGTGTGGGTTTGTGGTGAGTCAGTGTCTCTGTCCTCTTTCTCAGAGCACACAGCTCGCTTGCACTGCACGAACAAGTCCTTTAGTACACAAAAACTCAACATTTTTCTTCTATTTCTCCCTTTCTAGCTGAATTTTTATTTGAAAACAGGTCAGACTGATGTTACCAAGCTGCTGTGTCGCCAGTCTGTAAACATTCCAAATAAAGGAGCTGTATCTGATTATCTGAATTCAGCAGCAAGACAATGGCCTGTTGAGCAGCACAGTTCCTTTTAGCAGAAATATTAAACAGAAGTTTAGAAACAGTGAATTTTGTCATCTTTCTACCTAATCATTCACCTATACCAGAAATATGATGTGCAAAAGCAACTTCCTAGGTAGAGCAGCAACAACTAATCTTGAACGGGGTGAGGAACAATTAATTTCACACTTCACAAGCTGTAAGGTGGAATTTGTTTTTCCTATGTCCCTCATCCCTTTGTCCGTTTTAAAACACCCATTAGAAATGTCACTGAAATAAAGGGACAAATCAGGCAGAAACCGTGTAGCTGAATTTTGCCTGAGGCAAACAGCAGAGTCAACACSGTTCTACTTGTAGAACTACAGAATGAGAAAGGGCAGAAGAGAGCTGAAAATCAAATATTTTTTTCTAAGGAAAGGGAAGGGTTCTTACATATTGACAGTAAGTTTATGTTACTTGAAGAACTAAAACGGGCACCCTAACGTGCCACCTTGGTTTGGCTTTGCCAGGGCTTTATGAGGGACAATCCCCTGTATCCGAATATTTGCTGTTGCACACACCACCACTCCGGCCACAGTCCCTCTCCAGGATTCAGTGGGCCTTGACCAGACTTTTCTGGAGGTGCTAACATGGACTTTTGCTCTAAATGTGCATGTCTTAGAGTTCTTTGCAGGTCTTCCACCCACCTCTTCAGATGTGCCATGAGATACCGTAATGTTTCACAGTGTGCAGGCGGCAGCAGTTTCAGCGCCTCGTGGAGAATTTCCAGCTGTTCATCCGGATCCGTGGTTTCTGAAACACAAATGTTCAGCTGTCACCACACGTACAGCCAGGATTCACACACAGAAAGGCAGCAACTGGTGGCCTGCACAGCAGGGAGGGTCTCACAGCTCTGCTGGATTATTCATGRAGGATTTGTCTGTCCAAAGAGGTGCTCAGAGCACCAGAAGAATGTGACTGGTTTTRGACAAAGTAAATTCCCCAAAGCAAGCTGCACTCCTGAAAGATTCCCTGCAGCCTACTAAAAAGATTCCTCTGGCAATCCTTGCAGACTAGCTTAGTTTTGCACAAATAATCTACAGGTGCAACTCTGGGAGAGCAGAAGGTACTGGGAACTTTGCCATCAGTGCCTTTGGCTGCCTCCACACCACTTGGAAAAACCCTTCTCCAGAGGAGTTGCAAGGCCAGGATGCAGCCCTTGTTTTCTACCCACGGCTACCTCACACGCTTCCAGCTGTGGCTAGTGTGAACACAGCCAGGATGTTTGGGAGAGATGCTCCAGCTGGGCTTACTSCCATGCTTGCAGACCCACTTCCTGCAGGGCCAGCCCCAAAGGCGGCCTGAGGATGATGAGTGGTTATCAGCTCATGAAAACACTCAAAATGGACAACTCCAGAAACAAATAACATCTAATTTCCATCAGTGTTCCAAAATTTCCAAATTTCCAAAATTTCCACTTTCTTTCTGGCAACATAAATCCAGGACTTTAAATAGTGCTGTCAAGTACCAGGGATTTTCACACAAGACACACAAGTGATGTAACCCATAATGTGTGATGAAAAGGAAACATTCCTGGTGACAGAGGCAAAGGAAAATGTAACCGTGCTCATGTAGTGACCTGACATGTGGCCAGGTCATAACGTGCAGTGCATGCTTGGTCCTGCAATCCTTACTAAATTGGGCAGGCAGGGTAAGAGCTGGTGGGACAGCTGTAGAATGAACAGGACAGTATTGCACACAAAGGAGAAGAAAAGGCTAAGAATGAAAATCAGAAGAATAATGTGTTACACTTACTTGCAGACTCTATAAACTTTGGGTAGGCATCATACGTGATGAGTGGAATTGGCAAATCCCTGAAGTACAGTTTAAGTGCACCAGTGATAATATTGATATCTTCATACATATTCACAGAAATATCAGCTTTTTCCCCATCTGTGTGGAGAAGACATTAAAGCCTTGGAAATGTAAACAGATGTAAAGCAGCATTCAAACGAAAAATAATAACTTGCTTAAGCAAACATTATTGAAAAGGAAACAACTAGAGATTTTGGCTTTTGTAAGTAAAACAGAGTTACTGTACTGTGACGTTCATGGTCTCAGGGTGAAGACCTCAAGCATTTTATAAAATAACGTATCCTTTCTTTATTTCAAATAATTACTAAAGATACAGTTTGGGGGTTTTTAATACCTGCCTGATCTAGCAGTATCTGTCTTGTACTAATGTGTGGACATTCAGCTATTTCTGAACACACTGCATTGCAAAACAAGACATTCGTCATCGGCGCTGAATGAGAAATTGGGGAGTCTGGTAARAAAAAAGTAGAAGGCAGAAAAAAGCCCCCCTATTTTGTAGGAAAAACATGTGTTCACCATTTAACTACAACATACTATCTACTCCAAACKGCAAAGGACACAGATCCAGAACTTGGCTTTTCCAGCACATCCCCACCCTGCTAACACTGCAGATGTTGTCTGAATAGGTCCAGTCCTCTGGACAAACAGGAAAATGAGTTTCCAGCATGGATTCTGGCCTTGCTTTCTATTGGGATAGAGGGACTACAGCTGGAAAGCCTTTAATTTTCCCACTGTCTTTTCTCAGAGAGAAGGGTTTGTTCTCAGTGACCTTCTTTTAGTCTGTAATAATTCAAACTTTGTTTGCACTATTGCATTCATCTTATTATTTTGGAGCTTTCATCCAGAAAGATGGATTTAAGTTGCACAGCCCTCTTAAGGCACTTTACCACTTACCCTCTATCCCTCCCCCACCCCTCCGAGCGTAGTTTTACTTGCAAACTAGGGCAGTAGTTCAGAAAGCTTTGTCCTTTCCTACACACATGGTTACTGGAGCACAGATACTGATGGAAGGAGAAAAGGAGATTTTTGTAATAAAGGCCAAAGTGAAGCTGATGTGCTTTTCTGATGGGGAGCCTSCCCTCCTGCCAGCACAGCCGTCGGACTCCTTCAGACCACTGATGCAGTGGAGCATGAGACAGGCTCTGCAGAAAAACTGTGTCTATTTAATACATCAGCACCAAGTTCCAGCATGCAGGAGAGACTGTACCTCTGTCAAATGCCATTTTGACATCTTCGATAAGATCACTAAATCCTGAGACTCTGTACAGTCCTTCAGAATTAAGACCTGCAATGAACATTTTAACGACATTAAAATTAGTCCTTATATTTACAGTTGCCTTCCACCAGGTTCTTTCCTTGGCAAGTTTTTCATTTAAGGCAGAAAAAGCAGACATGCTTTAAAAGCCTAATCAGRTTTTTCTTCCAGAATGAAACCTTATCCTGACCATTAACCCTGACCATTGCAGTAGATACCTTGTTATATCAGCACTAAACTGTATTATGCAAATTACTTCAGAACTGAAGAAACATATTAAACCAATTACAACTCATTTAAAAATAACTCAGATCAACATACTTGATGATCAGTCATTATTTCAGAATGAAAACAAATACCCTAATTCTAAAAAAGGATACTCAGTGTGGGCTAGGAGAGCTAGCAAGTGACAGAACTAGCAAGAGTGAACACATTAATATTAACCCCCTTTTCCCCTTTGTTTTGCCAAAATCACTTAATTTTAAAAATAAATGTTATTGGAAAGATAGGCACTAATATGTAACTACAAAGCAGGAACTGCCCATTAAGCAATTTCTAGCAGAATCTATAAAAATTACAAATGGTATGATCCATGAAATAATGCAAAGTATAATATTAGCTGTGCAGGGTAATTGGCAGCCATAAAACGTCTTGTGCAAATCTGTTTTGAACAATCCTACATTCAGCAGAAACCCAGATGACCCAGATCAATCTAAATGGATTATCAGTAAAGCARCACAAGTCCATTAACGATGCCTTACCTCTAGATTCAATTTCCCTAATGCACATATCTACTACCATTGGTCTCTTAGTGAAATGTGCTTTTACTAGCGTGGTAAGGTCACAGCTGTACACTTTCTTGACATGCTTCAGGTCTGGCTTGCAGTCATTTGGGACCATCTTGGAACATTGCTTGTGCACATTTAAACCACAATCTGAGGGGAAAAATGGAAACATGATTAGGCTGATGTTTGCTGAAAATGTATCCTGAAGTCAGTGCTGTGGAACACAAATGGCTCTGACAGGATCTGACCTCAGCTCACAACTGTTACTTCTGTTGAAGGCCCTTAACCATCAAATACCTGAGGCAGGGACAGCCCTGATGTTAGAAGGATTGCCTACCCAAGACATTTCTTCTGTTTCTAGRAAGTCTGACACAGAGTGACAAGCTTTCCGTATGTTTTTCCAAATCAGGAGCTAAGGGTCAATTACGTTCCCCACCACTGTAACACACATTGCTGTCACAACATAGACTTTCCTTCCAAGTTGCCATGGATTTCCTAACACTTCCAACTTCAATGTAATCATGGATCTGGCACTTTAGAGATCTCCTGGGGGAGATGAAGGTAGTGACTGGGTTACAACCAGGCTACAACCCCTCTCCTGTGAGTGCTGGCAAGGCAGTGCCAACCTGAGCTACTTCAGGGATTTCTCAGCTCTGGGCAGGTGTGGCAGCCCTGGCATGCCTAGAGGGAAGCTGAGACATGGGGGTCACCAAGCTGGCAGATGATTTCTTGCTACTAAACAATTGACAAAGGACTTGGCTAAGTCAAAGTGACAGGAATTTTGATGCCATTTCACAGTGTTTCTGAAATGGTGTTGTAAGGCACCAAAAGGATTCTTTTTACTCTAAAATTACTTAAGAAAATATTGTCCGTTTTTAACAAAACAAACAATTCCACAGCTTTATTGCAAAAACACTGARAACAAGATCTAGTTTAAGTGAAACTCAATTGAAATCAGCTCGGCTTAAAAACCACCAAGAACATAATATTCAGAGTTCGGGAAGGAAAAATCTGAGAAAACACCACCAATTATATAGAGATGGGAAGAGTAATACACTTGAAGCTAAGCCYACACTATGATCAGCACCATGAGGGAGCAGACCTCTGGCACTGACCCTATGTGACACTGCCTTCAGTGCCACCTCTCCTGCTCTGCAATGCAGACTCCCAGTGCTGGCCAGGAAACAGCAGCACGTCACAGTCAGAGCAGCTGCCATGCTCTGATGTGCACAGGGACTCTTGCTCTGCAARCATTTCTGCACCTTGCTGTACTGCCATCCAGAGTGCCCTGCATTGTCACAGTATTAGGGGATGGAAGAGCTTGAAGGATCAATGCCTTGATGAAACTGTACTTTCCTCTCTCACTGCACTCCTRGGTATCTATCTACCAAGAATCCTTTTGTATTTTGGTCCTGCTGATTTTGCCAATATGTGTACTTACACGAAAGCTCCAAATTATTTGACTTAGTTCTTTCCAAATCAGTAAACCGCAGAATTCATGGTTAAGTTTAATTTCCATTAAGTCAGCTACAKCCTGCTGCTAAAAGCACTTTGTTTACTTAAAAGGCCTGTAAAGCAACCACACTTGTCACTTAGGATCCTCTGGTTGCAATTAACGTTTGGCATGTCACCTTCAATCAATCAACACTTGCACAGATCCTGATCCAGATGAAATGGCTGATTAGAGTTCTCTTTAGGTATTTCTGTGCAGGAGTGACCTCCCCTCCTCACGAGGAGCAGGAAGCACAYGAGCAGGGAGCTGTGGATGCTGAGTTTCCCTGCTGGGTGATTCTGTGCTGGGATCCCCACCATGGGCAGTCACACAACCCAAAACACTGCGAGTGCACGGTGCCCCTGGGCAGCCTGGCCGGGCTGCTCTGCCCCCAGCTCTCCTGGGCTGTCCCAGCAGCTGCTGGGTCACAGATGTGCAGGATCTGGGGCAGGGACAGACTCCACTGTGCCCTCCCCTCTGGGGAAGTGTGCTTTGGTCACCCGAGATCCTCAGTGTGTGCAAAGTCATCTCATTGCTGACAGAGGGCAAACACTAACAGCCTTGCTTTTGCCTGAGCACTTATTTAAATCCCACATTAGTCAAACTCTGAGACCCCAAAGTGACCACGTGCCCTGCACCTCCCCACCTGCAGTTTTTGGGCACTGAACAAAGAAACTCTGAGCCTGCCAGCCAGCACAGACAAGGGGGGCTCCAACCATGCTTTAAATATCTGCACCCYGTGGCACATTTTGCCTAAACTTTGAAAAACCAGGTCTCTCCGTGCTTTAAATAGGGAACCCACATTCACTCAAACATGTGACCTGAGCCCTTTAGTGAGCAACTGCTTCAGCTCTAACATGGCAAGGAGAGGCTGTTCTTGCCTCCTGTGTGTCTTGTAGAAACAAATCATTAAATGTTTGCAGAAATGCAGAGGTAAAATTACTCTTCTTTGATGTAAGGTTTGAATGCTGAGTCGTTAGTAAGACTAGSACTTTTAAAAACTAGAAGACAAAATACTGAACAGGTGCTATGAAAGCAGTCTGCTTTCAAAATAAAGATGAAACTGTGCTGTAAAAATAATAAATAGTCAAATAATTAGAGGCACCATCTTAAGACACACACAAGGGAAGCAAATTGAGACCACAAAGGAAATCTTGACTTCCTTTATTTAGGAATAAACCTTAACATTGCAACAACAATATTTACAAATGCAAATATAATTATTGTACATACAATTCCTAAAACTGCCTCAAGAAGCACCTCTTCCAACAAGCATGAAATACCTAACATGTTTATCAAAAATTATGTCTACAGGACTGGAATGGCAGCACCTCACTCCTAAGAACTCACGAAAGATTCTGAGTGCAAATTAGTTGCTTCACCCAGACAGCAACATAGCTCAGAGTTGTTTCTGGAAACTCAAGGATCATTAAGACTAAAATACTCCAAACAAAAAAAAARRARGGAAAAAAAAAGAAAAGAAAAAACCATAYTCCCRAGTATCTTACACTTGACTGAAACCAATTATTGCCTTGACTGAGATCATCTAAATTATATTTATATACAAGAAAGTTTCAATTCATTAAAATCTCCAACTTACGGTGATGTTTTCATTGCRAAAACCTTGCTTCTGACAGTAATTGTGTTACTGCTAATCCCACAGAGTCAGATGGGCTTTGAATCTGACCTCATTAATATCAGAATCATAATTACAAATGTAGAAGTCAACTTTTCTCCTCTTTTGTTGTTCCTTTGCATTTGATTAGATTTCATGCACCAGCCCACTGCTTAAGGGCTTATCAACACTCCTGAGAAACATTTAAAACCTGAAAATATTTCAGATACTTAATGTTTAGAAAATGTGTGAGCCTTATATTCAGTATTATTGGGCTGTATGGTGTCCTTCTAATAACTAAGGCTTCTTGCCTCTTGTGTAAGCACAGAAAACCATCTTACTTCAGCAATTTCCCATCACTAAATACATCTAGAAGATTTCAGTGAATTTGCATCAGAAATTTTTATTTTCTGAGGAAGAACCTGAAACTCACCTGTGCTGCGCTTCCTGAACCAAGTGGGCCTCTGACCCCATCTGACAATACTGCATAAAAGGTACCTTCCATGTCTCAGGCACTCATCTCTGGTTCAGTTGATAACTAAAGATGATGTCTTGCTAACTCCAGCAAGGTAAAAAGCACCATGGCAGGAGGTGAGTCCTCCACACAGCACTGGGAATATGCCAGTTTTGTACTTGACTATACTCAGCTTACTTGTTAGTACTAAACTAACAGTTAATTTAGTACTAAAGGACAGCAATTATGCTGCAACCTGAGTATTATTTAATAAAAAAATCCTCTGTCCTCATTGCAGATGCCTTGAAAGCTTCGAAAGCCATTATTTTAGAATCAAGTAAGAAGGAAAAAGAAAGCCAAGTCRTGAATCTCTCTGAACACTGCTGTGGGGTGAAGTCTGAGGACTGCTTGCCTTGTTTGCACATGAGCTTCATGATTCGGCTGGGTTCATTCAGACCAAGAGATTAATTTGATTTAAAACTGAGGGTCTATTTACTTTTCATTATGCCACAAAAAAAAATCCAGACTAGCAGGTTTACTCTAGATCTAAAATAACCAGAAGCCTTATCCATTTCTCATAGAAATTCATCGGCATTTACCTGCCGGCTGGTGAGGAGCTACAGAGAAATCCCCCTAAAGCTTTGTATCTGCTGATAAATCCTATAATAATATAGGACAGATGTAAAACAGGCAGTCAGGAGCTCTTGCAGGTCAACAGTAAAACTTCTGCTGACTTTGGTTAATCAGTTTYACCTTATACAGAGATGATTTCTCAGAAGTAGAACTGTAAGTCACTCTTCTCTTTTTTTACAGCGCTATCAAACTGTGGCTACCTTTCAAATACACCCCATGTGATCAAAACCAATGCAGACATAAATTCAAGAGTTTATAGTAAGTCTGGAAATCTAAGGAGGGTGAGCAGAAAGTAATTTTATAYGGCAGGTTTGAAAGGCTGTGAGATAAGCTGCCCTGGTTTTAATAGCATATTGATCTAGGAGTTCAGATGGGCTGTGACGTTACTTCTATGAGAAGTATTAAATTTAAAACCAGCCTGACAATAGTTCCCTGTGAAGCCTAGAAGAGGGTTAGGTAATATAGAAACAGCTAATACTGATTTTAGTGAACTGGGCTAAAAGAACAAATAACATATTCATATTAAATGTACCAGTGTTATGTATGTTACTACTGCCCCATGAGCACACATTATAAATATTTGCAGACTAAAATATACATAGCTGTCACTTTTTGTTATACTGTTGATTTGACTTCAGCCAGTTTTAGGTTTCCTTTGGTTCATGATTTACTGGCTAACGGCTAACTGCTGATCATACTCCAACGGAATGATACCAYATGCTCCATACATCATTCTAATTATATGTCTGAAATACCCCCCTAAAAACTGATGCATTCTATCACTCTGAAGAGCAGCTTTAAGAGCTAGAAGGTAGATTTACATTATCTGCAAGAAGTTTTGAAAGACTCTTCTGAGGTTTGTGGTCAGTGTAGGGAGTGGGGCAGCGTTGCTTTGGGCCAGCCCACTGCAGCCCCAGCCAGGCAGGGCACCACCCCTGCACCTGGTGAGATGACACAGGGAGACAACACAAGGGCTCACACAAGGAATTGTTCCTTTTGCAAGGGGGAACAGCTTAGAAAGGAATTTGCTCTCACACATCCCTCAGGAGCGCATAGCTGTTCTTTTAAATATAACGCTCCTTCTGTAGCAGAGGAGCAATGCTTTCTGTCCTGTGGAATGCCGCATGCTSCACCAGGCAAGGAAGGCAGCAGCCCCAGCAGCCCCATGTGCTGCACGCTGCGCTTCCAAACACAATCCAGCAGGGCACGGTGAAGGTCAGCCCTCTTCCTCCTCAGCCATGTGCTTGCAATATGGGGGCCACCCTGGAGCAGCCACAGTACCTCAAATACGTGCTGTGTTCATGTGCAATGCACATCTGGAAGCAACCCTGCTCCCACCTGTCTCAAGCCACTTCACTACGCAGCCCCATGGAAAAATTGCTTCCAAAACCAGRAGTATGCTCCCTAAAACCTCTTTCATCTGCACCACTCTATCGTGCACTACAGGGTACACTATTTTAAGAAAGGTATTTCTAGAGGACGGCTAGTTACTTGGCAACAAAATTACCTAATGCTACAGAAAAAATCAGGGCTGATGAAATGAAGAGGAAAAAAGCCCATCAAACCAGACAATATTCCTGTATCTCAAATCAAAAGAATACTTACGTTTGTGCCTCTAAAACGCTTAGTGACAATGGTTTGATTTCATGRAAGTTTTGAAGAATTAGAGTCATTTTGTTCAAGAACTTCCCTGGCTTTCTGCCAGGACACCTGCCTACCTCCTTGACAGCTCCCCTGCAGGGCCGCTGGCTTGCTCAAGGCTTGCAGGTCTGTGTGGGCTGGGAGATAAAGCTGCTTTTAGGGCTTACAGTTTCAAGAATATGTAACTCCAGAATAGCTTCCCCATGGGAACAGCTCTAAAGCAAGGCTCTGCTGTCTGATTASCATTTCAAAATTCTAGAGCTCATTCCTCACAGGAACCAGATCCTGAGCTGGTGGAACAGCCTGTCAGGCAGCAAAGCACACATCTCCAACAGCATCAGCACCTGCTGCACTGGGCAGGGACTGCTCTCCATCCCTTCCCACAGTCCTGACCTCTGTGGCTTTGCTTTGCTCTTTGGGCCTGTACTGAGCTGACTATCTGTGCCCTACATCCCACAAACAGCAGAATCTGGGTGCTCATCTCAGAAGGAACTTGGATGTGTTTTTAAGGCACAAGCGTGGGCACAAGGGAAGCTTTTCACGACTGAGGCATGCAAAATACCTTGGGAGTGGGCTAGGTGATGAGAACTCCTTGCCTATCCCTTTGCTAACTTCAGTCACAAGAGCATCAGCTGTTTCTCAGGCACTGAAAGCGTGAGCGCTCAGCCTGCAMAGTTAATGCCTGAGGATGGGCTCCTTAGTGCTCTCCTTCATTCTTAACACCAACAGAGCAACACAAAATTTAACAGCAGGGCAAAACAAACAGCAAAGGAAATGGGGCAGCTGTACACCTTTCAATYGTTGGAAAAGAAAATGGATGAAATGGAAAAATGAAGCATTTARRTAGTAATTCACAAAACCATCCTGCYTGAAGATTGTACTTTAACTTTTCTGAAAATGAACTCCCAGGGCWTACTGTGGTCAGGGCTGGCAGCAACATTACTTGGGCTCTGTCAGGGGCAGCTGGTTACCTGCACACTGGTAGTTCAGCAGCAACTTCACTTCCATCAGTTCTGCAGAGAGAAGTTACCTGCTCCAAGGAAAGCAAAAGATAGGAAGTGCTACATGGGTGGCAGGCTGAGATAGTCTGGAGCAAAAAAATGAAGGCAGCAAAAATGGGGCTTCATATACGGCCTCAGAGGGCTGTGCTGCCTGGTATTAGGAGGAGCAGCCAAAAATACCATCAAAAGCATCCAGTGAAATAGATATAGTAAAAATTATCTTAGATAATTAATGCTTTCCAACCAGTCTGCTAAAAAAAATCTTCTGATTAAACTGCTTATTCATGAAGAACCACAAGCAAAATGGTACAGAGGACTTGGAGGTTCTGATGGGCTGGACACGTGGCAGCCTGACAAGTCTACTAATCTGCCTACCAGTCCACTTGGGTAGCACACAAACAGCACAGTCAATGCTCTAGTCTCTGAGAACACTCTACTGCTTGTTATGTGCTTGTGTCATTCATGAACAGAATTCCCTGGTGCATATCTGCACATTTTCTTTGAATATTGTTACAGTTTGTCTTCTGAACACATTCTGGGCAGTGGGATGAGCCTGGTTGAGCACAGGAGAGCTTTACATAGGAGATGTAATATAAGAATACATTTYTCTAAGTTCATGCATTGGATTTTGATCTGGGGTAAACTCTTATATCTTCATTAACTTCTGCTGAACTTCAGTGATTATGTGAAGTGGTGGCATTGTAATTTCAAATACTTCTTCRGTCATTACTACTTATGGCAAAAGCTTGCGGGAAAGCACACCAGAGATGGAGCATGCCATGAGAAAAGGCAGATTCCTTGCATACAGACATGTCTTCATCTCACAAAAATTTCAAGGGCCCGTGGCTTGGATGTGTAAGTGTGAAGYATGACCCTCTGAGGGAGCAGGACAGCTATTTATGATAAGGATTCACTCTAAGGAAGCAAATCTGTSTTTAAAGAAGCTGATGAAATAAAGATCAAAATTGAGAGAATGACATTTAAGGAAAAAGAAACTACTGTTCTGCTAGATACCGTCAGCAAAGTCAGACTACACACTACACCCATCAATTAGTTTCCTACAGGATGCAAATTCCAGATATCAACCCAAGCTCTAATTTTGGAAGACAATGAAGTTTTTCTCATGTTTGGTGGTTTGTATTAATTCCCAAACCTTTGTAGTCCAGGTAACACCCAACATCTCACRTCAACAATAACCATCCATGAGGTGTCCAGTGCGGTGCCTGTGTTTACCTCTCATCCTTACTGAAGGAACAGACAGTCCTCCTTTGTCTGCCATAAAACCTGAGCAAGGATAAGCCAGGAAGAATCCACCTTCAGAGATTTATCATGCAGGACTGCACCTGACAAGATCCTGAACACACTCAAGTCTGTCCTTTGGCAGAGAGGGACACATTCAGCCATGCTGCACTGAAACAAAGCACGAATCAAGTTGAAGTTGCTAAGGCATCATTACTGGTTGCTATGGCATGTGTACTGTTACGAATGTTTAGTTCTGGTTTATTACTTTTYAAAGGATTGGCTTAGTTTGTGTTACATAAACTATCAGCCATTAGAAATAAGCTCTGTTTTTTCCACTGCCTCTTCCTCCTTTCTGAAATGGGTGACATTTATCTTTGCAGCCTGGTCTTGGACTGTTCCACACTTCTCTTCTTTCATGTTTTAGTGCTTCTGCAGAGAACATGATTTAAAATGGTTGAGAGCAGCCCATGCAGTAATCCATTTCTATTTGTTAAACTTAGCACTTCTGTACAGCAAATAGAGTCCTCTTGAGATGTGCAACTATTTGCTATAAAAAGCAAATGCTTTAAAAAGTAAAAAATTACATATGATCCATGCAGTTTTCCTCATAGGTATTTTCAATAAAATGATTATGCAGACCACCAAGTAGATTTTGTGGATTTCCCTGGAGTGGCATTGAAACCCACTTGAATGCAAGTAGGCTGCATCCTGCTAAAAGCTCTAATTTTTTTTGAGTGCAAACCCACTCTGAAAAGCAATGGCCTCATGTGGCTCCTGGTTTACTGCGCCTCATTGTCTCCATATTAAAATGACTCAGTCCAGAAGAAAAATTATTACTTAAAAAAAAAAAAAAAAGCCCTGTAAGACCACATAAACTCAGYCAAACTCCCAGCAATCAAGCCTGAGCTCCCCTACACTAGCACATTAACASTGGATATGCAGGCCCTCATTCTGTGTCTGTGCACCTCCAGTGTTTCTCTGAAATGCACGGATCCCTGCAGCTTCTGGCGCTGTCGGCTGCTGCAGCCTCAGCTGTAGGAACAGGCAGACACTGCTGCAGGTGAGGCACACACAAGGCACAAGTGGGGAACTGCTGAACCTCTCCTGCTCCCTCCACCTCCTTGGGGCTCTGCCCAGAATCCYTCTCCTCTGCCCAGCTGCTGATTTCTATGAAAATTATGATAATAAAATCACCTGGGAAGCCCTTGGGAAGCTATTGCTGAGGATGGCCAGTGCTCAAAGCCAGCCTTGCAGGGAGGGGAGGGCGATTCAGGTGGGTGGGCTGCAGCCCAAGGCCCTGGGAAAGGCTGGCCCCATCCGCKCGAGAGCCGGGSAGGASAGGACACTGCACCCCCGCAGCCCCRACACCRCACGGATCCTCCTCACACCCCTGCTGATGATGCTGCCCATCAGCAGCTCGTCCCAAAAAACCCAGCCCCAGCTTGCCCCAACACCTTGCTGGCACTTCAACAAGCATGGTCGAACAACATGGCATGTTAAAATATAAATAAGATCATAGAAATAGAATTACCAACACTGACCTCACACAGACAGAAAGCCCTAATTATAGTTTCTGAACGYATGAAGTCATCTAATACACATATGCTCCTCTACACTGCAAGAAGGAAGAAGAATATATGCAGCACTTATTATCATCCTCATAAGGAGGAAAGAAAACCAGATTTTGAAAGCTTTTGGAAACCCACAATTCAGAAAAATCTGCATGAATACAGAAAATCAGCTCTACTTCAGTTAAAAAGGCAGTACAAAATAATAAGCACTTTGGGTTTAATTGTAAAAGCAATAGTATTAATTTCACAGTGCCACGTAGCATTGTGAGTCTTCATACCATTTGTTTTATTGTTTTTCTGGATCAAAGTTACCTAACATCGATCTGACTGATATCTCTCCTAAATGCCCAAACTGAGGAATCTAAGGCAAGGAATAATGATGGCACACTTACTGATTCAAGTGTCATCAAATTTTACTAATCAGAAAACCAAAATTAAGGCTTCCTCTTTCTCTCYGAGCACTGTATACCTGTGTAAAATCAAGAGCAGTAAAAGGTACTAACAATCTTCATTCACAAGTGCAGGAGATGGCTCCAACCCTGTATTCTTAATAGAGGCAAAATATTGAGAAAGGAAATGCYGTTTTTACATAATCATGTCTTAAAACAGGGCTGTACTCTCTAATGCATCCTGGACAGTGCAGACTCTAATGGTAACAACAAAATATTGCATTCAAATAATTATGGGTGAAGAATTTAAAAGTATTTCAATCCTATGTGGCTAGAAATGATTTAAAATTTATATTATTTTGCAGCTCTGTGATAAAAAGCCTTCTTATTTGCTTGAGACAAGACTTCAGAAAGCTTTAGACAGAGCAGATTTTCTTAAATTAGCTTGAAAATTCAGTTTCCAGGGCAACGTAAGCAGGTCTTCATACATCAACATCTCTTTGCACCATTTTTATAAATATGGTTTTGCTAGAATGTYATAAAATACTTTTCAAATACAGTAAACTATTTTGATCACTTTGATCCTTTTCTTTGCCTTTGAAAGAATGCTGACTGTCCTTTCCTTTCAGAAGAACCTTATCAATAAAACTGTCAAACTGTTTTACTTTGGAGAGGCTTTATCCCAGAAATGCCTGCAGTGACACCCATGYGTGTAATACATTTCTACCAGCACCTGAATGTTTATGTAACATTTCAGTAGGCATCCTTTATTCATCATCCCTTTTCTTACTTTCTTTTCAGTCTGCAAGTAGGAGACGTGCTGGGAGTCTGCTGGTTTAGATATAAAATTAACCTGAATGTTTGTTTCACAGAGGCAGTATCAAATTTGCTGATGCTCACCTTGCACATCAAGATCCTCAATGGCTTTCTCACACGTACCAATACATAGAATGGTATAAAAGAAATCAAGCTAACTCTGCRTTTATTTTCTACTCCATTCTGAAAGGGTGGGGAAGGAAGATCCCTTRCAGATGATCATTGTCTCCTCTCTGTGAGCACTTGAGAGGGGCTCTGCGTCACTGCAGTGAGTTACTGACACAGGTAAGTGGCACCATCAGCAGCAGAGTGGATACACCTCCTTCTTCCATTTAACAAGGAGCAGACTGGCCCCTGGTCCTGTGTGTCACAGCTGCACATCAGAGTTACAATGAGGATTGCCTTAGGAAAAGAACACGGAATGACTGTTACCTGCACATTTTACTCCCTGAGCAATGAGGCCCCACATGAAGTTGGCACAGTATTCACACCAGTGCGGGCCCCTGAACGTGTGCACCTGGAAGAGAGTAGCAGAAAGGAAAATTACAGAAAATTATCCAACCATTTCACAGAAATCAGTATCAATCCATCCCAAYGGTGCAAAATTCCTCTGGAAGCTTCCCTTTATCACTGCAAGAAAAGAAGAAAGGAACTAAGATTTAACAACCAAGACTCTTGCAGACCTGTGGAAAACGAGAATCCTCCATCCTGAGTCTTCCAGAGCAGCAGAACCGATCTGTGGGGGTCTGCTCCAAGACCARGTCAGGAAGAGAAGCAGGCACAGCCCCTCTCCCTACTCTTGGCATCCCTCTGTCTGGGCAGGATTTTGGCCACAAAGCAAGGCTTTTGCAGCAACTGTACAAGAGTTCACTTTTCAATTTAAAATGCCTTCTCCTACAACCTCCCCTTCTTAAGGCACTGTGTGAAATGGGTAGGGAGCTGCATGCTTTCACCTCACATGGAAAGAGTCCTGTCAGGCAAAAATACCAGTGCCACACAGAAATACTGTAAATTTGTCTAGAGACTTTCCAGTTTAGGATAATTCCAAAATGAAATTACTTCTCTTCAGACTAATGCTACATATTGAAAATCCAAAATCCAAAATGAAAAAAAAAAAAGAATCCACTGAACCAGGAAAAAATTCAAAGCCAAAGATGAAAAAAACCCCAACRCTGCTTTCATTTCTCGCCCACATGCTTATTACAAATCCTGCAGCCACCACTAACTCCTTCTGATTTTATTCTGATAAAGCTTCTGCTGCAGGAAACCACAGGCTTCTTTACAGAGAAAATCATTACTTCCTTACCCAGCAYAAAAGGTTTTGAGCCGCTATTTAGAATAGACAGGCTGAAAATAAAATCAGTAGCTGATGATCATAAAGAAATGAAGTTTGCAGTGAAATACATAAAAATGCTTTAGGCTGAAGTCACCCAGTTGCTCAGTTTCTGAGTGGGTATGGGAGCAGGCAGTAACCTCACACATGTGCAGTGCCCAGGTGGATCAGTGTGGAGCAGGAGAGAAGGAGCTGGTGGAAATGTGTGTTCCCAACATCTGCATAGACCTCCGGCTATCAAGACCAAAAGCAAAGCAGCCTGACTGAGGTGGCCAGTGTCCCTCCTGCCACTGATGTAAGAGGCAGGAGGATCCAGATGACACTCACCCCACAAGTGACAACCCAGAGCAGCACCCTGCACTCAGACCGCAGCTCAGTTCTAGCTGGGAAGGTCTGCAGCCTCCTGGGCTGCTGCCAGCAGCACTAAAACAGATTGGTGCGATACTCAGGAAAGTTACTTTTGAACTCAGCAAGTAATTCACACGCACATCTGTGTAAGTGAGGCCCCGCCTGCCTGGAGCAAAGAGAGCACAGGCTGCCGGCCCCAGCCCTGCCCTCTGCATCCCCACCCATCCTTCCCAAGGTGAGATGTGCTCCACCCGGCCTCTCCTCCCTGCAGCTCTGGCTGACTTCCACAAAGCAAACGAAGGCAAGACTGGCAGCAGCTGTAATCTCCATTTTCTTTTTTCCTCCCACTACAAAGAGATTTTTCACACCATTCATTCCGTTACCCACCTGCACTACCCACATCCTTCTGGCTTTCTTCCTCAGCCTGGTGGTTTTTATCCAGGTTTTTGGCAGTGTTCCCTTCCCAGAATAAGAACATTCTAATATCCTCAAGCAAAGCCCTGTGCTTTAAAGCCTGCAGGACTAACAGAACCTTTTCAGGGAAAAAAGGAAGGCATCATTTCAGTCACCTTTTTTTTTTTTTTTTTTTTTTAGGTCAAATCCCCCCTGAAACAGACCTCTTTAAAATACTTCTCAAAAATTCTGTTGAGGGAAATTGAAATAAAAAAATGACATCTCCAAAGTCTTGAACAATAAATAATTTCTTTTCAGAATACTTTTCAGTTTTGTAGGTTGTTTTTGGTATCTGATTGCAAAGGATGGGGAATTTTGTTTTGTTCCTTAAAATGCTGACACATTATTAATTATTTCTAAATAAAAAGGATCACACTATCCTAACTTGTGCCTCTGTGGTTGCTGCTTTCAATTCATCACACACTAAATCACCSTATGTGATATTTGCTGAAGCATTTCTGCTGCTGTCTTTAGCTGCTGGAGTCCCAACTCAGCTTCCCCAGAGCCATGCACAGTACTGACACTCACTACACCTCACATGTCCAATTTCTAACTGGCTGTTTTAGCAGTGAACATGCTTCCTTCTTACCATCTTGCTCCCCACCATGGTCTGCACATTTCCACATCCTCTTTAGAAACTCTTCTGCAGGGTCTATCACATCCCAAATCTGCCACCATAACTTTCTGCCTCCTACTATGAACTTTTTCTATGAGCTCAGTTTATCTTACGTGTCTAATAACTACGATCCACCTGGAATCTACCACAGCMAGTTCCCCTGACACCACCCTGGCCCTCAGCTTTCCCCTCAGAATCATTTACATGGCTCATCATCAACCTAAAAATGACAAGGACAAGGTGGACTCTCCTCTTGCCTACCAACACTGCATCGACAGTCGCCCTTCACAACTCCAGGATTGACTCTGCCCTTCAGAACCACTGCCTCAGCATCATTAGCACTGTTGTCTCATCCCTGAAGCCAGGCTTCATCCAGATACTGAAATGCCTTTCCATACCATCAGTCAGATTTATCTGAGCCTGCTCTGCTTTATGCTGCCCCATCCAAATTATTTTTCTTATCCATTATTCTGATTGCAAACTCAAAACAGATTAAAAGGTGAAGGTAGGTTTTTCTGCATCCCATGATACTCTACCRTGCTTCATCCTTTATATGAGATGCATCAGGGAGGTTCTCTGGCAATTTTAATCAGGAGGCCCAAAGGTCATAATGTCCTTCCAGCCCTGCTGTAAACAACTCCACAAGATGAGCTCTGAAGCCTCAGAGGGGTTTCTGAGCAGTGCTGTCTGTACCCAGAGCTCAGCAGTGCCAGAGCATTAATGTTCCCACTGCTGTGGAGCAGAACTGGACCCTAACCCTGCACTGGTCTGGATACACACCCTCTCTGGGAATTGAATCAGACACAGYAATTGATGCCAAAAACCAACAAAATATTGGTCTTTAGAGGTTGGTCAGAACAGCCTCTAATCCTAGTTCATCCTGG
This sequence comes from Malurus melanocephalus, assembly GCF_030028575.1. Taxonomy (NCBI): domain Eukaryota; kingdom Metazoa; phylum Chordata; class Aves; order Passeriformes; family Maluridae; genus Malurus; species Malurus melanocephalus. The sequence continues at coordinate 958,621 of NW_026623262.1, forward strand.
AGGGTGGGGTCTGGCAGCCAAAAAGAAACACCTTAGCATCCCTTTGCTAGCTAAAGAGACAGCACCTGCAAACAATACTACACTTATTGCATGACACTTTAATACAGCATCCTGATTTTTATATTTAATTTCCCATTCTAAAAACCTGCCAAGAAACTTGTTTGTTTTCAAAACTGAAAGATGCTTTCCAGAAAAATTTCTAAAAACACACCCAGCAAAGTCCCAGAGATCCTGCCTTAAATTACAAGGGGTTTCTTTCCCCTTGTAAAAAGAGCATCTGCCATATGCAGATTTTACTGTCTTATAAAATGTGAAAGAGCAGGATTGCCAACTGTGGCTTTATATCTCCCAATCCTTCCATTCTCACTCCCACCCAAAAATCTTCTCTTTCCAAATGAGAGTGAKTCTTTAAAAGAATCTTGAAAATGAACGAGTGGTAAATTAAACTGGTTTTAATCTTAAAATTCCAGGAGAAARAAATCAATTTAAAAGGAAAGTCTACATAATTTCAAAGGAAAATACCTTCAGAAACTAGGTAAGATACTATTACTAAGCTCTCCTGCAAGTCTGAAGTAAGAGGAGAACCTCATGTTGGGTTTACACCTAGGCACTTTTATTCTGAACTCTCCTGCACTATCAGCAAGGTATAACAAACATTTAACTACTGTGATCTAGGTAGAACAGTTTTTTGCTCAGATTTGAAAGGTATTTTCGTATACACAAGAAAAAATAGCTTAATTCTTGTGATTAGAACTCTGTTAGAGAATGTAACTTATTTTTGTTTTGCACTTATTAAAATTATTTTTAGGAAAGATAAATTTTTAGGACAACCAAATAAAAACTGACCCAGTGGCTCAGACAACAGATTATATCAGAAGCTGTGAACTCCTCAAGCAGATCTCTGCCCATTACTTCTCTGGCTCCATAAAGGCCACTACTGAAGTTAGTTACCCATGTCTACCCATGTATCTTGTAAATCCACTTATTTTTAATGCTTTTGGTTYTTCCAAGGCAGTTATTCAGCTACCCTTGATTGCTACCTGGAGACCAGGAATGAGCCAGCAGATAATCTGTAYTCTTAACTGGGAGACTTACATTACATCACTTGTCAAGGCAGGAAGGAAGAGGATAAAGTATCAGTGAAGTGCTGTGCAAATGTGATATGAGGGAAGATGGTGGATCAGCAGAGCTTTGGCAAAGCCACTGACGGGAAGAAAACAGGGCTGGATTTGAAAAACTATGGTTACAGAAAACCAACACTGAGCACATAAAACAGAAGCGCTTGTGACAATACACAAAACGCCCTCCTTTGTGCAGAAGCTGCTGCCATGGTCCAAACACTTSTTCCATCAGACCCTGCTCCCTACAGAGCACCTTTTCCGCAGCCCTCAACACCAGACTGCTGGTCAGAATAATGGGGTTTGGAACATCCAGGCCTTACCTTCTATTTTGGGATGGGACACATAACTGTGAAAAAGAGTGGAAACAAGTGTTGCTGATCCATACTCTTGGGCTACCAGAGACCCACACTCTAGGCAGAAACCTTGCTRGCCCACTGAGAGGAGGCCAAGTCCACCAGGGACTGAACATGTGGCAMACTCCCAGCATTTGCACTGCATGGTGCTCCAAAGGTTCAGGTCTGCTGGCTATACTGTCCTTCAAACAAATCCCCAAGGATGATGAGACACTGCTGATGGAGACTGTCAGCTCAGTGGTCCTAGCTGATTTGCATTTCTATCAACTGAATTCTGCCTGTTGGGACTTTACCAAGTTTTTAATTGAATAGGGAAGACACTGTAAATCTCAATTAAAACGATGAACTCAGCCTGTATTATTAACGTCTGTTTTCCCTGTCAGAGTTGATTTTATCAGGCACTGAGCTCACCCCTGCTGGCATCCAATAGTCATGTCCTTTTCATCCAYCCCTGCGCCAGGCTGAGATTGCCTGGATGTGAAGAGTAATGAAGAGATACGAGTGAGAAACTCAACCATTACTTTGGACAATGCTTCAATTTATCCTTGTATATATAATGATTATTAGACGGTGCCTCTAAACAAGGATCTCAAAGCACTCTGAATATTCTAGTACACSATAATTCCTGTGAAGAAAACATCGCTGCTGATGAGTAATCTGAGAGGCAAACAGACTGCCATGACAACCCACAGGGCAGAGCGGTATCTGCAAGGTAACTGCTTCCATGTGAAGGCGTAACAGAAATGAATGTAACTGAGAGCATTGGAGCAGCCCTTTTCCAGGACTGGAGCTGACTCTGCCCAGCCCAGCTGGGGTGTTATCCACAGGGAGCCAGCCTGGGACCTCCCCAATGGCTTTGTGCTGCAGCTCTTGAGGAGAGATGCTGTCAGGGTGCGTGGGGTATAAATAGCATCACAATCGCCACTGGGGGCACCGAGAATGTGGAGCAGGACAACCTCCCTCCATGTCCTCACCCACTTGGAGCCAGAAGCGCTGTCAGATCTTGTTTACTCTCTGCTTTGCACTGACTGTGWCAGCAGAGATGGCAACAACTGGAAATTGAGGTTAGTTTGTGCTCTACAAGAATCAAAGCGAAAAATGGAAATTGTGGGTTGTTGGCTTTTTTGCTTGTAAATTGAGTGAAAATGGACACCCTTTTTAAAGGATGGAATATCAGATTTTCTTTAAATCGATATCTGGAAACTGGAGCATTTTGCATTTCATTCCAGGTCCAATACTTGATACATGCCTCCATATAAAAAATCCTGAACCGAGAGGTCAAAACTGAACAAAATCCTTAGAATTAAAATTGTATATATGTAYGTACCATATGTACATATGTGCTGTATGTAATGAATAGAATATAAATAGAATAGAATATAACAGAACAGAATATAAACCCCTGAGAGATTCCTATATAAATRCTTTTGTCATGATGCTAAGGCTAATTTGTAGGAAAAGTTTTTSATGATGAGACAGTGTAACATGCACTACTTCTAGGGGCCAAGTCCCAGTTCTCCCCAGCAGAGCACTTCCTAGCCTTACACAGAAATCAGCTGGTCTGGTTTTAGGCTGTGCACATGGCAAACTCACAGGATCCACAGCTGGGGACTAATAAAACTCTTGGTGTGGTAGGAAGAAATTACAACCTAAATAAATTGACTTAGAACAAAGGCTTTCTCTCTCCCTTTATTTCTTTTAACAGTAGCAAAGCCTGAATTCAAGGACCAGAACTAGGAAACCAGAAAGAGTTAAGTAATATTGTACTTTTTGGAATCTAGTTTGGAAAAACCCTGGCTTTCCTCAAAAAAGTAAAAAAGTGCAAGTTACATTAAATAAATACTTTAGGACAATAAAATCCATGAAYGCCTAAAAGCTTCTCTGGATTGAACTGTCCTATGAGTTTCAGAAGGAACAATACAGAGCTGAGGAGGTCTTTGCAGAAGTTTTGTGGAAGATTTTTTTCAGTTATGTTTTCCAGGTATTTTCACTGCCTTTGAACAGTTTTTTTTCCCCTCAAGTCCTAGGAGTCTAATAGAAACATCAAATTTCCTGAGGTTTTCTTATCTGTAGGAACACACACTGACTCTACCCAGGGACTATGCTAGAGGCACACAGCTCTCTCTCTCTGAATATTCATATTAGTGCAGTGCCTCAATTAAAGACATTTTGAAAATACATCCAGTGCCAGTTCTSCTCCTAATAAAAAAGCCAGCATCCTCTTTCCAGTGGAACTAGATCAATTTACCCCAAATCGGCATCTGCCCCAGTTTTCCGAACATCAGAAATAGAAATGAGTTCATGTCAGAAGTCACAGAAAAATGGCTCTGCTTAATATAGTAAGGATTTGTTATAGTTTTTGGTCTTTTTGCAGCACTTCTGCATTATCCACCTCCCAGTTTCCCAGTGTTTAGGCATGGCTCTACTAAGCAGCTCTTGTTAGAATAAAATGTGGCATGGAAGTGATTTGCTATGACTTTTTACACTAGCAAAGTAGCCAGCACAGATGCAATGACCCTGGTAAGATCTGGGCCAGGGCTAGCTGGGTTTATTTGTTTCAAAAATGTGGTACAAGTTTTATTGGCAGAGCAACTCTTGTTAAAATCAGCTGTCTCTCCACTAAAGTGATGCTTGAGTCTGCCTATATTAGCAAAGTCTTTCCAGTAGGGACTGGTCCYCACCTCAGCCCTCACTCCCTGTGCATATTTAAGGTTATATTCTACCTCCAGTTCAGGAAAAGCAYATAGTCTCTGCTCTGGAGCTCCCCATCTGGCCTTTCAAATGGGTYATCCTCAAAGAGAAAGTTCTTCAAAGCATCTTCAAAGGATATTGCTTCAGTCAAGGAGGGAGATGAGGAATCTCCACAAACAAGGCTCATCAGCATCTTGGCTAACTTAGTTTAAGCAACCATGGAAAAATATGTCTCTGGAAGCAGAGTTGGCTTGAAAGGGAATTATGCTGTGAATGTTGACTGATTTAGCAAGCAGCCTTGCAACCGTTATTTATTACAATTAATTGACTGTGCCGTCAGCAGTAGTAAGATAATGACTAGGAAACAGTACGACAGCACCAAGCACTGCACAAACARCATAAAATAAGTCTTCTAGAGATAGATCTATTTTGAGGAGTGCAAGAGAGAAATGAGACAATATCCTGGGGAAAATGATGCATGGAAGCACAGATTTCAGTCCAGTCCTGACAGGCACAGACACCTTTGTGCTTCAGTGAAGCACCAAGGCACTAAACTAGGCAGAAGAGTGCGTTTGTGCCTTTGACCACAGGCAGTAAGAAAACACCTGCAGGGTGTTCTGCTGGCTCAAGTCATCAGGAGCCTGAGATGTCTGAAGGAATACCTGGAACCAGCCAAGGGAGCTAAAACTTCCCCAGGGCCCATGAGTCACAAAARCTGGAGGGGAGTGAAGACCTTTACGGTGTTTTGTCCATGCTTATTTTAAATTTGCCAAGTGATGAGGAGATTATTGCACTGACTAACAAGTTTCACTACCCAGGGGATTTCTTGCTGGTAATCTCTGATTTTCACTTTCCTCTTCCTTTTAAGCTATCATCCCATAAATCCCAGCTAAAGCTCCGCTTCCATAACTGCCCTCCTTACTGTGAACATTTTTCAAGCATAGTTTCATAATTTTCCCCAGCCCCACACAAACAGCAGAAGGAGTGAGGTCAGTGCCCAAGTCCAAAGCACYAGATGGTGAGGATATTGCAGAAGATATTCCACATCAGATAGGGTGGACTCAGGGCAGAAGGTACCTCATTAGATATATCTTTTTTATCAGYAAAAAACTATGGGATACAGAGCAGAAGTGGAGAGATGAGGAGATGAAGAAAAAGTGCAGAGGACTGAGCAAGGGGAATCCTGTGTGTTCACTACCCTAAAAAACYGCCTCACCAGAGGGAGAAGATGGAGAAAACCTTAAACCAACTCGGATTACCCTGCTCTTTAAGTCTCTTGGCCTAGAGCCCACTTCATATATCCCAACACAGAGCTTCCCCTCGTCATCCTCTCGTTTTCAATCCACATGGAACCCTGCCACAGGCACCTCTTCCCTTCAAATTTAAGGTTCCTCTATTGCCTTAAGCTCCTCCTTCCATCTGCCTGCTCAGGAGGTACCCAGCTGCCTCCTACCCTAAAACTTACTCAACAGGTTAAATATCAACTGGRTAAGAAATTTTATTTTCATTTACAAGCTATCACAGTTACTGCCTTTTGGGGACAATATAAGCAAATATGAGAATTTTAAGGKACAGTAAAAAACATTTTTATTGGTACAGTCCAGGGGTAGAACATTTTTATGATGGGAATGATTAGGTGTGAATTTATTCTGTCCACTTCTATGAAGTTACAGAACTTTCCCCTATGATTAAGTTCTTTTTTGCAAGAAAATAACACCACTGGCTTCAGCTACACTCCTCTTCAGCACTTCAGAGAGCACAGATCTCCCAGAGCTTCCAAACAGAAGATGCTCTTGTTTAATTACACTGGCTGGAAGAATGAGCTTGACATCCATCAAACACACAGACCCCTGTCCATATAGATACATTTGTACCAGAGGCTGTTGGGAGATTTATTCCTCATAAGCAAACTGAAAGAAAAGGCCTTTCTGTGAGAAAAGGTGGGGCTGAAATTTTGAGGATGGTGAAGTGACTATACTGATTTGGTCTAATGATTCATTTTACAAGAGATCTCATTCACTATGCTGGATTTCAGAAAAGCAGAGTAAATAGAGGGAAAGCAAAAGTAATAATTGAATATGCAAAAAGATGGACCCAATTAAGTCACACTCACCTTCAAACTCCATTATTCAATTAGAGCTAAATAAAATGCTGTGTCAAACAAAGTTAAGTCTCTTTTATCTGGTATATTTGAAAYATTAGAAAATGGATCTTTTACATTAGATTTATACAATAGAGAAATATTAATTCAATTTTCTTTTATAAATTAGAAAAGGGAAAAATATGCTTAAAATACAATATTTTTCATACCTAGCTTTCATCCTGAAGGACACACATTTAAAACTCAGTCAGAATGGACATTTATAAATATCATCCCKTTCTTTACTTATGGAGATTAATTTAAGAGAATTCAGGCACTCTGTATTTGCATTTGAGATGTGCTCATGAGAGACCAGACTTCCCCAGCCAAGAGAATATTACAGATTTGGAGATCATTACCAACCAGCTCTGCTTGCAAGAGCTCCCTGTCACCTTGGCTACTCAGCCTGTTCCCTTCAGGCAGGAGACAACTCACATTCCAGGAGATTTAAGTAAGATTAAATCCCCTCAAAAACCCTGCCATGTCAGCACTCCTAGTAAATCTACATTCTTCTTTCAAACAACCCTTAGAGCAAAACATAGGTTAATGGATTTATTCAGGAGACCTCTTGATGATTTAAAAGAAGCTTTCATGTTCACCCTTCCCCTAGGCACTGCACTCTGTAGTGGTGGTTCACCACGCTGCTCCTCTGCCACTGTGGTGCTGTACCTGAGCTTTGCTGCAGGTGACACAGTCTAACGCTTCAACGTGCACCTGTGTCCCCACCTGCTCACCCCACAGAGACAGRAGGAAGAACTGAGGTCCCCTAGCCTGTGGTCAAGTCTCTGGGATGTTTGGTAACCGCAGCCTGCCTCGGGAGTGGTTGCTGTTACCATCTTTCCTTCTCCAAGAAAACATTGCTGCTAGTCATGCATTTGCGATTCTCCATTTCTCCCCTCTCTGTAAGGATGCCGCGGTATTTCCAGTATAAAAGGATTTTTGAGACCTCTTCACTTCTGTCAGCAGCGATATGACTGATCAAAGAAGCAGCTGGGAAAGGGTTAGGGATCCCTATCTGGTGCCTTGTGCCTGCAGCACAAAAAGCAGATTAGCTGCAGAGGTACAAAGCAGCGGACACCCTCCTGTTTGCTGTGGAGCCTCTGGGGACAGCAGTCACTGTAGATGAGATGAACTGGATAAATTTATTTCATTTCAGAGTTGTTTTTGCTTGTTTTGTTTCAGAAGTCTAGGTTGAAGACTCTGGGCCTGACATTTCCTTCCTCCTCACATGGGTGGCAGATTTGCTGCTTGGCAGGCAACCTAGGAGACTCATGCAGACATTTTAAATAATGACATCTATACATGTGAGGAAAAAAAAATTGACAGATGCGAAGGAATGATAAAGGAGAGAAGCACAGGAGCTAACGATGGCCATTCAGTTCATCCATGACACGGTAATTACTAAGCGCTTATGTTTTTGCTTTATTKCTAATGGAAGAGTGGCCACATAGAAAGATCATGAATGCCAACAGCATTCCTTCTGTGGGTAGGCTGGCTGCAGCAAACCCTGTAAGGGGTTTGTCYCCTTCTAGTTTTTTATAGCAAAAATTATCTGTGAAAGGTGACTCCATYCCATGGACTACATATTCTCCATGGACTTGAGAACAGTAACTTCTCAAGGTGTATTTTTCTGGCAACAGTACATATAAAGGAACTACAGCACAAGTATTATAAAGAAAACAATCCATGTGGGAAGTTTGTGCCATGGCTATGACCTTGGAGCAGACATACAGTCTGTTTTTGGAAAAGACTGGAAAACTCACAGCTTCCAAACTTTCCATAAACAGTTTATGGAAGAAAAAGAAATAAACAAACTCAAATGAATGAAAATCAGGTTATCAGATTATTTTCAAAACAGGCTGTTAAAGAAAAGCAATTAACTAGAGAACACAGTTGTGCAAAATTAAATACTTATTATCCTACATACTACATGGAAAATCGTGATCTGCTGGCATCTGCAAGAATTGTCTTAAAACTCTAAGGAACAAATGAAAATTGCAAGATGTTGCAGATATTTAGGACACCTCAGGAGCCTGTGAAAAAATGCTCTGCATTGAACTGACAGCAGCACAATTGCGCTATGCCAAGCATTCATATTAAACACTTCTTACATACCATTTTGTACATGGTTTTTAAATTCATGCTTTATGGAAGAACTCAAATGAAACAAAACATCCTGATTACATAAAGTTTCCACTTTTGGTGATTATCTGCACTCAGAAGYAAGAAAGTGGTTTGAATACAATCAAATCAAAATACAATCAGATCGGTAAAATTAATATATGTGCATGTATGTGGACATTCCTACATACCCATGTCTATGATGGAAATCAAAACTRCAAATAGATTTAACAGACGGTTGTATCATCAGATGCCTGCATTATCTCAACAACTGCCCCTTCTCTTAGAAGAAATAAAAGCTTAAGTTGGTGGGGTTTTTTTTTTCCCTAATTAAGACAACATTCAGCTTTCAAATTACATATAGGAAGTTTGTACTGTCATCTACAGGAATTCAGTAAAATATCAATTTATGTAGCCTTAAAATTAAGAATGCCCATCATCAAATGTATTTGACCGCCAAAAGGTTACATKAGTGGATTCTTACTGGATACTTATTACAGACACAAAACACGAATATGTTGTATTGACACGTATCTCTCTCACCAAAGTGCATTGGTTATTTAAAGCAATTAAAACAGTAACTAGAACCGACATAGAAGACTAAGTAAATTTTATTAAAAGACAAGGTACTTGCTCATGCCAGCATGTCCAATACCCCCATGGTATAAGCCATGCTGGTTTCAACACACTCAATTCATTGATACAGGAGAAAAACCAGAAACTAAGGGAAATGCAGACCATCTGCTCAATGCAGATACAGTAGAAGACACTTCTTACCTCCAAAGCTATTTACCAGCCACAAACTGAGATAAGATCAATTGAATCATCTAACCACAGATCTAAGAGACTTTTTGGCATTGAAGTAAAACTGGACTAYAAGCATTTGAGTTGAATGAAAACTTTGCCTGTTTTTCTCACCTTTAGCATCTCTCTCAGTATAAACCAATTCTAAATAAAAGAGATAACCTAGATACGGCAAATATTATCGAAACAAATGCGTGCACACAAGCAGCCAACAACAAAATCCCAGCTCCTGTGGTGTATGTTCTAAAGCTGCCTAATTGATGTAACCGGCAGTGAGACATACTTGCAGCTTYTAAGTTCCCAGAAAGTCACAGCCTGCATACATGATTTCCTCGCAATACCAGACCCATGTGCGTGAAAAAGAAATCAGGTAGTAGAATGCCTTACCTTRAAATTATGCACCTTCTCGTATTTTGGAACATGTTCATTTTCCTTCAGAGTTGCTCTTCGGACGAGCGACGTCAACTGCGAATAAGCAAAGAGTTTAAGAGGTTGCCAGATTGACACAGACGCCTTGCGAGCGCCCAGTTTCATGCCCAAGGCAGCGAGCAGCAGATCGCGCTGGCGGCCCYGCTGCCCGGCGCGGTGCCCCGCGGCGCCGCTGTCTCGGTGCGCTGCCCAGGGCTCCCTGGCCGGCATGCTGGCGAGGAGGCGGCCCGCCCGCGCCCGGCTCTGTCACACTCGGGCTGGCGGGGCGGCGCGGACCATGCCGCAGCCTAGGCTGCTGGGGCGGGCGGCGCGGCCATGGAGGGCACGGGCTCGGC
>NW_026623262.1:968869-1035711 GCF_030028575.1 Malurus melanocephalus
AGCGGCCCCGCCCCGACGGCCGCGGCCAATGGGGCCCCGAAGAGGCGGGCGGGGCGGCCCCTCCCTCAGGCGCGGCTCCCCCGGCACGGCCCCGCCCGAGCTCCGGGAGAGGCACCCGCCGTGGGAGCCGCGCACCGCTAGAAAATGGCATCTCTGCGCTGTTGGGGGGTGCCGTGGGTCCCCGACCTTACCTCCACCCCCGTCTGACGTGCGGCCGGGAGCGGGTAATGTGACCGCTGATGGGCACTGTTCTTCCCTTAAAATKACATTTTTCAATTCTTTTCGTGTAGAAACAAGCTCATCAATCTCACATCTTGTAAGGATACGAACACAAATGTCACCCCAAGTTCACTGCACCACTCCATCTAGCAAAGACCTGAACCCAGGACTGCTGGTGACGCCTCTCCTCAGGAATTCACAGATCCTAAAAGAAGGTGAATGACCACAGTCTCCCCCTGGACAGAAACCTGAAGTTTGGACGGATACAGCTGACGATGAAATGTGCACAGGGCAGTCGGGTCCTGGCTAGCTCTCGCACAAACCAAAGGCAACTATTTCACACAACCATTAAAACCTTGAACTTACTGCCACGGGAGCCAAAACCAAGGGGCTCCCAAGGGAGCAGGGGAGACTATGTCATACCCACCAGGGCAGCCCAGCTCAGGCAGCTCCCTCCAGCTGAGCACTGACAATCGGGAGGCTTCACATGACGGCCACTCGACTTTGCCCTTTATCTTCTGGCACTCTCCAAGCATGTGTGAACAGTCTTTGTCAGAGACAGCAAAAACGGACCCTTGATCTGACCACAGCAAAGCTTTACACCGTGGGGCTGAGCASCCTCCTGACACGTAGGGTGCCAGGGAACCTTTCCTTGTGCACAGCCTGCCTGTGCAGCCCTCCCTCTCCCTGGCACAGGCTGCCACACTGCAACTGCTCTCCCTGCTGCAGCAGAGGTATTTTTATCTCTCCTGAGTCAGAAACCAAAGACAAGCGCAGTTTGTCACAAGCTTCTGGGCGGAATTGTTATGTGCTTTGCAGCTGGATCACAGTGTTCCAGGTTAGCTCAGTCCTGCCAATACAGCTGAGAAAACTGCTCAGTGGGAGCCCCTCGTCTGTTCTCCTGTGACCACTTGTACCTTCTCAAGAAGTTTTAAAAATCTTCTAGGTTTCAGCATAGGGTCACAGTGCTGAGGTTAAGGATCAAGGCTGGTGCTTCACCAAACACTAATCTGCAATACCACTAATAATTGAAACACTGGCTACAAATTATACAGGATAATGCTGTCAAACGTTACTGGCTCATACAGGGGTCTGACTCAGTTCCTGGTTTCAATACAGGCAGGGGGCTGCTCATCCTTGCAAGAAATACTTTTTCAACGACTACCTCAATCTGCTTGTCTTGCTTTTAATCACTCCTTTCTGCTGCAGGTGAATGCTCCTCTGGCATTTTTCTTGCCCATACTTGCAAGTGTGTTAACACTCCATGGTGTTAATTCTCCAACAGGAAATCAAGAAAACTAAGATGACAAATAAGAGATTGCAAAAACTAACCACTTAATCTACATGAAGTGTGAAGATAGTATGGACTCAGGGGAGGGGGAAGCGGGCAGGCTTTTGAGCTTATTCTTTCCTTTCCTTCTAGCTAAAGTCACTTCACGGTTTAATTCCCAAGACCTATCTCAGGTGAAAGTCCTCATGGAACAAGGTGAACCTACACCTGCCCCAGAGGAATCATCCTCTCCAAACAATGAGTGACAATAGGATCAGGAAGTTAAGTCATGAATTCTAAAAACATTTCATTACACTTTCCTCTGGAACCCAAAATTCCTCATATTCTTTAAAGGGAAAAAATCACCAAAACTTCATACTGGAAATAAATTCTTTGAAAATGGAACTTTTTGGCAATAAATAATGTGGTGATTTTCAACAATACATATCAGAATCAACTCTTATTATTTTGTGTAATTCCACTTAAGCAAGATAAAGCAGGCTGAATTTCCCTTTCAATCACTAATAGAACATATATCTGTTTCTGGGTATACTTATTCCTTAATTATCAGCTTCCCTTTTCCTAATTCTGAAGAACTGAGTTAATATCAATGGCACTTTAGAGTCATGCCAGTAGAAACAGATCTCTGGATCCCGGAAAATTAAATCTAAGAATGCCAATAAAAAGGTAAGCAAAACTACCCAACAGGGAAAGGTCCTATCTCATGGTTGTAATTATGAAAATGCGGTATAATCTGGAAAGTAGTYACACAATTATGAATTTTAATTTTAACATTGCTTTGTGTTACGGTACTGTAACAGAGACCGTGTATTGGTTTCACATAAATCAGCTTCCCATGGTTCAATGCACAGCATTTTCTTCTGTTTACAACTAAAGGAATACAGGGCTCACCACCTACCCTTACATTCATTCAATCTGTGCTATGYGCTCTACAATAGTGTACACCAGGAACAGAGACTGAAAGAACGTTAAAGCTGTAAAGCCAGCAACTGAAAAATTAAAATTTATACAACTGCTTTCAGATGACACAATTTTATAATGTGTATGCTCATTCTTCTACCATTGCCTAACTTCGGGAGTCTGCAAAATAATGCTTTTCTTAACACAGACCAAATCCCTTCTTTTGAGAACCAAACTGAAGAATGAAATTTCTGTTGCACACACCTTCCTGACGACAGTTTGGGTCATTAGGCAGGTCCAGATCTTTAACTTTCTAGTATGTGAGATAATACAGTAAGAGAGAGCAAGGTATTATCCTCAGGTAGCCCTAGTCACTGCAGGGATGAGTCATCATCCCCGAGAGCAAACAAGTGAAATCACACACTTGGGGCTTAACTCAAATCCTGCAGGAAGCCATCCACTCCCAAGACACTCTGTGCTGCCTCTATTGCCTGCAGCTGCAGCTCCTGCTCCTCTTCTTACATCCTTGGCTGGCTTTTGATTCAATGCCTGCTCTCCATCAGTGGCTCCTGCACTCCCACCTGCAAGCAAAGTCTCCTCTCCAGAGCCCTTCCATTTTCCAACAAATTATCTTTATAACTTGTTCTGCCTGAAGATACTATCTGTTACATCCTGGATGAAAAAGAGGTAGAAATCTGAAGTGGAAAGTAATTTCCACTTACCTAAGTCTTATTTTTTTTTAGTAATTGTTTGTGATAAACATTTGCAATCACAATTGCATGTGCAGAAAACAATATGCTGTGCAGACTCCACGAGGAAAGGAAACTGCAAGGCTGTCATTCTTAAATTTAATTTCAAGATGTGATTTCACAGGACTGAGGTGAACTGAAAATGGAATGACTGGAAACAACAGCCAAGCAACTTCTCAGCAGMGCATGCAACCAGAGCAGCCTCAGTCCTGTACATGTCAGTGATTTAAGCACTAAAAAACCAAACCCAGCAACACAACAGCCTTTAAACCAAGACATCTGTTGAGAGGTTCTACATTGTACATGTAGACTGAAGGCGGAAAATAAAATGGAAAAGAAGACTGTAACATGCTATTTCAAATGTTCTCATTTGCTATGAAACCTCAACCATGAGAGGTTCAATCTAGGTCCTACTGGGACTCACTCCACCTTCCTCAATTGTCCCTGGAGTAGTCCTTCAGGGTGCAGGAGAAACAGCTGTTCTCTGGAGCACTATTTGCTCTCAGTATTAGGTGGATAATGTATGCATATTTTCTGGTAGYAATCTCCCAATCAGTAAGTCTTATTATGAAGCTTCCACAGAATTGATTTAAAAGTCATCTGCGACTTGCAGTAAAATTCCAATTAGTCACTCCCTGAAAGACACATTATGTAAGTTTAATCCAGTCACACAGTTCAGTCAACATCATAGAAATTATTTTTCTAAAAAGGGAAATCAATGCGTTCTCATTTGTTGAGTAATAAGGTAAAATTACTCCAAGAAAAAGAAAATAACCAAACCCAAACTAAGCCAGAAGAATTCGAGTCAGGTTAAGTCCTAGAATGACCAGATTAGAGTTGATCTGGCCTCCTGAAGGCCAMGTGCATTTCCAATACAATGGAATGTTTAGTGTTCTGAGCACCTGGCTCCACTCTCAAACACATTATCGTGTTTTCTTCAGAATGCATGTGTAGCACACTKCAGGCTTTCCATTCTCAAATGGTATTTTCTTGTTGTTATGACTAAATATGCCTTTATTGTTTCAGAATTTATATATAMTATAATCCCTTCCCTGTATTTTAATAATAATATAACCAGCAGTTATATTGAATGCATTTTTTCAAAACCATCAAAGATGATGCCCTATTGTATAGATATATGAAGAAAGAAGACATTTGGTTTACTATGCAGTGAACCACTGTACATTTCACAGTATTCCGTTTCACTGTACAGCTAACTTAGCCAAATGCATATGCTCAGAACATCTTTCCTTGTATGAACACTTTATGAGTGTATTTTATGGCCTCAGTACATGATTTTCAAAAGCTAATCAGCCAGATTGTGAAACTGAGCCCAATTTCCTCAGTGTTGCTCTTAGTGGAAGTTTGTTCCCTGCTAAATATAACTTTCCCAGTCATATTTTTCATAGAATTGTTCTGAAGGGGAAAAAGGGAGCCCAAAATTTTACTTTTTAAATAAAAGTGGTAATAAGCTGCTTTCAGTGAATTTTCTTCACTTGTAGAATGCTAATGGCAGGCACAGCCTCTGCCCACGTGGCATGAGCAGAGGTAGGAATGCTATTAAAAGGAAAGTTCAGCCTGGAAGCTGAACATCTCAGAAGCTGGGTGGGAAGGACCATGACACAGTCTCAGCCAGCAGGGACTTCTCTTGCTGCCATTCCAACACAGCCACATTTACCTGGCACATCTTCAGGCTCCCACAGTGCTCAGTGGAATCCTCAGGCAACACAGAGCCCCGCCTTCAGTCCCCACAGAAGACTTAGGGTTTAAGACATGGCTAAATGATGAAAATTTACTGCTGAGAAAAGTTCTGCTTTTAATAACAAAGTTTTCTTAATGGACTGGCTTCTAATTAAATCAGACCTCCCCCCATCCCCTCCAGTGAAATACTTATGGTGAAATCTAAAGAAATGGTTATTTATATTTTTGATAAAAGCRTATGTGATTTCCACAGCTGGTAACGAACATTTTTATAACTAGAATTTTAAAAGAAAATTTAAAAAATGTTAAATTAAACAAATTCAGCCAAAATGTTGGCTTGACTGAAAGTATGGCTGTTAAAATAAACAAACAAACAAATAAATAAATAATCTAACCCAAAGTTAAAATTATAGAAGAAATGTTGCCTGATATTGCTGCTAGAAATTATTGCATCAAAAGTGAGTTCCTTTGGTACTGTACTGTGCAATAAAATTAAAGTGCATTGGCATTATTTGGGAAGAATGTGCATTCCCACTGATGAGCTGCTGAGCACCCTCATAAAAAAAACCAGAGAAACCTTAAGGGAAGCCAACAGAAAAGTTTTTCTGTAGCTCTWCTCCTATTACCTAATGATCACTGCAGCAGATTGGGATCTGGGTTTATTTTGTTCCTAGTGGCAGACAGGTTGGAGATTTGCTCCTGGCAGTTACTGATGTGGGCCTTTGGAAATGACAATTCTAAACTGTGCACGAGCAAAAAGCACCCATGTGACCATTCCTCTCTTTCAGTAACTGGCAAAACAAAACCAATGAACATTTCCTTTTCTGGATGGTGGCACAAAAGCAAGGCATTTTTCAGTAGMGTATACAAGCCCACTATTTTCCTTAGGGAGGGGGCTATTTTGGTMTATAACTATGGACCCAGAAATGGCAAAAATACAATAAAAATTTCTTATTACATTCAGGAAGAAATTCTGGTTTTGGTTTAGTTCTGGAATACTCTGCTAATATCAAGCAACTTGGCTTTCAGGGAGATTAGCAACTGGCCTGCCATGTACAATAATTCCAGGGATTTCCTCCATGTTCCACAGGTACAAATCCCACTACAGGGATGTTTGTGGACATGTGGGAATGCACAGACGGGGTGTGTTGTAATCAATAATGGTGATAATAACTGTGTTTTATGAGTTATAACTACACCTTCCTTTATGAAGCACAAATAGTGATACGGTTCCTCACAGAGTTGCATTCTGGTCGAGAAAGTGCAGTCCTGCCCTCATCCTGGGACAAGCAGGAGCCACAGAGCTCTTCCCTGCAGACACCAGTGCAAGATGTTCCTGTGGCCCCAGCTGCCTCTGCTCAAATAACCCAATGCTCCAGCCCTTTCCCTAAAGACAGACTACCAGTCTTCTCGCAAGAGGCAGGATGTGATGATTTGACAAAAGGAGAGCTGCCACCAAACTGGGTGACACTGAGGCAGGAGATGCCAATCAAACACCATGACAAAAGCTACCCAGAAAGCTTGAAATGAGCTCCTAACTGACTRTACTGAGGAAAGCAGTATCCCATGACTGTGAGTTCAAGATGAGGCATCAGCCTCAGCAATTGTCTCCTTGCTTTGTAGAACCTCCTTACCACAGTCCCATTCTTCTGCCTGAAAACAAMCAACCTTAAAAGGGGGCAACCCCAACCACACTCAGAAAACTAGAGGAGACCAAGAACTGGTAGAGGACAGAAGATGCYACTTCCCTGCCTCAGGAGGCTGGCAGCATCATTGTTCCCAAGGCAAAGCATTCAAAATGATTTGTCAAAAAGAAGAGAAGCATCATTAAATATTGGAATTTGTGTGCAGTAAATCCTTCAGACAAAAACTGTCCTTTACAGTTCTGTTTTCTGTCTTTCCCTCCCCTCCATCCTTCACAGTTTTGGTTTTGGTCCATCTTCCTCCCCTCCAGCCAGAAGCCTGGACCATTGGAGGTGATATGCTAAACTGTGAGTTTAAGCACATGCCTTGGTCAAGTACTCCTCTCCCTTGGGCAAGGCAGGACCAGAGAGACTGGGAGGACTATTCACAAAGTTAATTATTACAGTGGGATACACCACTAAATCAGAGCTAGACACATATGCCTGGCAGCTACAAGGCCTTCAGAAAGAAGAGTTGATGAAACAAGGGCTCTGCCTAAGGGAGCAAGCCTCACCCAGGTCAGCAACACAGAGCCTATTCCTCAGCAGCTTCTCCATCTTGCTCTCATTGAGTCAGCAATTGCTGTTTCAGCTGACAGCATTGCATTTTCTTCCCTTGCATTTGTCTGGGGTGTGTCTCCCTGCTAGTCTGCAGAGAGCTGTGCTGCTGGGACTGGCACGACTGACGTGCATTGCAGTGAAGGGTCACCCCAGCAGAAGTCTCTTGACCCATGACATGTCATGGCAGACTATTCCAAACAGACCTTAAAAGTAATTTATAAATGCCATGTGTCCTATAGGAGTGATAACAGTTAAAATGTAATGCAAATTGGCAGCTGCATGAATGCTTCTCTTTTGGCAAATGCTCTTTATCGCCAATATACTAAATGAAAGTATAGTAAGAGGAAACAGGCTGTTAAGACTAATCTTTTGAAACCACAAGAGAGTGGAGGTTTTATTCCTCATTTGACCCATACTGTTATAAGGATTTACTCAAATAGAAGGAAAAATAAAAATAAAAGTTTAACCATACCCTTTGATGAGGAAATAAATAGATTGCAACATTTCCTTTATAATATCCATTTAAGAATCTTACTGATAAAAGCAGCTTTTACAATCACCTTCTGTTACCTTTTTRTAACTGAAAATGTATATACTTAAGGATAATGAAAATCATGTCATCCACAAGGTCTTTCTATTAGTGTATTTATTAGATGTTTTTAAATTTTTTTCCTTGTCGATTAGGAGTTTTGGCTACTGTTGCAACATGGGCAAATGGTATGGAAATTTCTTTTTATGTCTCATCAATATTTTGTTACCTGATGCATAATACTCATTTCACRTTAGTCTTGACTGGCAGTCTAATGCATCTAATATTAGCCTTTTTTTTTGTTCTGCACAGCAACTCAGTTTAGACTAATTCAATGTATGTTATAACTGAAAACTGCAGCTCATTAATTTCTAAACACTCTTTGTATTTCAGACTACACCTGCTCCTTTGGCACATTCTCTATTTTGAATCCATCCACTTCTTCCTGAATAAGCTGTGTTGCTATGATACATGTGCTGTCACAGTTCTTTCTTAATCATACTTTCAGTCCATAATCATACTTTATTTAGCATAAATAAGAGTAAGAATGCAAAGTTTCCTAATCCTTCCTGAATTACCATTTGATTTGAACCTATGAGTCAAGGTGAAAACAACGTTTAACCTGAAGGAATACTAGMGTTACCAAATAGATATATGCAATGTGCTTGCAAAATCCGTAACGGTGAAGCCCTGCTTGTGGACCATCTCACAGCAGAAAAACTGAACAATGATGTAACCCCYAGTGCTCACCAACACCCCTTGTGGACCCTGATTAGCTGTTCTGTAGGTCCATGTGTGTCCATGGGCATAGCTGCACCAGTGGSCCAGGCTCTGTTCATTTTATATAATGCAATTAGGCATACTTGGAGAATCAGATGGGCTGATCATCCTTCAAATGAGTCTCATGTGGACTCCCACTATCCTTGCATAAATTACTATTTAAATCAAGGCTTTTTTGAAACCTGCAATGAATGAAACCAGAGTGGAATTGGCAGTGGAATTATGGTCTGCTCCTAAARTTGCATTATCAGTTATTAACAAATTAACAGTTTATTTCAACCCATAAAGTGTTCTAATTCCTGATCATATTATCAGAAAAGGCTAATTTCACTTCTGTTGATCAGTGTTCCAATTTTTTCCACTCCTTTTACATATATGWTTTATCTTTTCTATTTATTCTCTCTAAGTTTCCTAATCAACATTTTTAAAATGCCTCTGTCAGGAAAATTTTTCCTATAAGGGCAGTATTCCCCTACAGAAAGCTACCACTGTTAAAAATTCTTGAGACAGGCACTCAAGAAATCATCATCTCAAATGGTCAAACACAGCATCTTTGAAACAAGTTTAAATAACCACTRGATTTGAAAATGGAATGATTTTGAATGATTCAAAATGGGGCTGGCAATGCAACTCCCCATCATAAATTTTGGCTATACAGAATATTTACCTTTCAAGCACTGACATGTGGGCAGATTATACAACCTCTGTTACACMGGAGGGGTTCTGGGGGGGTTTTGTTTTTTTTTTTCCCCAGCAAATCTGTGGTTTCTTACAACATAGTTTATTTTCAGTTGAAATATGCAAGTCCCAGTTCCCAACCTACATCTGGGATTTCAGATGTCTGTGGTCTTTGACCAACAACTTTTATTTTGAGTCAAGTCACATCAAAGCTAAAAGACTACGTTTGKGATATATTTGCATTACTTAAATTCAGTGAAAATGAACAAAAACCAGCCCAATTACTTTCTTTCTCAGCATGCTTTTCATCTTATCTTACAGGGCAGTTTTTCATTTGTACTGCCAYCATCAACTAGCACTTTAAAAATGACACTTCTTATAAGACATCTAGCACTGAAGTTGTGTGAATTTTCAACAATAAAAACAGCCCATGAGAATTAACCCGTAAGGCCCATAAAAAAATCATCCAATAAGCTCTCAGCATGATCAGCTCACTGAGCAGTGAGCCTGCCTTGACAACTTCAGTGTGACAGAGGTGACTGGAAGCTCCCAGGCACCAGCTGCAACCAGTGCTMGCAAGGATGGGGATGGAAGCTGGAGGGAATGAGAAGTGTCACTTAAGAGACTGAGCACTTGAAATTCTGTGAAACATAACAGCTCAGGATACTTTCTGCAATTTCTGTGCATTTGCATTAAACGTATTGCTACTCTAATCATCATCCAATTCACAGAAATGCCTGAATGCAAATGTAATTCACTATCATATTAACTTTGGGAAATGGCTTCAAGACTTTTCTAGCAACGGAAAATCATCAGAAATCTTCTACCAATAAACTATGTGACACATGGTATAAAACATAGAGCTTTTAAAATGTTTAATATGGAAATTGCAAAATGGAAATTGGGAACAGAGCCTGTTCATATTTTCACAGAATTCCTCCAGTCCTCTCTCAGGAAGGGTAAAAGCTGCTTGCCTCTAAGTGCTACTAATCGAATTCACAAATTGGAAAACATGAAAAAATTTATTAAATCACATACACATATGACTAAGGCTTAATAGAAGACATTGCACTCTGTGATACTAGTTCTAAGGTTCCTTAGACAACTTCTAACTGCTTAAGCTTTAAGAAAATGCGATAATAATCCCCACTAAACTGCAATATAATYGAAGTGCATTATAATATGAACTTCACTATTAGAAACATATCATTCTGTACTTATCTTGGAAGTTGTATGGAAGTTGATATTGAGGAACATCAATACTAACATGAAGAAGATTAGAGCAGCAACTAAGAACCAGATTTTTCAGCATGGTGATTCTTACCTTACTGAAACATTAAGACTGTAGGAACAGTAAATGCCAGAAGCAACACTTTCTAACTGATGCTATGCAGAAGAAAGGTTAAATATGGARAAGTTTAATGTTCTAAAACTTAATGATCAAAGGAAGGCTGCAAAACTGCCAAGAGTTGCTGTCTTTGCTGATGACAAGTGTGACAGGTTTGAAATAATAGGAGCAAGTAGTTTGTTGAGCTTAGTARTAAAACTGCTCTCCTTACTTTGTTCAAAGTCAGAAAACATTCAGCTAGAGACTAAAATTAGGCATGAGAAGTTTTMGCTGAAAATATCTTTTTTTTCTTGTGGAAGATTAAAAAGAGAGAAACAAGGACAAGAACAGATCAGCATCTGTGGCATTAACCACAGGAAAAATGTTGTTCTTTTTTACTTTCACAGTCTAATACTCATTTTAGGCACACCTAACTTCTTCCCTTTCTACTACCACTTCTAAAACAAGTGTTTCACTCTCCCTGGGTCTTAAGCATTTGGTAACCACTTATGAATAGGCAATTATTAGTGAAGCAGATTCCCTGCCTATCAGGGGATTCTCTAACTGGATGGGGGTGACACATCAGACCACCACAGCTCCACATCCTTTCCATCTCTGGACAGAAACGAAAAGACATGTATTTGTACCTTGAAGCAGGTAAACAGTGACCAATGTAAAATGCTTTCCCTGCTCCCATCTAGATACACACAGAGCAAATGGTAAGGAGAAAAAGGAGTTTATCYGAATAAAGAGGGATGTAAGTGGAGAAAATCCCTGTGGTCAGACTCCTAGTACAGGTTTGAACTGGCTACACAGAGCTGCAGAAGGCATAAAAAAAAATGAAAGGTATTTCAGATATTAGTTCACAGCCAAAGGGGCTACCAACTGCACTTCCCACAGCCCCAGCTTCTCCTTGGGCCTCTCATGTTCTACRAATGACCAGAGCTGACCCTGCCCAGTTTATGAGATTGGACACAATCATAGCCCAAGGTAATTATCACCAGCTATACAGTGTCATGTTATAAAGTTTAAGTGAGGTAAGAAACTTGTAAATAACAAAATTATCCTTTTATRGGGCTCTTAATTCAACAGTCCAGTATGTTTCCTGTGGAGGTGATTAGTAATAGAAAATAATTAGGAGATGCCAGATGGGAGGAGGAGTTAAAAAAAAAGAAAGACTCAAAATGCACACAGCTAAGGAGTGAAAACAACAATGAGGGAGCTGCCAGCGAGCAACCCACTGCAGTCCTTCACCATCCAGAAAGCCCCTTGCACAAGCAATAAATCAGAACTACACACCTCCTTTAGGGGCTGCTCTGAGAGAGACCCACCTTCTCCCTTTTGTGGCCACTGCATGGATTATTCAGYTGTAGAAGACATAAAAAGTCAAGAGTAGCCACAGGAGTTTTATTAAAAAAGGGGGAAAGAAGAAAGTAATTTCCTTATATGTGTCTATGAGGCTTCCCCACTGTACACCTAGGTGGCCTTTTTGGAAACCTCAAGTGTGGGAAGGTCAGCAGCAGAYTCCTACAGCATACCTGGACTGAAGTCACGACAGCTCATCTGGAGKTGGGCTGGCCCTCTGTATTTCTAAGTCCCAACTAGTGAGGTCCACAAGGATGGGAAGACTTGCTCTGACTCTGAAGAGTGCCCTAAGAAAGCTATCCTCTTAGGCTYTTCAAGAGCAAAGGGAGAGTCCTCCCTCCCTCCCTGTGAGTCTTCTTGCACTAGCCTATCCCTTAACAAAGGAAAGAAAATTCCTGCCAGTACATGTAAGAGAGGCTAGAGACTTTTTGAAGGGCATTAAAATGTAAGCAGATCTAAGCCAYCAAGCATTAGAAACCCTGTAAAGAACTGGGGTGAGGGCTTCACACTACTGACCTCACAATACCCAGAAACACAGGAAAAGAGTAACAGTTTATTCACTGCTAATGGTTTCATTTTATCAGTAACAACACGAGCATTATTCTTTAGAATTAATTGCACAGCAACTGTACTGCTTTACAGCCTTTTTAACAGTTCTGCACACTATTCATCTTACAAAGGCTCAATCAGGCACAGGGCATATGCCAAGGGTAATTATTCACCACACTTCTGCTGAGGGTCTGTGTGTGACTCTGAAAGAGCAGCCCCCCTCAATCTCACATGGCAGCTGCCTGTCTCAGTATAATTGACACCAAACTTCCTGAAGACTGAATCTTTGTGTACACATCTCACATGTCAGATCATAAAAGAGCCACACTTAACTGCAAAAGCAGAAAGTAACTTGAAAGGTCATCTCAGCAAGCAGTGAARTGACTTGTACCCATGACAAAATGCTGAAACTTGAGGATGCTGATCCTCAAGTGTATTTACCTTTAGAACACAGGAAACACCTTTACGGGAGTAGCATAGCAACGGGAGGTGCAATCTCTGCTAGAAATGCAGGCTGAACTAAGGCATTCCTCACTGTCTGAGGTTGGTGGAGCCTTGTTTGTTCTGACCAGGTAATATGAGACCAGCAGCATCCAGTTGGGCTACCAACACAAGCACACAGCTTTTACTTTCCATTAATTCCCCCATAATGGTGTAAGCATTGCATKAATGTGCTCTGGAGGTGCAGACATGCACACAGAGGCAGGCAGGTCCTGCAGGGCTCACTGCAATCAGCCAGGAGGCCACTTGTAACCTGCAGGAACTAACAGAGCACGGCTGAGCATGAACCGGAGCTGGCACCAACAGAGGAAGAAAGAATTTGGTCTGGGAGAAACAGAAGAGCTATGGAACAGTGTTTAGCACTGGAAGTCCAGTTAGAGACCCTTTAAAAACAAGTTTGGCTTCATAATTTATCCTTTATAAGCATGAGATACTGATAAGAGTAAACTAGATATTCTGTGTGCGACCTAGGGTTTAAATTAGCAAAGTGCATGCTTCATTTGGAAGCTCTGAATCTTAAAACAAAATCAGTTTATACAAGTTCTTTCAGTGAATCAATTTKACTGCCATAATGAACATAAATAAGGGCTTGGGTTACTCTAGGTGATTATAAGTAGAAAAAGCACACTGCAGTTTAAAGAAAAGAAGTTTCTTTGTGCTCATGTCTGTACACCAGGCAATATGTGCACTTAACTCTCCTTTCTTGGGTATTAATAAACACAGGGTTAAGTTTAAAAGATTTATGTTTGTAAAAAGGCATTGTAACCACKTGCAGTCTTAGCTTTCATTGTATGAGCCATATATAATATCATATATGACACTGGTTTCCCACCAACATAAATGCCAATGCAAAGAAAGGAAAGATGAGGAAGACTGAGGCTGGGGCAATCTCTTYTGAACATGATGTTGCTGATATGCTGGAGCAGCTACCTAAAAAGTAGGCTTGCCTTTCATCCTGCTAAGAACTTTCTCGGTATTGACAGAATTGTCTGTGCTTTGAATTCTCTGCTGAAAGATGGGTTAAACCCAGAAGAAATAAATAGAAGTTTCTGCCTTCCACAGAGGTATGTTTTATTTATAAATTACATTAAAGTTACAGAGTGATTGTCATGGACACCCGCGCAGGGACTGGAAAGGAACATTTGTGAGAAAAGAGTTGACAATCTCCTCAAGTTAACCCATGGGATTCYTCAGTGCTCAGTCTCCTGCATCTTTAAAAGTACTTTAAGGTAAACATTCATTAGCTGCACTTTTGAAAACATTATTGCATTATTATTGCTTCATTCATTATATATAYATATAGCAATATATATATATTGCTATATATAACAATATATAGCTTGTTATAGCTATAGCTTATTTAGATGTTCTATGCTATACACCCATCTTTTCTTACAAGTTAATTCAAGTAAATGGAAATATTTCAAACAAATACCAGCATGAAGATTGCTTCAGCTCTCAAAGCACTTTCCTCACTGATTATTAAGACCACGTCTTCTTTTTAGCTCCTGTCAGTTCCAGAATTGGCATTACTGGGCACTAAACMGTGCCCTTCAAAGCTGTCTTCCTCCATCATAGACCTTAAAAAGGTTCTCTGACAGCCACTGCAACTTCCTCAGCTATAGCTTCTCATGTACTGTCACTGAAGATAAAATAAGCCCTGGTGAAGGAAAAGTTTAAGCAGATCTAACTAGCAGATATGACTGAGAGCAAAAGTAGAAAAGTAGTAGTGAAATTAATGAAAATATCTGTGTCAGTTTAAGGCTGGAAATAAGACTGGTCCCGCTTCAAACACCCATAAGTATCACCTTTGATATTGTATGTGGAGTGTTTATGAATTCATTAGAAATGTACACAGATCACTCCTAAATTTGTGATCCGGATTATCTTTGTAGGCAGGTGTAAAAGCATGTTTCCTGMTAAAATTATACAGATTTACATTCCCAGATCTCCTTGCAGAGAATTGCAGAAAATTGGCTTTCCTATGGAGGGAAAAATGGTATCACCAGCTAATGGTATCACCAATGGCATCATCAACTAAGGTAATTRAAAACAGAAAAAATAACTGCTTTTGTTTGGTGGCTGTTGCCACAACCCTTCCCTCAATTCTTTCCATCTACAGGAATTCAATGGAATGTAGTGCAGTTTAGAATAGGTCTTTAACTGATTTGCAGCTACTGAAGTTTCTTGAAGAAATTGCACATATCACCGAAGTAAACATGAATAAATGTGATTCAGCTGCTATCCTAACATTAACCCCAGCATTTCATTTTGAAAGACARGATAATTCATATCTAATGATTTCATTTTCTCATAACAAATATTAAATCTTCAATCAATCACTCATGCAACTTCTTACACATATTATACGAAATATAAAGAAATCAAAAACATGCCAAAGTGMAATAAAAATGTTTTACAGGGCTTTAAATGACTTTGATATATGTTTCTAGATATTTACTAATTTCTGAGAGCTACCATTTTTATAAGGTGTTTAACTGAATCAAGTTATCTGCTCTAAGGCTGTAATTGCCTTTGAGAGTATAAAATGTTCAGAGACCCATCAGTATTCATGGCACAGGAGGAATACTAAATCTTTGGATACTGGTTATTATTTCYACTTCCACACTAGGTCATACAGATTGAATCCACATGGGAAGACCTCTTTTAAATAATTCTTAGCCCTCTCTTAACACACAGACCATCACAGCCCCACAACTGAGTCCCAAACAATTTGCAGACTGTTTTGGGAAGCAGCATCACCTTTTTAGTGCAGCAGCTCAATCGTCTATTTGGGACACTTTTCATTTGATATATGAAAAGTGTCACTCAACACATACTGAATTGTTCCACCACACATTAAATGCAGAAAAGAGCAAGGGAACAAATAAAGTATTACAAATGCCTGCTGAGAAGCATCTAGCACAAAATGCAGCATTTCCTGCTACTGTCCTRCACCAACTGAACACTGGGCACTGAGTGCCTTTTAATGTTTCATTCTCAAACTTGGTGGGTATTCTCTGACTGCCCAGTTTCCAGKGCAGAAAGTGAAACTTCATTCCCACAGTCAGAGCTGTTCCACGGGCTCTGACTGTGTCTTTCTGTCTCTTCTTTCCTTCTTCTGAAGGACTTATATTCCATACACCACCCCCACATGATTGGACAGCAGTTGCAGGCACAAAATTTAGATTCGTTTCTGAACAGCCCCRGAGTCTGCAAATCTGGGAACATATTTTGGCTGAGGAAGATCATGTTAAAGACCCTCTTTACACAGGAGGAAGCATACCATGCAGTGAGAAGCTGTGTGACTACATTGTAAAACTGATTAAGATGCATAAGTTGCCAAATTCTGTACACACTGCAGAAATTTTCGTCCTCACCATGAGGCTCATGGGCACACAGATCTTGCTCTTTGGATCATAAGACARTGCCTTTTTCATGCTGAATTCTGAAAAATTTACTTTGGCTCATTGCAATTAAATCATATTCTCTTTACAATGGAAAACAGGAATCAACCTACCATCCCTGCCACCAAAATGAAAGAAAAACTACTTGACCTATTCATAAATGGCTGCTTGTTCCAAATGCTGAGGTTGCTACTGAGATCAAATGTTGGTCATGGGGCTGAATGCCTTGCTCTCCTTGGAGATTGGATGGATGAAGTGACACACAGGAAAAATCTTCCCACCAAAACCCTGAGAGGTGCAAAGACAGCCAAGATGTCACCTCTGCACCACTCCACWGTGAGAAAGATCACACTGTACTGTCCCCATGCAGCCACAGACAACAATCCCAGCTGCATAATGACTCAAAAAGTAAACTCCRCAATTAATTATCCTGTGGTATCTGTGTGCCTCAGTGTGTTCACATCAATACAGCTCCAAGATRAAATAAAGAAGAGCATTAAAACCTGGGCTTCAGGGCTGAAAACACCACTGCTGTTGAACTGTTTTGTGGCTGAAGCTCCTTTAGTCACTCACAAGTTCCAGTGAAGAGGGTGGGATGCTGAGATTACATGTGTAACCTGTCTAAAGGTTTTCCACAAAAAATTTCAACCTTTGAGAAATACTCAATAGTCCTTGAGCTATTYAATGAGAAATGTTTCAGAGCAGTACGTGTATCTTGCCGGTGAGTGACATAACACAATGTAATCCATGGAAAAAACAGCATTCTTCAATACGAATCATTGAAATCCCTTTACTAGGAAAACTTTTCATCAATCTAAAAAATGTAACAGAACAGAATTCTGCTGTCACTTGAAAGTTTCTAAATGCACGAAGAGTTAACCTTACCAAAGAAACCCAAAGTGGTGACTTCCAGAAGAGTTAGAGAAGATTTTTACCCAGGCTTTGCATTACAATAAACTGTCTATAATAATATGCAAAAAGAACTCTTTTGAAACAGCACGCTGGAAGCAGCGGCTGTCAGGAACTGTAAGTGATAACTCACCCCTCTACTACTGGCATCTAACAGGCAAGAAATTGGATATTTAACGTGGYCAGCTAACTTCAATATCCGAGCAGTATTTCTTTTGTCAAAATTATCTGATAACAGTGAAGATTCACACTTTAAGCTAAGTTGGGTGCTTCATCTCTCAGCATGAATTCGGTGCAGAATGACAGATTCGGTGCAGAATGACAGATTCTGCTGCAGGAGGATTTGAGGGACCAAAGCTATGAGCCTCTCTCTCTGTGGACTCTGTATGGAGCTTGGTTTCACTGTAATATCATCATGTATGCTGGAAATTGTCAGACCTCTCCTCCACATCAACAAAAACTAAAATAATGTATTTCTGATTGGACAGACAAAAGATCCCAACTAAGGCTAGCATTTTTTCTATGCACTATGAGCATATGAGATAGTCCTAATGTATGTCATTCTGAAGTTTGTGAAACAGGGGAACATACCAGACTATTATGCATGCATTAATACCTACACGTGTGTAAAAATAACTTTAAAAACTACTTTCCTTTGTCAGATTTTCAATAAACAAAGTATTTCATTTAACACAATGGAATTTACATTATGCTTTCCTTTTATGTTTAGTCTTGAAATTTCACAAATGAAATTTGAGGCAGCTGCTTTGTCTGCCCAGTACTTTCTCAACCTCCTTTAATATTTTTATGTTCACTGGTTCTAAGATTTCTTTCTTCTTCATTTTTCTTTTATAATCCAGGATGCAATTACTTCTCAGCTGATACTGCAACTCTCTGAAGAGTGCAATCCTTCTTTGTAAGTCTGGCTGAGGCCAAAAATAGCTCTGTCAGCTTCTGACAGGCTGAACTTAGCCAAGTGAAATGTTTTAACRTTTTATCAACTTAATGAACAGTCTTATTTATAATGTGGACAACTTTACTGTCATTATATGCAGACTGCTGAATAGATTATGGAATACATTTATTTGGGGAAAGCTGAATATATAAAGAAATAAAATGCAATTGTCTTATACACTGTAAACAATTTTAAGACTAAATATTCTTTGCCCATTTGAAATAAAGAAGTGGCTTAATGGTAACATCTATAACTATAAAAACACCTGAAGAAAYACAGTGACAAATAACTAGCCTTCAAATCATGAAAATCTGCAATATGCAAAAATTACCATTACAAAACTCTATAACCCGTTCAAATATTACTGTTAATGTAATACTGGAAATATATATGTAGACTAAACAGCAGCATAGACCTTTAGTACTTTATAGTAGGGGGGAAAGGTTAAAAGCAAAAAGTCTAACAGAAAAAAAAATATGGGTTAACAATTGCTTACCCTCTTTTCTGCTACCTCATCCTCTCCTGTAGACTCTTTGCCATCATGTTCATCTCTCAGGGTTGGCATATGCTTTTTGTGTGCTGGCTCTCTGTTTAAAGTTGTATATCCTATGTGTTCATAAATTGGATTAATTGTCATCTTGGAAATGTATTCAGCTGCCTTCGTTTCAATATAAAGAGTAATCAATCCATCTGTCACCAGGTCATGGATGGACTCAAAACGTTTCTCCCCAACAAAGTGTTTTCCATCGTAGTAGAGTCTGAAGTTTCTGGTTTGACTTCCAAATCTGCCTCAATGAAATGGGAAAGTTGTTTTTTTTAAAGAACAGTAAGCAGAATAAATAAGAGTAAGCAAGCCTTTGCAAACAATTAAAAACACTTTAACTCTTAAAGCTGTGACTATACTGCTTGTCTGGTCCAGCTGAGCTGGGAAACTACTACTTAGCACAGATAGGAAGGAGAGATCAACAACAACTGCAGATAGACAGCCAAAACAGTTACTGTCCCAGAAGGAGCTGTTTGTTCATGTATTCTTTCAGCCTTTYCATTATCTATGGAAAAACTGAAAAATTACTTCACACTCTTTATGGCTTTTTTTAGTACTTCACTACCATATCACTGTGGTCAATTTGCTTGGCTCTGATATGAAGAGTTCTCATAATAGAGTCCTCTATTACAGCCGATCAATACAGAGTTTTGATGCTGTCTCAGACTCTGCTCCCCTGCTTGCCTGCAGGAAGGGGCCATTCAAGGTTCAGCTGAGCTGCAGTGCCAACAATTACACTGAAGCAGAACTGCTGCCAGAACCGGAGCAGAACAGGACAAAATGGCACAAGGGCAAGCATTCTTTATTCCTGGCCAAAGGCCCAGGACTAACTCTTCAAGCTTTGTACAAAAGTCCTTCTGTGCTATGCTTGTTAAGTCCCAAGTTTCAAGCAAATCTCTGTAACATACAGGATATATAACACAAATGCTATCCAACACAAGCCATTCTGCATCAGGATGGAACAGCATTTTGATACAGGCTCTTAGCAACCATAAGAATGCTGAATTTACCTGAACAGTAGCAWATTTTAAAAAACTGTGCAACAATTTTCTGTCTCAAAGCAGTGTAAACATATGAAAGCACACCAGTGTTTGCACTTGGCAACATTTCCTGCAGAGAAGATGGAGGCAAGAAGCTGCTTTCACARCTCACTCCAGTGTTATTCCTTGGTCAGACAGCAGCGAGGGTATTGAGCCCCCTAATGAGGTCAGATCTGTCAAATAATTATTAAGAACTAGATTTGAAAGGTTGGATTGGTTTCACTTTACAATCAAATGCTTCATTAGAGATGTTAAGGAACACAGTAAACACTGATACTTTGCTGTAGTGGCTCCTCTTCTCAGCAGGGCCCTGCCAAACAGGGGAAAGCATCATTTCAGATCTTGCCTCAGGTGAAATACTGCATTCTTCTTGCAAATATGGGGAAAAAAAACATGGGTTCTGTAATCTGCATTTATTTTATCTGTTCTAAATCAAAATCCCAAACCTTCTCATCCCTCTGTCAATAGTCTGACAATGCCTGCAACTTCAGAAACTGCTATTTCTACATAACTCAAATGTGAGGGGGCCGTCAGGAATCTGCATCTTGCTCAGTAAGGAAAGAGGACACAATGTGTAGGATCTACAAGGGCMTTTTCCTGCAAATTAATTGGTACTTGCATGCTTATTTTTATGCCACACAAACTAAAAGTTAATTGAATCAAACACGAGAAACTACAAAATGACAGAAAGAAATACATTTTTACCCAATGCTGATTTAATCACAAGATGCAGTTCTGAGTGAATACACGTCATTCAGAAAGTAGAAAGATAATGTCCTAAGTTCTAGCAGTAGGGGTAGATGTATTTAGACTTAGTCTACAGGGCACCTTTATACTGAACACAGTGYGCAGCAAACAAGATGTGACCATGAGACGTCCTCCTCACACACCCCTGACTGTCAGAGTGAGTCAACGGGAGCCAGGAGTGCTCAGCACTTTGCAGTGCCAGAGTGAGCAACCTTCAGTGTCACCTGCTCCAGTCATGGGAATAATGCACCTTGAGCACATACAAGCACCTTGAGAGGTCTCCCTTCATCACAGCAACAACAAATAGGTTTGAAGGTGAAGAATAATGGGTCTTAAATGACAATATACATCAGAACTACTAACATTAAGAGAGGCWGGTGAACTGCTGCTCTAATCAGTAACATCTGCTCTGACTACTTAAAGCAGAGTTTTAAGCAAGCTGGAGGTCACTTACTGCTCTCAGCTGTCTAGAAGAAAAGGTATTACACTAATTTTCTCAAGAGAGGGTAAGGCACAGAAAAGCATCTCAAGGCTTATTACTAAGTACACATAGTGTCTTGATTTTAGCAACATCCCTCGAARTCTAAAACCAGTTTTGAAGAACAAGACCAAAAGCAGAGAACTTCTTAAAAGATTATCTGTCTTTCTATGAGGGTCAGAAGGTGCACCCTCCTACTCCAGGTATGTTTTACTGAGCACCCCCTATGCTGCACATCTCTTCAGACTGCTGCACATRAAGTGTGTCTTTGACAGATACTATAAGGAATAGAGTTCCCAAGAGATGAATGGTTTGCCTTTCTCTAATTTCCCATTTGTTCCACATCAATTTTTTTTCTCCATTCTTTTCTCATTGGATCCATTGTGGAGAAATGTTCTGGTTTTCAAATWRAATCCTACTAGCAACAGAGATAAAYCYCARAAATCCCCACAAATCAATGAAACACTAATCTTTTACAAAGATTGTACATTCAATAATGTGCATCAGAATCCTCTTTTATTTCTTTCACAGTCACTTAAATTTTTYCTGACCACACTATGACACTATTTTTATCAAAATATAAAAACAAACATACACATTCAATTGAAAATTATTAATTAAAATTTAATCTTCAGTCCCTTCAGTCTTACTTAAAACTATGGTTAAAATTTTTCCATTAGCAAGACTRTTTCCTTATGTTTACTCTGTAACATTCCTGCAGCCTGCTTAATTATACAKCACCATGGCAACTAAGTAGCTCCAAGATCTGATATTTCAAACTTCTGATGCTCTCCTCCTAAAGGCATATACTAGTACTAGCTGGTTTATGTTTAATAAGTAGAAAGTGGGGCACAGATAAAGTATGTTCTCTTTTGGTTCAAACTGGGGAACATTCGATGTTTTTCCAAGACAAAGCATTGGACCAGTCTCATTGTGTCCACTGTGCATTTKTTTGCAAGCAGCAGGACTACAGGTAAAAGACTCTTTTTGTTCCAAGTTGTCTGAAAAGCAATCACTTTGTCTAGTTCCTTTGGTTGACAGTGGGGCAGAGTAGATAATGTGGGAGAATGTATTCAATGGTAGAGCAAATTCTGTAATTTGCCTGGTAATAAAGGATAATAAAGGACTGAGRGGTTGAATTTGGTATCATACCATGGGAGAGACAGGCTTCAGAATCAGCCACTTACCTGTGTGCAGCATTCAGTGAAGAAAAGAAAGGAAGAAGTGAAGGATCAAGAGCCCAGACACACTCTCTTACCATCTGAGAAAATGGATTTTATAGCATACATACAGACTTGCACAGTAGCTATTCACCACTTTCCCAGGCTATTTGATGATAAGAAGAATTTCTGCAACCAAACAACAAATTTAGTACCCCTCAGCACTACTCATGTCCTCCTTAGTTTCAAGCAACTTCATGCACTGATCCAGGAAAACTTAAGTGTGAGCCTAAAGGTCACTTGGACTTAATCTTCCCTTGGAGAAATAATTCAACCAGAAGACAAAAGTCTTACTTTAAATTAGGTGCCAGAATTTCAGTTCTACTGAAAACCCTTAACCAACACTTATGACTAGAGTCTTGACACTACAYAGAAAGCCACAGGAATATAAGCAATCTTGCAATCACAAATGTCTCTTAATCATGTTGTGTTCTTGAGAGTGAAAACAAATTATTCCACAGATCCTGTTTTGGCCCATTTCCTTGTTGAAGAAATGGAAGCCTTGCATGCAGCCAAAACCTCTTCTACATAGTTATCCCTGAAGGTCTCCAGCTCATGAGAACAGCTATTTTTTTTTAATATTCATTGGCAACAACATTTCTGATGATGGCCAGGGARCTGTGGAATTTGCCAACTTCCCAGAACACCTGCCTGACAAATAACATAGTTTTCAAAACCCGAGCAGGATTTTACAAGAACATAATATGTATAAATGAAATCAAATGTATTAGGGATTGACACAAACGGAGACAAAAAATCCTTGCTGATATGGCTGGAAAGGATGGCAGAGTATAGTCACTGTGAATAGTTTTCCAGTGCCATTTGGAAGGKCAGCACTGGCTGGCTGACTGTCACTTGGTGAACATTAATTTCATGTAAAGTTATCCCTAAAACCCAGTAAGACTCATGCACTGGCTGAACACATCAACATTCAGTATTAAGATCACTTAATACTTTAGGTAAATGTTACTGTCCTAGATCTCTGGTAAGCCTTGGAAAATAATCCATTTGGTTGGAACAGACGCGTTACCTCTGCTCAGTACTGTGCTTGCCTGTCTTACTCCATTTAACYTGATATAAATTGCTGAGATTGATTTCATGATCGAATCACAATCAATACCAATGTTTTGGGCAATGTTGTACTGCTTTTTCTACCTGATGAAAGTTCCATGCTTTCTGGAAATAGACTCACTGKGATTAGTGGTTAAGACACATTTGAATTCCACATGTACATGGGAACGTATTAAAAGCCTGGTATCTTCTCTTTACATGAAAGAAGTATTTGGAGACCTATGCCAGTTTGCCTGGATAAAGATCATTTGGAAATGTTACTAGCAGGAATGTTACTAACTTTCACAGTTTCCTACTAARTAAATAATTATGTTTAGCAGAATTTTTTAAGAAATGTTCTTCAAGAGCTAAATTTACCATGTGACTTCTTGCTACAGAGCTTTCGTATTATATTAAAATAGAACTGTGTTTAAATTTGTGTAAAGGTATCAACCCTACCAGTGTCTGCTCAGCAAACTTCAAAATGTGCATGCAAATTTTACTCTATGTWTAACACTTCCATTTTAGGTCATATATAATACTGTTTTTCTGGTATATTTTGAAGTAGAACAAGATCAGAAATGTAGCTGGAATTCCACTGCAGTTGTGTACTACTGAGAGAAAACTGCCACAGCATAATGCTCAAACATGTTCATTTTTGTTTCACTTAGAGCAGCTTTTCCTACAAAGTTCAACTTTTCCTAAGTTCATTGAGACAAAGAATGGTTTGGGTTGGAAGAGACCTTTAAAGGTCACCAAGTCMAATCCCCCTGCAATGAGCAGTGAGAACCCAGAACAGGATGCTCAGAGCCCCATCCAATGAATTTTTCCAGGAGTGGAACATCTGCTACTTCTCTGGGCAACCTGTTCCAGTGTTTCAGCACCCTCATCATAAAAAATTTCTTTTGTATCTACTCTAAATAGAMCCTCTTTTAATTTAAAAGTTACTCATGACTGTTGTATTTATCTTTTGCTTCTACAGACTTCCTCACACTAAAAATCAACTTGTTCTTAATTTATTCACTGAAACAATATGGATATTTAAATTCAGGATATCAAGGAAACTTGAGTAGAAGACATCAAGTGAAAACCCAAAGAAATGTTCTTAATTAAGTAAGATATCTTTGTAAAATATCTTTGCAGGTCCAGGAAGGGTTTTTGGAGGGCAGAGCGGAGTGACATTGTTTTTATTGTTGTTCCTGTTTGTTTGGGTTTTTTTTTTAACATACATGGCAGGYTGTTGTTCAAGATCTCAAGAAAACCCAAATTCAYTTGGATWAAAAAAAACTACAGTAAGATTTCTKTTCCAGAGWGATTTTGTCAAATCTGATTTGCCTTAAGCCACTGCTAATTCAAATCTTACAATGCAGGTTTACTTAACTTATTTAAAGGTATTACAGAATKTGCTAGTCACTTGTTTCCTCAATGTATTCTATCTCTAATCTAGTACTCACTCATCACTTTTTTGCAAACAGTGAGATTCACCAATATACTCATCCTACTCTCTAAATGGCTTTTCCTCAAAGCTGCATTCCTTAACAATAAACAAGCACAATAACATAAAAAGAAATACATAATATGCACTCTTAGAATTCTTGGGGCTACTAAGAGTTCATCAATGAAGATTAATAGCTTTTTTACTATTATATTGTTTTGCTAGAATACAATTTCTTCTTTCCTGCAAAGGCAGCAATAAGTGGGGCAGATGTCAATTTATTACTGAAACTGTTGGAGCTCATTTACTTATCTCAAGATGTAAAAGAAAAAAAAAAAAGCTTAATTCACTTTCTAGTACCTATCAGATCAGGAGGACCGAAAATCAATTCACCTGAGCTTCGCTAAGGATAAAGGAGGGAGAAGGAAAAGAAAAACTGGGCCAGATAGCACTGCTGTCAGTTGTTTTGGTGTTTGAATAATTAATAAATGTTTTGATGAAAACAATTATGACATTAAACAACAATGCAAGGCTATTGTGTGTTATCTTGAAAACATGTCTATAAAGAATCTGCAGTATCTACAGCTAAAGGACTTCYTTGCTTATTGATGAAGCACAGGAATAAAGGTGTTTCTTCAAATACAAGAATTTCTAAATATGTATTCCAAAAATATACAAAAGAAGATGATAATCAAAAGGACTAATGTGAAGATAGATTTCTAACTAGCATTTTCTAAAAGCAGTAGAGAAGAAGAGSCATTCCAGTAGAAGTTTCAGAAAAGAAAAAAATATGCAGGCTTTTGATAGGAGAGGAGAGCCCAATCTACCTGCATACACAATTTAATTAYCAGCTGATTGTGTTACAATTTGATTTTTCCAACTATTACTTCAACTCCAACAGTGTCTAGAAGCTCAAAACCAGGCAGACATTATGCACCATAAAAACAGACAAGCCCAACACAGATTCCGGCTCAGGAGCTGTGACTGGAGGTAGTCTGAGAGAGGGGGGACAACTTTCAGTCTGCTTGGGCCATTTCTAAGATATCCTAGGCTTTTGTACTGAACCAGCATGTGAGCACAGAGGAGAGACAACATCTCTAATGGAGGAATGAGGCCTGCACAGCCCCATGGCCTAAAGCTAAGTCATATATGAAGCCAGAAAGTGAGCCCACACCTTCTGAGTTCCACCACGGTACCTTACCAGTGGCCCAATGCCTCTGATGGTCATCAAATTACAGCAGACCTGTGTGGCACAGCAGGAACTACAGCCAGGGTGAATGACACGGCATAAAATGAACATGAGCTGTGTGCACTGAGCACAGGCATCTCTTGGACAAGTTCTTCCAAAAAAGTTYACAACATGCTGAAGCAGAGAGTATTCCTCTGAGAAGTGCTGAACTTACAYGAGCAGGAGAAAGACTGCAGCAAACTGAATTGCCAAAGATAAATGAGACACACTAGCCAAAAGAAAACAGAGCTAACAACAACAGATGGGAAGAGGAGGGAAGGAGAACAGGAACACAGCAAGAAGACGTGAACCATAAGGAAAAAAGCATTCTTGTCTGTGGGACGACCTAGGTAGCTGGTTAATTACTCATTAAGGTTAGTAGCTATTTATTATTATTCTAAATACTTAAATGAAGCCATGTCAGTAGTGCCCAGGTGCTGTTCTGTAAGGCAGATGACAAGCARGACACATAAGCTGTTCACTGGGGCTGAACCTTTCATGTTATGGACAAACCAACAGAGTAAATTATTTAGTTTGAAATTTTATGTAGGGAAAGAAACTTTTTACATGGAAGATCATTTAAATAGAGGACCAACTGTTTYACTTGAGAGCAGCAAAGCAAGCTCCAAAATTTACCACCACCTTTCCCCTGGGTTTTTTCAGTTAGCAACCAAGGAATATTGTATGAATATTTTAGAAAGGTTTCTAGAAACTGAATTCAGCCCTTGCTAC
The DNA here is from genome assembly GCF_030028575.1 of Malurus melanocephalus. Classification (NCBI taxonomy): domain Eukaryota; kingdom Metazoa; phylum Chordata; class Aves; order Passeriformes; family Maluridae; genus Malurus; species Malurus melanocephalus. The sequence continues at coordinate 995,447 of NW_026623262.1, forward strand.
TGCCAATCACTGCATTTGCATATCACAAAAAAAATATACAGAAAGATATGCAAAGTTTGGTCTTTAAAATGGTCTTTATAATTTTTTTCCAACCAACTAGCATGATGTCAGAATACTGTTACCATGGTAAAATGAAGAGATGCAGTTAGCTACTATTTTGCTGGGCTCCTTCTGACTACTTATAGATCAGCTGTAGATGCAGATGAAATGATAATAAAATTTTSATACATTCATAATTCAAAAAACATAATCCAGCTATTATCATGTAGAAAGTAGTTTCAAACAATTTTCTTTCCTGAATTGCTCTCYCATGTCCCAGTATGTACAACAAGGCTTTTCAGCAGAATGGAGATCACCAATTTAAATCTCTGAATTCAAGAAGCCTTTTGCAGATGTTGAATTCTACATGTGTAAGTAATCCCTCAGCAATCAACACGTGTTCTGGAACTGCCCTACACATGTATCCCAAAAGAGCCCACTGAAAATAAACAGCTTCCAAAGCAGATGTCCTCTGAAATTTAAAAGGTTCATTTACAGCATTATGCTCTAATAGCCTACCAATTAGGTCTCCTATTAAAATGCCAGTGGCTAGTTTCTTAACAAAATTTCATCATTTAGGGATAGAGAATATATGTATGAATTTGCACAATACATGTAACTGGTTGACTAAAATAAAGATTACTAGTTTTTGTCATTTATTTCACCTGAAGAATTCTTTCCTTGTGCTACATAATCTTCAATGTGCCCAAACTCCCAAACATAAAGAAAACATGACTCATAATCATGGCTCACATTATTACCTTTTTTTTTAAATCATGCTGCAGAACCTTATTTCAATTCATGCTCAGTATCACAACAATAGAATTTGCAGGAAGGGAAACCATGGTAACCAATTAAATGTGCTACAGCAGCTATCTGCTCAAAAGAACATGCAGTACCATCACACTTCAACGCCTACCACTYGTACAATCTTTACCCATTTCCTCTTTATCCTCATCCTAATTATTACACAAGTCCTCCACCACAAAAGGCTACATTGCAAACCGTATCTTATTGTCATTTGCTACAGGTCTTAACATTAAGCAATGTACTACTCTTTTGTACTACTCTTCAAAAGCAGGTCTAATAGCTCCAGAAGTGAATTATGAATTTTCATTCTTTTAATCTGTCTGAAACAATGAAATAACATTACAATGTATTTTACATATTTTTTACTCTAATGGGGGCTTGCTAATATGTATGGACACAGATATACATCCATGATAGTTTTCTCATTAGTAATTTTTTTTAAACCTCAAGATTGCAAAACATTTTCAGTGGCATTCTCTGATTAATTAATTAGTAAAGATTGGTGAATGCATCCATGATTAAGCACAGGCATTAAATATAGTAGGGTGCTGATTTGCTGCTCTCAGTTGTGTTTATGCTTCATTCTCCTCTACATGGTATCTGAGCTGATGCAATTTTACAGGCCTTCTTAGGGTCTAAACACCAATTTTGTTTGAAGGACAGCTCTAAATATTAAGTCAAACTTATACATTTAAAACAATATTTAAATTACAATTTTCATTTTCTTTAAGAACATACTTCTAGCYCTGTTTCAAATTCTGAGAAATTTATTTTCTGAAAAAAGCCCACCATCTTTGGTTTCAAATTTAGATTTAAAGGTAGCCTATCTTTTAAATAGTCATGATGCAAATTAATTGCACAATAATGGATGAAAGTAGACAAAAATAGCTCATCATAAGACGATCAAAATGCAGCTTGTTATATAAGTGGARAGCAGATTTTACACTAACTCAACAGCAACTTTAAAAATGGAGAAGTTTTTTTGGGTAAGAGTCACTTTCCCTACCTTACTAAGAAGACATATTAAAAATATTCACTTTGAACTCAATTAACAATTCCAGAGTATTGCTCTAAGAGCAATTGACCACTTTGCTTAAGCTTGCAAAAGATGTTATTTTTTCTGTCCTATATTTGGCCATTTAAGTGGTGCTAGGCTATGCCTGTAGCTATTGCAGCTCAGGATCAAGAYCTTTAGATCTACTAAAGCTAATTCTATAAGAGCACCAAAACCTATGCTTCACAGTGGTCAAAAATAATTTYAGAAAGGTTTAGAGAACAAAGAACTAAAACACATGGCGCAGTTTATYTTGAACAGGATGTGCAGTCCTGGCTTGTATGATCACTGAGATTCTGGACATCAGCTACAATAGCTGGTGGGATCAAATGTAACACTGAAAGTGTTCCATGATGATTTGTGGAATTGTCTGGCTTGGGTCCTCAGGACAAATGACAAAAAGCTTGTTCTTCTCCACTGAAGAAAAGATGACWGGAAATATTTCATTACAGAGACATCACACCTTGCCACAGGAAGGGATATGATCCTGTTTCACTAAACTGTTTTTCACGACTGGATGCACTGGGTTTTTCAGGATTCCCAGGCATGCTGACACAAGCATAGGAAGAAGACATCTGCCAGAGCTGGGTGTGCTGGGCTGTCTGTCTCACTGAATAGCCTGCCTCCCCAGCAGAACCATTGGCAGCTACAAGCCAGGAAACAAACTTGTCTCAGTCTCAACATCAGCTGCTCCTACCCAGAGCTACCATAAGAGTTTCATGTTTGGATGAACTGGGATTTCATGATGCAATCACACTTCATAGGAAGTTTCCAATTTGCCCTAATCAGAATTGACAGAATGTCAAAGATTGACACATCAGACAACAAACAGTGAGAGAGAGATTGAGTAGATACATATATATGCAGAGAAAACCAAGTATTTATGCCAAGAGTTGATGGTACCTTCAAGAATCTAAATTTTACACAACCGTTTCCCATTTTTTAACCAAACCGTGCCTGAAAAACAATCAGAAAACAAGGATATGTCATTTTATGTTTTGTCACTATGTTATTTATTGCTGAATTAGAGCACCTTTAGAGAATTGCTGGGTTACTYCATAAAATTCTTTGAAACCTGTTCTGTGTCTTTTTTTTATATAACAGCTGACCAAGTTTTCTTTCCTCCTACACCTTCTAAGGGGTAAAATAAAGGCAAAGAAGGAAAAGCACAAATCCCATAGAAGTGATATTAAAATTAACATGACTTCTTGAGAGACAGAGTGGCAGTTAAACTAGTATGAAAATATGAAATTGGTTCATACAGCTAGAAGAGAAAGGGTGAAATTAGAGACCCTGAACTCAGTCAAGATCTTCTATTAAACTTGGAAAAGTTTTGCTCATACATACTATCCTACTGACAAGTTCTGKTTTTGGCCATGGAAAACACATTTTTAAATTTCTACTGGGATTATCTAAACTGGAGACAGGGCTACCTCTGACTACTGGCAGTGCAGTGACCCCAACACAAGTGATGCTCTCAAAAAATGATAAAATGACATAAACTCAKCATGGCAATCACAGCAAACTTCTCACAGTCAGGATGCACAGAAAGACTGCAGAAAGGACCTAGTCATTAARAGAGGCTACATTGTCAGAAACAATCAGTGGGCATTTTGGCTAATTGTTATATTCTGCATCTGTAATTCCAGGGAGAAGAAAAATAGAAACTGAGCAAAACTCTCCCTCCAGTCAATGGAAATGCAGACTCCTGCCACGCTTCCTAGTAGTGACAAAAAAGAAATCCTAGTGGTAAAATTCCAATGTGTGGGAAACACAGCACTGCAGTTCAGAGAGTTCCACCTAAGGTATGAGAATAAATACCATCATTCATACACTGAAGGCCAACAGTGAGACAACAGAGCATTATCTGTGGGAAGGAAAGCAGCCCCTAGACCCACTACCCTTGATACACACATCATTCAGCACTTACACATCATGAAATGGCTGCAAGATTCGGATGCAGTTTCAGATTCTGATGAGTTTTCCCAAACACTGAAYTTCGTCAAAATAAATCAATTGTAACAACATTGCTATCATTTGAAACCTTTTCCCAAACTGATCACTAACAACTATTGATTCTTTATTTGGTATAAAATTAATTTTATTGGTTTCAAAGGGGTTTTCCAGTATGAAAGAGATACCGAAAACCTGGGAAAAAAGCTGTCTTRTGACTTGCTGGCCTGGAGTTGCATTTGAAAAACAAAATATAGCAATAAATCCTACAAGATGCTCAACAGCTTCATCTAAGTCTATAGGCCCTGTGCCTTCTGCCCCACTGGAATCAAGGGGCAGGAGCTCTGCCTTCAAGCCAGGTGTTACAATAACTGATTTCTTTTTAGCTTTAAAATAATATTAAAAGAGCAGAAGATGATGCAATTGAGTATTATTTTAATAAGAAATACCAGATTTACACTGTTAATGCAAGTCAGTGTGAATGTCAATAATGTTTCTCTTTGAAATCTTATTACTACAGAAAAAACCTCATTAAAACATACCTTTTTCCCTGAAAAAGAAAACTAATTCGTCACAACCTATTATTTCAATATATTATTTTAATTATAATCTTTTTTTACCCGTACAAAAGTTTCGGTGACTGCATCTTCTCCTTCAATGTTTTTCTGCCCCACTTAGATTTAAAACATTGCTAATGATCACCCTCTCCCATCTTACATGTACAGCACAGGCCCAAATAACCTCTAATATCTTAAAACTTGCAACTATTTTTTATTTGAGTTTTTTATTTATAGGTGATCCACTTCCCAGAACTCTGCAGAATGAGGAGGTCGATCTGCAAACACTGTTAGCTAACAGGTGTTCAGACAAAAAAGCCCTCCTGATTTGTTACTATCCCACAGAAAGAGTAGAGAGAACTGAGTGTTCTTCAGCAACAGCTCCCCAGACAGTGCCCCACATGGCAGACTAGTCAGGGGAACTCATAGGATGCCTTTTATTTCCTGATCACCTGCTCTCCCAACATCTACATGGGGYCACATCTGTAACATAGCGGGGTGGGGCAAAATGAAGAACCACCAGCAAAACTGCAATTGCCATTATCCTCATGGTGCAAACAATAAGGAATGCTAACATTTCAAAAAGGGGTAGGGAAGGTTAAAAATACTAAATCTGTAATTAGGGTAAAAAAGTGTAATGATTAAAAAAAATTAAAACAATCACAACGAATTTTATGATTTGAGGTCAGCAGCACAGTAAAATCTTTTGAATATTTTATAGATTTAAAAATGAAATATTAATTACTGACCTTAATGCCAAAGTATAGGTTCCAGGTTGCCTTTGGCTTTCACGAATGAGATAGCTTCCCTCTGCAACACTTAGTAATTGGTCAGCTTCCTCCCTTGAGATCATCCCATGGAATCTAAGGAACAAAAATTTTTTTTGAAATGCCAGCCTCTTCTCTTTTAAATTATCTTTTGGTCTTCTTTTAAAAAGCATCAACAACACTAATTAGAAAAAGAAACAAACATAAAAATGACTGATTTGCAGGAATCTACAGTTTAAATTAATCTCCCTTTCCTTGCATTTGAAGTCACTTTAAATGGTTTAGAAAGGCTTCTAGGAAAGAATATCTATGAAACAAGTATATTGTTTTTAAATCTGCATCTATCAATTTAATATGTAGAAATAAATCTGTTTTCTACTGCTGGCTTCACATGTTTTGTGCCAGTGGCATGCAATCAAACATTTTGAAGCATTTGAGGCTATTTTATGCAACCCCTGAGATTTTAGTAAATTGCCATAATCTCAGTAATTGCTGATGTAATAACCCAGCAACACTACACATCTTTTACCAAAATAAACATAAGTAAGATCTGCATTGTTTCTCCACACTAAACCTAACCATCTTTGCATTAGCAACCTGAAACAGAAGACACATATAGACTGAACACATATTGCATTTGGGATCCAAATATCTTTTTTTCCTAAAGAGAAACGCCTTTTTTTGCAAAGCCAACTGGAGAGGCAGGTAGAAAAAGAAAACCCTTTGAAAGTACACAAATATATGTATGTTTTTCTCACTTAAAGTAGCACTCAGTGATATTCATATCCATCAAAAACTGCAGCTGTAATTTTAGGCAGACAAAAGTGATGGCACTGTARTAATGATCTGATGGTGAGACACACTGCTGTAAAACACACAGAAGAAACAAAGGGCACAGAGTAAACACTTGCCACCTTTTCTGTAGCTATTATTAACCAATATGTCAGGATAAGCCACTTTCTGAGATGTTTGTTACTTACTCTCTTCCATAATATTTGGGTCTGTTCTCTACCTAGAAGAAACAACAGAGATTGTAATGTTTTATAACAAGAGAACCCATACAGTAAGTGCACTGTCTACAGTTATAGTGTTAAAACTAGAAAAGGATTTAATGTGAAAGTTCAGGCAAAAATCATTCACTACAGAATTTCTCGGGTGATTAGAACAAAGGGAGACCCTCAGAAAACATTGCACTTGTGAATGGCTAAACATGGAGTGAGAAAGGAAGAGCCATTTGGATCATGTCGTCCTCAGGACTCCGCATATACAAACTGATGGCATTAAATATTGCTTGTACAAAGTGCTAAAAATGAGTTTGAATTTAATGTATGTAAACACACCATATTGCTGAGTGCATTAATGCAGTGAAACATCTATTAAACTCTTAAATTTACAGGTTACCTTCCATCATAGAGCTGTTGGTGCCACTGCTGCAATAAAGCCACTACAACACAGCCCCTCAGAGTGAGGGCAAATGGTTGAGTAAATCATCAAGTGCCTAAGTCGTGTACTTCTAGACTTYATTAAACTGTATCACCTAAAAGACCTCAAAAGGAGGTGTGGTTGTTTTATGCAGTGTWACTCCACCTTGGCAGTACTCTAGAGACCTTACACAACATGAAGGGGAGTCAGGATACCATTTGCCTGGTAATAATTTTAYATGAAGTAATGCATCTGCATTTATSCAGGAAATTTAGAGCTAAGTGAGGAATAGCAGACCCCACAGGAATCATCTAATAATCTAAACTACCAGATTATCCTTTCTTGCTAAATTTAAAGGAGGAACCTCTTTGGGGAGTAAAAGTCAACAGTTATACAACCTGAACTACAAAAGTATAAAACAATCCAGTTATGCTGAAACCCAGAATGCCACTTGAGTTTCCTTTTTCCATCTTTTCAACAAAAAGCCTATTAATATTAGCACTTCTCTCCAGTTATTTCAGTAGAGTATGAAGATTTCAGATGTCCAAAACAGCAAAAACAACATACACCCTGATGTACAGTCTAATAACAATTCTTCCACATTCCCAGACAATAAAAAGCTATTGTAATGGTTCATCCCTTTTGAAAAAAACATTCCATCACTGGAAAGATTTATCATGTTCTAAAATATTTCCTTTTCCTGTATAGCAGCAAACAAGACTTGGCTGGTGTGATAGCTGTTTTCAAAGGGCCTGAAAAGTCTGTATCATTTCAGAAAAGAAGAAAGGTCCCAGGTATTTTTTGTTAAATGTTGGCTATTTCTTCAATAAGAAGACAGCAACATAAAGAGAGAAAAAAATGAAAGCATTTTATAGCAGTKGTTATAGAAACTTGCAACAATTCTTAACTAAAACCCTTAAGCCAAGACACTAGTTTAGGGCGGTTGTTAGAAGAAGAATCCTGTCATGAATAAGATTTTGTTGTCTGTCTAGTGAGATTTTATATTTACTTCAGTGAATTTATAAGACAGAACCRAAAACTTCATATGAGCAAAAGCATTCCTTTTCAGAAATGGATTAGTAACTTGACAGAGCATCTTCAGAGTACTTGCAAATCCTAAGACAATTTATAATATACTCTGYGTGCAAACATTTGAAAATGTGAATAGGCAGATGAGTGGAACAAAGCATCCGAAAAAGCCTCCACAGGACTTCCAAGCATTTGTAGCTGGGCTTGCAGATCATCTTGGTGGATGATGGGTTAAAGAGGAAAATAACCACTTTTGTTAACACTCTGTCTCTACTGATCAGTTATATCAACTTGCAAAACCTTCAGTATAAATTCTGGTCAAATACATGCAGATAAAGCCACCCTGATGAACAGCTCTAACAAGGATATGCATAATATATGCCCATCTATTCTGTGTTTCTTGACCATTTTCACAATACTAYAAAGAGATGCTGTTTAACAGTCTTGTTAACTATTAGCACTGAATTAGGATGAAGCCTTCTAACAGGAGAGAAAAGGCCACCGATTTCAATTATCTCCATAATATGAATTTTTTCCTACAGCTATTTAAAATTCTTCATGGAATGCTTTCATACAGCTGTCAAGGTTACCCTAAATACGCCTGTACATGCACACATGTATATAAAAGATTATATATGCACAACAAATATGAACTTCACAGAGGAAATACACTGTTAATTGGATGAACAACRTTATAATTTGCATGCAAGCCTCATGAAGAAGTCAAATAACCTTAGAATGTTATGGAATCATCAACTTAAAACTCATGAAGTATCAAAAGATATCGCTCTGCTGCACCTTCACAATAAAAAATCTCAAATTAATGTAATGCTCTTTTTACTTCAGGATCTCTCCACTGATCTGTGTGTTGCTCTGATATGAAACTGGTGGCAGAGCAGAAACTGGTAGCAGAGCAGAAACTCGAATTCTTTGTATTTGAGAAGCATTTCATGTTAAGTAGGTCATTCTGTTGAACACACCTCTCAGTATCGGCACTTGTAYAATCTGTGCCTTTGCACATGAAATAAAGGTTTGGGAGGGATTATGGTGTGACTTCCAATTATTCTTTAACAAGTGCTTTTCCYCCTAATCATCCCTCTTGCTTTTGTCCACAAGTGGCTTACAATAAGGCAAGAAGAGCAATTTATGTGCTAATACCTCACCAAATTACATATTGTTCATTACCACTGACCTCTTTGATGTTCCCAGGACCAAAACTCTCTTCCTAGTATGTATGAATTTGTTTATACAGCTGAATAATTCAACCACTTAGGAAAAGATTCTGCTCCCCACTGACTCATGCATGGCTGCTAATAGAARCCCAGCTGAGAAAGAACAGATCACAAAGCTCAACACAAGCAGGAGAGGCTGGGACTAGAGAGAAAGGTTAAATGAGTTACTGCTCACTGAATATATTTTCACTTCAAATCAGCTCAGCTGCATAAATTGTTCAACACTTCTAATGAAAAGCTGTTATCTGCATTATAAAGAATTAATGCAGAAGTAGGAGAATGCACACTGACAATAYATTTCTTCATTTTTACCTGTATTAGTTAAAAATATGCTTCAAGGAACTTTAAAAAAAATCTAATTCTTCAATGATAATATGTGTATTTAATATGTTCTGTTCTGCAGCTAAATACCTGGTTGATTTCTTCATAGTTTTATTTACTTCGATTCTTGCTAGTTTCTAAATCTGCAGCTTTTATTTCTCAGTTTCTACAGCAATGTTCATGGTGCAGACACGGGTTTGTTTATTCTGCAGAATTCAAGAAGCTATTTTAAAACACTGAATGTCTCATTTTTCTGTTCACTCTGACACAGGGATAGTTTTACACTTACTGAAAGTTTGTCATATATCATCATCTTGTTTTGGAATAAATTMATAGAAATACGGCATTACAGACACTAATGCATTCTATTTCTTTCTCCAGTGATGGTASGTCTTAGCAGCATGTTTTGATTGTATGTGGTATTTTTGCAAATCCCCAATTGACTCTAACAGGCTACCTGTTCATAGAAGTAGACCAAGAGGATCTCTCAATGTAGGGATACAGTAAGTTCAGATACCCTCTAATGAGTATGGATGATTAGTTCATGCAGGACACCACCCACGGCAAATTTTCCTTCATAAACCAGTCCAACTTTTCAATTTACTATCTGCATTACTGTTAATAAAATCTTCCAATTGACAGAATTAAAATTCAGTGATAATGAGGATGAGGAAGTTATAGTAGTGTTATTTGTATTTGAAGAAGCTTTACACAGATGCTTTTATATATTAGGCTGGCAAAAACTTCTTGTTCTATTCTAAAAGGAGGGCATTCTGTATCTGATTAATAGCTGAACAATTTCCAGCACTCCAGAGGCAGGATGTTTTTTTCATTTTCAGATACTGAATACACATTTATGTCTCTGYTTATTTGACTAGATTAGCTAATAGTATTCTAAGAAACACTATGAACAAGAACTTAGTATAAAATCTGCTTGTGAGTTCTTATCACCTAGGGAAAAAGACCCCATAACCCTTCACTGCAGGTAAACTATCCTGGGATATAATGCCAACATTCCTTACTGAATATCTCAGACTCCCTTACCTGTTTACAATTTCTCCCTGACTAGAGAGTACATATACTTTATGCAGTCAAATAATTACAAATTGTTATGTTAAGCATTGTATGATCTCCTGATATGTGCTAGTASTTTCTGTTATGGGTTGGTTTGATTTTTTTTCTTTTCTTTGTTGGTTTTGGTTTTTTTTTCTTTTAAAAAAATCAAAATATATACAGAAAAATTAAGGTTCTAATTCTGTGGGAATTAAAACATTCACAGATGAGGTTCTCAAAGCATCTAATTGAAGAAACAGAAAAATTTTCACCATTCACTACAAGCATCAGGCAATTTTATGAGCATTATGCTGTAAATCTGTCACTATGGGARTGAACAGGACTCGGAGATAAGGCTCAGAAAATAAAAAGCTACAGTGATTGTACAGRCGTAATGTCAGCACCTCAGTGAACAGTGTCAGAGGGCTACCCAAAATCCCTTCAAAATTTTACAATATGCCCATGTAGACATAACTGCACACATACTACCACTTCTTCCACCAGTGGAATACTTCTGAGAGGAAGCAAAAAGCAACTATCCAACAGCACTCTACAGCAATAAGCACAATCCATTGGAGGCWAAGAATAAAATAATTTACCCTATCCAGGTGAGCACTTTGAATCATAAACCTGTATTGTAATACAAAGCTTTTACAAGACTTTAGATACTTTGTATATTAATGTAATGAAAAACATACCATAGAGAACACACAAAATAGAACAGAACCTTTTAATGATTTTGTAATGGGATTAAAAAGCTAGAAAACTTCCATTTTTTCACAGTTTGGATCTTACCTTTGGTAGCTATCTCTCCTTCAAACCTCCACCCAATCTTACTTGTTGTACCTAAGATACCTGCACAGCAATTTGAACTGGAATACCTCTGCTTGGACACTCATTAACAGTAGGAATCCTTGTCAAAACAAACGTTTTGCTATAATTCTTGTAAAATTCATGTATTGGTCTTTCCTATAGCTACATCTTACTTAAGTGCAGTAAGCAATAGCTATAACTTTTTTAGAAACATCAAATTAACAGAGGAAAATGAGTGCTATTAATGTTTCTTCCGGTCACTGCTACATCCCACTATATTTACTACTACATCAAAGCAACTAACACATCTCAAAGATTAATTTTCTTTCTCTTGGAAAATAAAAATACTCAAGCTTTATTGCAGCAATGTTATTTCAATTATTCAGTAAGAGCTGAGTTTTGCAATATTGCCTAACATTTCAGCATTTTTGAAATTGAAACGAATGTTTYCCAGGTTCTTCACTGAAGCTGCAAGATGGATGTTATGACTAAATCTTGCTGGCACCAATGTTTGGTGTCACTTAAACCCCCCAGCACCACAGCTCTGGAGAGGTGCTGCTCTGCTGAATGGCAGCTCAGGGCACATTAGCAATTGGGTGTCTACCTCAACAGCTGGTCCCATGAGCAGGTGCCTCTACATCACTGTCAATGGGATCCCATTGTTACTACTTCACTCTATAAAATCWGTGGCTTTGCATAGCTTAGCTCCTGCTGTTAATGAGTCTTAAGTACGATGACTCAAATAACAGCACTAGGGGAAGTTTTAGTCTTCCCTCTGCTGACTTATTACATCTAGCAGTGATGTCTGTATGAACAGGTGCATTGTTCATTGTACAGCTCTGCTCTYGCTTCCACAAATTTCTGATGCAAAAAGGAGAAGAAAAGGTGTGTTTCCATTTATCTAACAATCAAAAAGTAGTAAATKATTCTCATTAAATGATGATACACATCAAAATRCTTTAAATTCCAYTTTTAGAACAAATGGATTTCTGAGTACCAGTGCCCCTGTGGCTACTGACTCTAAYCACAGCACAGTGTCCCAAAGAACCACTCTTTGGGTTGGACACAATTAAGTACAGACATGGAATTACTGGACTGTATAAAAGTGAAAGCCATAATACCCACCTCACGWGTGCATGTTATTCTTCTAGGATGGGGAGCTTCCTGTTGCAACTGATACACTGAGAGGAGGCAGAAGTTAAATTCTAATTAATACAGATCGAGTACGTTAGACATTTTAACAGTAAACATTACTGTTTAAATAAAGGAGACTTCCTGCAAAGTTTAATGCAAAGATACCGAGGATGTAAAAATTCGCTAACAAGTCGTCAGGAAAAAAAGAATGCGGAAAGCCAAAAGAGGATATTGATTCTCTTTACAATCAATTGATCAAATAATATAGAATAACTAGGTGAGACCAGACAAGTTTCCAACAAACAGATCAGAAAAAGAATCATAATAAACATAAAGTTCTTTATATATCAAATCAGGCTGCTGTCAAACTTTCTTCAGTAAGCAGATGGAGCCCAAACCTACTATGCTGGGCACAAACCCAGTCACCAGCAATAAGTCAAAACTTTACAAGAATCTCTCTGAACTGCTCAGTATCAAACCTTCTGCCTTTGTTTCAATCATTAGTACCAATATCAAGGTCTAATGACATGTACTATCACCTTCTTCAGATTGTAAGACTATGCATTAATTTAACTAATATAATTTGACTTCATTATAGTTCTAATTTGATCCCAAGTCTTTTCCACTGGCAAATGCTGTATTTATGTGTCAAGCTTCATGGGAATGGAAAAAATGGCAAGATGCCCAATGATCACAAAATCAAAAGATAAACTGGAAAAAAATACTCCCTTAGTTCCAAATAAAAGAAAAATAATGCTTTTTCCTGTTACTAAAATCAGTCATTTCCATACTTCAGTGGCAATACAAAAATTATTTTTGCAAGTGATGAAGAACAGCACATTTACACATAAAACTKCAATTAGCATTTTAAGTATAACATGACCATTTATACTGCCAGCACATAGATTCCCTAGCTTCTRTTGTAAGAGTTTTATTTGATGGCACTGGACTTTGTCCATATTTAATTCTGAGAACTGCAGAGCCAAGTTCAAAGGTAAAAAAAAATAAAATCAAAGAGCAAGTAAAGATTTTTCTGAATTTTATAAAAGAGCAGTGGAGACCCACAATCAGCATATTCCACAGAAACTGGCTGAAAACAGAACTGTTTCCCACCTCACTTCAAGCCAGGCTAAAAAGATTTTCTGAAAGGAAATATTTTTTCACGAATGGCAGTACCTTTCTCCTCTTCCAGTAAGAAGCACAGCAGGCTGACTAGTTAAGTTACAAAACAGGCTTCCTATCCCTCCTCCTCTAATTGATGTATGCAATTCAAACTGTTCAACACCAGCTTCCTTGCTGTAATTATTGCCAGGGAAGTCAAACAAGATATTYCTCTTCATCTGCCATGAGGCAGAAATTTAATCAAACCTCAGGATTCAGAGCTTACTTCTGGAACATGGGAAGGTTCACCTCAGCAGGTAAACCATGGTGCTGTAGGAGAGTGGGTGCACACAAACCATACATGCAAACCATGTTGGAGAGTGGCTGCAGACACACTTGCACATGCTCAGGCTTTCAGTTTCTGCCAAGCTGCCAGTGAAGATTTGGTATTAGACAGGTTGAACCACCCCATTGTGGATTATGGCACAGAATAAACTGAACTGAGTTCACAGAAGGTACAGGGCTGAAAAAACTAATCGAATCTGCCCTCTTACACTTGCTCTCTTTCYAACCATGGTTCTCACCAAGCCTTTAATTCCACAACTCTGATTGAAAAGTCTCCCATAGCAGGAAGGAAACCTTTTGAAATGACTACATTTTCTCAAGAGCTAAATCTCCTCGACCTTTAGAGAGCAAACATTTTCACGATGGGAAATGCTGCTTTAAGCAAATCCCTTTATCCAGCCTGAAGACACCAAGCTGAATATATACATAGTAATGCAAATGTAAGTCTGACATCCCTAAACTGTTAAGTGTGTTATACACACAAACATTCTGTTTTCAAAATCTGCTTTTCACAGAAGACTCTTCTTTCTCGCTGTGGTTCCTGGAGACACAAAATGTCTCACATCTTGGTTTTTCTATATACAAAGAACTAGAATTTATAGGTGAGGCACTGTGGGAAGCTTTGATACTCTTTTACATTTTTCTCATGTTTTCTTCCACRTCCCTAAATCTCCATTAGCACAGCCGAAAAACAGCTCATTCCCTTACATGGAATTATTTGCATTTAAAAATGGCTGTTTGCTTTTTTTGTGGATTTGTTTTTTTGGTTTGGTTTGGGTTTGGTTTCTTTGAACTGAAAACAGCAAGTTGTGAAGTTGCCAAGAGAGTGGCACTGATCTCAGGGCAAGGCACCTGGRCTGCTGCCCTGCACACCTGACTAAGGCAGCCCACAAGGCCAGCTCTCCCTGGGTAGGGCACTTATCAAGCACTGCAGAGCAGGGGCAGGCTGGTCACAAACCTGGCCCTTCTAGTCAGGGCTTCAAAAAACCTGCTAGTGATTTGTCACATAAGGCCAAGCAAACACTCTCATTTTACTAAATCAGCAAATTCCTGAGGAAAACAATTTATTTTGTGGGTTTTTCTCACCAGCTCAAGCTCAGCTCTAGTGATGTAAATACCAGATCACAGRAGCCCTAAAACACTATAAGCAGGATCAGCTAGGAGTGGGACAAYTTATGTTAATAAGGGGCAGAGAATCTACTCCTCCAAACAATCCATGTTCACTTGCCCTTGTGGATAGTTCAACTGCACCTACCTYTAAGCAGAAATGAACCCCTTTGATGCTTCTTAAACTCACATTCTGATGAAAAGAGGAATGAGACTTTTAAAGCATCCAAACACAACTTTCAGTTGATTTGGAAAAAAGCCCAAAACATTGAGATACTTACAGTAAGATTTCCAAACAGGTGGTCTGTATTCATCTGTATCTGAAAGAAAACAAAAAATCTTAATGTTGTGTTGAAAACATTTTAACACAGAAAAAACCTACAGAAGCACTTGCARAATTATTACAATAATATTGCACCTAGATTCTAAATGTTTTACTATTAAAGTATAGAACAACTTGTTAAAATTTCCCCCTTTACTCAAACTAAAAATGTGAAAAGGTATTTTCTTTATCCAGCTAGAATAAAAACTATAGAAACACATCTGAAAAATGGCAAACATGCAGATCAGAAGCCAACATACTGTGAGGGGGAAGGAGAATGTATATTATTTTACTATATCTATAAATTCCATTTTTAAACTGCACCAGGAAGATTATTTATATCTCAATTTATATTCCAATAAATGAGTTTCCATGCATCTTATTCCTGCCATTAGYTTTTCCCTCTTCTGGATGGCAATTAACAACTCCTAAAATAAAATTAGAGTATGCAAGGACCATGAAATATTTTGGAAAAAAAGAGAGGTTTTTTTTTTCATACTGAGTACAAGCTCTTTCTTGAAGTACTGAGTACATATGAAAAGTACCAACATATTTCTAATCCCAAATTTTAATTTTCAAATCAAGTTTCAAAAAATATAAAATCCCAATGTCTTCTAAATTCTGTCACCCTTATGACTTGCTTTACAACTAATCTGACATTTTGAGCTCCRGACTATGCTGCAAACTTCAACTCYGATCCACCGTTTTACTGCTCTGATCAGCTTCAGTTCTGGTGCCACAAGTCACTGAGGCTTTCTGCAAGATGCTGTGCTTATCTGCCTTGGAGCTGGTGAGTTATTCCATCCTCTTTACACCACAGGGCCACAAGCTGAGCCATCCACACAGCCAGCCTTGCAGTTTGTAGCCACCTCTGACTGCAGCATTCATGCCTGACCTCTGTTTGCAATTGTCTGCTCACACCCAACAAAACACATTTCTAGTTTTCATTATAAGGTTACATAAAGATCAAGCAATTGGGAAACTCACTGCTTCAATTTTGGCCTGAGTGGCATCTCCACTTGAGAGTACTTAAGACCTGTAAAACCAAGCCTGAAGCTGAGAAAGGATTTTGCTTTTCCTCCCCGTAAGGTAAGCCATCTGTCTTCTTAGTCAACCTGTAGTCCACCTCTCACAGATAGAGTCACATCAAAAATATCTAAACTAGAGCTTAGTGGAATGAGGTATTTTCCAGTTTAATTGGCATAGACTTTGCCAGCCCCTCCAGGAACATTCTACCTTGCCTGCACTGAAATTTTGTTCAATTTTTTACCCCATATATTAGCTCAAAGCATGAAGAGGGTGCAGTCCTTGCAGAACCATGCTGGTGGCAGTGGGTTTTAGAAATACAATTCATTATGCCTTTATTATTAGGGCAGCACTCATTGAAACTGCCATGCCCCTGAATATGATGGGTTTGATCTCTGGAAGRTCCTGCAGATGCTCTACCACATCCTGTGGATTGGCCAGAACACCTTGAATCTGCAGAGAGACCTTAAGCAGCTTGTGCTTCACTGTGGCAGTAAAAGCAAATCAGCAGCAACAGATGCAGCCAGRGTTATTACTCATTCCTACTTTGATACCTCTAATTAAGGCAGYGCAAGTCGATTCATTCCAGAAGCAATGTAACCTGATCCCTTAGCAATRCAATGTCATATGGAAAAGGGGCAAAATGTGTAAGTAGAAACCATGGCTTTAGTCCCAGAAGACACTTGTCTTACCCCTACCTGAACTTGCTTTTGATATACTCTGGGTGTTGGCAATATATGCACTAGTTGAATTTACAAATAAATAWTTTAAGTAAAGGACAACACACACTGTATTTGTAAAATATGAGCTGACTGTTACGAAAATACAAACTTCTTGGCAGTCTAACCTATACTTGAGCTCACACTCMAGCCATGCAATTGTTACAACTAAGGGCAGYRTGGTTATAAAACTAAAAAGTGACAATATTTGTGCCAAACAAAAAACCTCAAAYYTTGTTAAAATCAGGCAAGAACATCAGTTACTTTCATAAAACAAATACCTAACATTCAGAAATGGGAAGGAATKATTTATGTTATGCAGCTGTGCACAAGGTTTTTGCTAGAAAAAAAATCTGTCAGTGAGCTTTATTGCCTTTACAGTGTGAGAATACCCTGTGGCCATCCCAGACAAGGCAATGAAAAAAACAAAAGGTCATTTCTATTGTGATTTTTTAAAAAAAGTTATCTAATATAAACCAGTGTAGTAGCAAGTACAAGTACAGTGAAACAGTGAAGCAGAGGGTCTGTACTGTTTGTTTCTGAGCAAGAATGTTTTTATTACTAAAACTATCCTACTACACAAAGATGAAATAGAATAAGCATAAACACCAGCCCTTTCTATTAGTTACTCATCTTTAAAGGTTAACCTATGTGGGTCCATTTAATATGTCAAAAGTATTTAGAAATGCATTATTAGGAAAAGGGTTTGATTTTCAGATARTACAGGCTTCCATGTATAGCATCTCCAATTAGGCATCTGAAAAGCACTTACAGGCAWGATAAAAAACCCACAGAAAATGTGGAGCCCAAAATACATTTTCTCACTAATGCTGCAGCACTTTCTAATTAAYGCAATAAACTCTACACTGTCAGTTCTCAGATTTTTTCAAAGTAACTCAGCTSTGCTAAATGTTTCCATGATAAAACATTTTTCTACAAGCTGTGCATCAGGTTCTATCTTAACTGTATTTTCTGTCCTAAGTGACATGCAATTCAGCTTAAAGCTACTCTTCTCCAAAGGCCTAGAGCACTGCAGAAAACATAAATACATAAACYGATGCTATCAGCTCTGTCCAGATGCAATCCTACCAGCATTGGTCAGATTTTTGCCAGTATGAAGGTACTCTCATCAGCAAGGACATTTTAGATCAGTGATGCTGTCCATGCACATAAATTGCAATTTCAAGCTGAGACCAGTTTCAAGCTGACAGATACTTTCACTCAGAATTAGCTGGGCTACATACACAGTGCAGATTATATGTACTAAAAACCACACAGATTTCCCATAAGCCAAATTTACCATGTAAGACAATAAACACTTCAGCTTTCTATGAAGCTTCTGACRAGTGTTTTTACGGCAGCTTTATTCTGAGCAACTCGGAGACAGTGTCTGTTCTTACTTTGGCAGTTTGTACAAGCAATATTTAAGGCCATCAGTTCATATATGTAGAATCCTGAGGGTGACGTGATCCAAGTAGCTCATCCTTTCTCAGTTCGTTTCAAGCCAATCAGAAGTGCAATGTTTCCTGAAGATCCACCTTTAGTTTCCTATATTTTAATCACAGGAGAAATTCTGGATACTCAGCTGTTTCYTGCCATCATGTTCTTTCCTCATAGACACACTCCTCTTTTTTTCCAGGACTCTGCATTCCCCCAGCCTTAGCAATCTCCACCTGCATGCAAGACCTCTCCCCTCATCCTTGAGCAGTGCTTTGGTTTGCTTCCCAGTGTTGTCCTGTTAGGACTCACCTATCCATCCCACTCTATCTGCTCAGCATCTCATTTTCAAGTCATCTTATCTCATCTCATCTCTACTCCAAGATTCCTTGCAATTTGCTTAAATGCAGAGAAAACAGAGAAAGTCCAGAACAGCACAACAGGCAGCTTCTGGCAACAGCTAMAAATGTCACAATTCTGTGAGCATTGCTCTCTGGGTCCATTATGCCATCCTTTGAGCACACCAATTCATGTGAACAAAAAAACAAATGGAAACTATGCATCATGAGCATGAAACACCTTCAATTAAGAGATGAAAAGCACGCCATCAGAAACCCACACTTCCACAGAAATGGGCTTCTGCCAATAGACCATACAGCCATTAAGTTCATATACAGACACAAACAGTAGGAGACCATCTCAGATTTTCCATAAACACAAATGTGACTAATTGTGACATTACAATGTAGCATTTCCTTTTGTTATTTTGCTTCTTTCTTACTCCTATTTTATCCATTCTAAAAARTCTGGACAAGGGCAGTACTTTCAGAGTGTACATTTTAGCTACAGATATGAAAACTGTTACTATTGCCTTAAACTGTTTAGAGTGCTGGTCTTTGTGTATTCCTTTTAAAGAAAGAATAAAAATGTTTACCTCTGCTTGAAATGGCTGTTTCTCTCCCCACTGGAGATCAGCCAGCTCTAGGGTAGAGGAGCAGCAGCMGCTTAACTCTGCATGGCAACCCCATAAAGCAATGTAGGACTTACAGAGAGACTTCCTGGAGAGAATTCAGCTTTATTTTTCTTTGACTGGATGTCAGTACCTGCAGTTTGGTCATCTCTAACATCAGTGATTAATGCTATCTGGGAGGAAATAATAATCTATCTGCTGACACAGCAGCTCTTATCCCAACCTTTGATTTTATTTGATATCTCTGTTGAACASAGGTGAGGCCTCAGCTAGTGAACTTTGTGGAAGAGGCCAGTTCTCAGCCACGTGGACCAACTAACAACACAATCAGGATAAAAAAAAAAGTCTAATTTCATATTCTGAACTGATCTAGAAGTCACACATATGAAAAGATRCAGGAAAGCATAAATATTCTTCCATAAGCGGCAGCCTAGGCACTAACCAGAAAGCATTAGCATATATCATAAAATGCTAATCTTGCTTTGTTTGGCAGCAGCATGTGTCAAAAATTAACCCCTGGAGAGATTCACGACCAGCCCAGYGGATGTGGCCATTTGCTGACCCATACAACAGACTCCTTTTTGTGCCTGAAAAGCAACTTCTAGAAAATTCCTCTTCAGCCCCCATATCTTCCTTATTAGCACCTTCTCKATGCCCAAAGGATTCACATAAAAAACCCACTTGACTTAGAGAAACAAAGCTGTAATTTATTTGCTGGTGAGATTCTCAAGCCACAAAAAATGGTGCAGTTGGACAGAAAATGTAATTTTATCTCTGTTTTTCAGAGTACAAGTGCCAACAGCATTTAAGAAACTAAGCTCAAGCCATCACAAAATGTTTTTGTCAGCAGCCAAGCAGGCCCTAGCAGTTAGGGCTTTTACACACTCCAACCAAAATAAAATTCAAACGGCACCGAGTTAATTGAAGGATGAATACAGCCACTGCCCTAGGCAGCAGCACTAAAACAGATGGACCACAACTCCATGGTTTCYGGCTAAATATGAGAAGCTGATCCTTGGCTGCAGCAGCACTGGAAGCATTTTGCAGAAGTCCCTATGCAGCTGGCAGCAGGAGGGAAAGATGATGGCAGGCAGCTTCTGAAGAAGCAGCAGGATTCAGGGTGCAGAAACACCAAATCATCCCTGTCTATAGCATGTGCACTGAACAAGTAAGGGGCACATACCAAATGTCCTTCGTCGGTCCTAGACAAGACCGTGGGATGCTCCTCTCTTTCCTCAAAACCTCTTCCCACCCCTCTGCTAGCAGGAGTAGTAAGTTCAATGACAAGCTGTGATGGGGTGGTGGACAGGAGCAGGACCTTGATGCAAAAACCAAGTGTCACATGTGTGCCTAACACCCATTACGTGAGGTCTTGCAGAAACCAGTTCACCCTGCCCTGGCTCCAGGGTGCCACACAACTGCCAAAGGCTGCGGACAACTGCACGTCACTCGGTGTCAATAAACACATCAGAAAGCTGTGGTCAGGCTTTCTTCCCTGCCAAGAAATGTCTTCTTAGAAACAAATACATTTTCAGCATCCAAGTCCTTCACATGTACACAAAAAGGGAAATGATTCTCTGGCTCAATCCTGTCCTTCCTGCCTTCACCTTTCCACCACAAAGGTACAACAGACTATTTCTGACCAAAATATCTTGCACAGGCTTACCACATATTTTTAAAGATATGTCATGCAACTTTTTGGAATATTCCTTTTCTCTTATACAAAACCTCTTATACTGTTATTTTACAAAAAAAAAAAAAAAAAAAAAAAATTAAGAAAAAAATAGTTGGGGTTTAAAAGTCATTGAATAAATAAAGTTAACCCAAACATAATGTTGCTCTATTAGTGCCTTAAAACAAAGACATTAATGACAAGAACCTGATGGCACACCTGGCCTGGCGCCATGTGGAAAATGCTTAGGGTTTCACAACCACAGCATCACAGAATTGCCTTTGTTTATGGGAGGATCCCCGCAGGGCTGTGAACACCCCAGGCAATAAGCACCACATTTCTGCCAATTCCTGAATATACAATACACTGTATGACACTCAGCAATGATGACTGATATTTCTAGACTGTTACTGAGTCTTTGATGCTACTTTAATGTTATCTTTGGCACACAATTTCCTTTGAATTAAGGAAAAGAAAAATGCTTTGAAAACTTTTAGACATATCAAGGTTCCTCCTAGGACATCACTGCTGTAAGAAGATTMAGTGCAAAAGTCTCCAAATAAACCACCATATACCTTCTCCACYTTCTCCAGGTAGGGAAAAGACATCAGCCAGGCATCCACTTTACCATGCTGGTAGATATTAGAGCTCAGCACGCACCCCAGTGGTGTGCCAACAGCTAATCCTCCCAGCAGAGCATCCCCTGCTCAGAGACCATGGTGCTGCTCACACAACCCACTGTGGTGAGGAACTGGAGTGAGRCAGCTGTTAAAGGCCAACTAAATCCCAGTCTCACCACAGAGACAAATTGCCTCTAGGTCCAAAAAGCAGCTATCCCCAGCTTCCACGTTTTGCCTCATGCCAGGGGATGGCCAATTGCAGGGAAGAGGTCATAGGCAGCCAGCTCAAACACACCCAGCGGCTTCCAGGCCAGCCCTGGGAAAGCTGGCACACCAGAAAGGCACTGCACCACCAAAGYCATCCACCCATAGGGATGTGCCCGAGCTTGTGGGTAGAGGCAACAGCCACCAGTGCCAACTCTTCTTACACAAAGCTCTGCTCCTTTGCTTTACCCTTCGGTGCAGGTAGAAATACTCCTCAATGCCCAGAGATTCCAACGCTCATGGTCACCTTTGGACTTTTAAAATTATGTTTGAATTATCTAAACAAGAGAACAGTTCAATGTATTTTCTGCCTCTTTTTCAAAGGCATTCCCATATGGGAGGAGAATGGAGCAAAATACAGTCTAAGGGAAAGATACAAATCATGGAAAACAGGCATCAATAATGAAAGCATCCCCTCAGTTGCAAGATGGCACTACATCACACACACTATGCCCCAGGAATTTTTAATAGGACAAAATGTATTTCTATTTGCTCTTTCATCCTCTCATGCTTTTGCTTTTACCACTCCAAAAAAGTACAATTAGGTTTCTAATTATTACTGGAAAAAATGATTAAGAGAATGTCAGTGTGAACAATGCCCCAGAAAGCTACAAGGGCTAATGGCACTTTGCTGATGTGAGCAAGGGGGAGACAAAAAAGCAGACTCAGCAAAAGTGAAGGGGCCTAAAGAAGGCCATGCTCTGATAATTACATCAGTCTTGAGGGGGAAAGAAAAAACGGATCACATTGCCATCCTATTTCCACAAATGCCTGATTTGGCAACAATAAATTCTGTGGAAATRCTTCTAATGGGGTTGAATGAGAGACCCACTGAAAACAGCCAGAGTTCAATGCCTTTTATGAACAGGTCTACTATTACTGCCTCTTTATGAATGATGGGAAATTTTAAGAAGTAATATTTTGCTCATCACAAGCACTGCKGCAGTTAAATGAACTCATCCTCTAAGTGATTAGACCAGGTTGCAAATGATTCAWTTCTAGATTTTCATGTAACTAAAGTAAGGGAAGGAAGTATTCTTTTTTCCTCCTCTTTGCTTCATAAAATGCTGGCATGTGACTGTATGTAATGATAAACAAATTTTTTTTACATCCTTTATAGCAAAAAAATCAATCTTATATTTTAAGGTGGAATTTTCACATATGCAATGGTAACAAGCAAAACACAGCTGTTTTCTCCTCTCTTGACTGTACTTTAATGGAGGGCTGGAGAAATACCCCTCCCATGAAAGCTTACTATTTAAGGTAAGTTTCAAAACCTCTAGTATTATTTCTAGTGTTGCTGAAAGTATAAAAATTTAGCTCTCAGAGAGGTAAAAAGATGGCAAGTGCCACCTTGTGGACATACAACAAAGACAGAATTTAATGTTGCTTTCTGATTGCAGGGGCTCAGTTTCCAGACAACAGGCTGCTGCTGATTTTCAGTATTACTGGAAACACCACCTTTGCTCCCTAGGAAAAGACAGACATGATGGGAATTGCTTCGTGATACGGCTCTGCAGGTCAGCTGCAGGCACAACAGAGTCAGGCCAAAGGCCTGACCTTCTGATTTATATCACCATGAGTTAGGATAGCTCACAGGTATCCTGAAATGTTTAATTGACACAGTAAATTTGATTTTGACAACATCTTCTAGCTGAATATGTTGTCAAAATCAAATATGCCTCTCTAATGTATTTATTTAAAACAGCCTGTTTTGTTTTTTAATTCATTGTGACAAAACTGACTGTGTCTGACTGCAGCTTTGAAGTGCCGATCAATGAGTTCGGCAGTTTCCCATCCTCCCTATGGTTATTTAAAAGGTCTATTGTAAACTAATTTTGCAAGGTCAAAAATTTCAGAAAAGGCCTTTATTGAACAGCATCTTTTARATTTAAGAGGAAAATGGTCCAAGTATCTTTTAGTACAGCAAACTCTTGTTTACTGTAAATTCAGAGTAATGACAGGTAACACAAGCTTGAGCACGGTAATCAAACTTGTTTGTTTTTAAATCCAGACTGGTTTTGTTTGGAGACACTGTTTTGGTCATGGCCAGTGAAGATTGCATGGAAGGCTGGAGAAATACCTGTTGAATCTATTGCTCTTACACTCTCTCATTCCAACCATGGCAAGAGATRATACAGAGAAACCATTTACCCTTTGACATTTCCTTTCCTATTTTTCCTTCTGCAAATCCTTCTTTGTCTCCTATTTTAAAAGCCTGCCTGCACAGAGACAGAGTTAATTTCCCATGGCATGCTTCATTTCTCCCAAACATTAATAACACTAACAAGGGCACATCAGTTTTACTGTAACTTCAAGCCAGTGACAACTGTTATAGTCACAGCCTGGAGGCATTCTCAAATATACTTTTTTGTCTTCATATCTCTAACACATCTAACAGGAAATATTGATTGAAGCTTGATTACACAAATATTCTGAACAGTTACCCTACTAGTGAAAAAGAACAGCACTGTATGGTGTAAAAGTGTCTCCTAGCTGCAAATTAATCTTCTTCCCTGAATACAATGTCTGTCCAGTCAAAGTTGAGCAGAAGAAACTCTAAAAAAAGGGCAAGCTTTCAGGCACTTTTGAAATACAACCCCTCTATCCATTGCATAATGCCCTAATTTGCTGAATGGGGAGACTGTTTGCTTGGTTGCTATGAATTGTTTTTCCACACACAACACCAAGACAATGAGTGTTCACTTTCCTGCTCTAAAATCCACCTTTAGAGCGTTGTGGCTTTACCAAAAGCTAAAACTCAATAAACGAGCACAAGACTGACTCTGCCACCCTATCCATTGGTAAAGATCTGCTGAGAACTTGTCCGCCCTTGCATTTTAGACCAAGACAGCTGCTGTGCACTCATTAATCTCCTGGGGCAAAAAAACCTAAACCAAACCACCCATTAGCAGCCTAGGCAAAAATCAGAGCCATCCAGAGAAAATTAAGAGCAGATCTGATTTCTGACTGCTGTTATAACTGGCCTCAAGACAGACTCACATGTTCCAAAGTACATCTCTCTAACTGTGTCAGCTGGTCAAGTAAACGTTGTAGCCTCTTCTTCCTCAAACTTGACCCATTTAAACAGCTAGACCATCAAGTCATAACAAACTTATTATGATTCCTATTATTAACAGACTTTTCATTTTCTGAAAGTTGACAATAACACACACCATTGCTCAGGCAAAAATAYGGTTTGTACATCCTTAGTTCCAGAACAGATCCAACTACCAAGTAAAGTACCCCTGCCGAGGATGATGATTGTTTTTTTACAGGATCATGAAGGAAAGTCCTAAAAAAAAAAATACTGGCAGAGTCTGAGATGGGAAATGGATACAATGTGGTGGGAAGCATTTTTTTTCAATTAGAATGTCAGTTTTTATTCCAAAAAGCRTTCTCCAGTTGTGAGTTTCTCCCCAGTCTGAAAAATTAACCACTCCCTACCTCTTCCTGTTCTCATTTAAAACGTCCAACAGACCTCCAATGACATGAATTYAGATGAAGTAGCTCCAGGTAGAAAAGCTGAAAACTTCACATTCCTTTTTGGCAATTCCATGGCTCACAATTATAACTTCTCTCAAAGGATTACGGCAAAAGTTATTTACCCAATAGTCCTTCCCTGTTTATAACATTACATTCATCTTTTTCATCATGATTTTCTTCCCTCGCAGGCTCATCTGCTGCTCTAGAGCAGGAGTCCAYGGAGAAGCTGTGCTCTGGATCTAGTCCTGCACCACCCAGCACACTGTGGGCTTGGAACAACAGCCAAACAACTGCTCAGAGGTGCTTTAGCAGCTCTGCAAGTGCTGAGAGGTTTTCTKCATGGGCTTCCCATTTGTCCTCAGGTCATTGTGTGTTTGGGARGAGAAAAGCAGATCGGGGAGCAGGGAGCAGGCTGCTGGAAGGAGAGCTGAACAAAGGTTTGTTATTGTCTGAAGGAATGGGGAAAATAACTGGAAAGATTGATATGATCAATGCTCAGAGATAAATCTTTTTTCAGGTAACTCCATATGTTTCTTTCCCCCTACAGGAAATTAATTCAAATGGTTTTTTTGTCTCTGTTTTAAAGCTGTTTTCTTTCTCCTTTTTTCCTAATAATTAGAAAAAAAAGACAAATTGGTCCACAAATAATGGAAACTTGTGTTATTAACTCTCATGTTATCATGGCACTACATTAAATGAAACGTTTCCAACAATTATTAGCTGCATTTCTAGGATATCAAAGAACACTTACTGGAATTAAGAGTCCATGGAAATGTCCACAAGTGAAAAACACACTTAYTGTTTATAAAAAATAAGACATCTAAACAGAAACTAGGAACAGTAGCAGGTGAAAGAGCTGAGGCCCTTGTTGATGAGTTCCTCCTACAGATCAAAGGAAGATCAGTATCTCTATTCCCAAGTTTTTCTAATCCAATATTGTCCCAGCCAGCATTGTCTCTCTGGATAACAGCTTTTTTGGTGTCTTCAGCTCCACTTTGACTTTGTGAAAAGAACTCTGTCATGGCAATTGACAACACAGGAAGACACACACTGACAGACACAAGGATAGAGATAGGATGTGACAGATCAAAAATCCATTTTATAATTTAAAAATGGTCCTGGCCTGACTACACAGCTTGGTGAGAACTGCTGTGAGGCAGAACGTTGCAAGCAATTGTCAGAGACTGTGATACACAGCATTCCTGTGTAGAAAGAAGGACAAATGCTAAAACAGCTCTGAGACACAGCAAGCCCTGCCTGTGTCTTCCACAGCTGCTCTTGCACAGCAATGGGAGAAGGAAGATGCCAGCTTTTTACATTTAAAAGTCATGACGACCAGCAACATCAATAGCACCCTGCCAAAAAAGCAATAAAAAAAGATCTTTCTGCTTCTCATAAACCCTTCTATTAAGTGTGAACAAAAGTCAACAAGCTGAGCTAGCAAGAGTGAGCTCTCCCTCTGACAGAGCAGTCTGCAACTCACTCATCTCAGAGGCTGCTTGGGAGGCATCCTCCAAGTTTCTGTCCTAGGACTGCTGTGTGCWCTGTCCCTGGGGCTCACCATGCTTTGGGACACAGGGCTCAGCTCTKGCTAAAAAGCAAGTTGAGACAAAAKGRTCATCTTCATACTAATACAGCTGGAGATGGATTGGGATAGTACAGTTTCAATAAAAGCTAAGGAATAAGAGATGCTCCATGGAGTTACTGCTGTGCTTGCTGCTCTGCCACTGAGGAGGAGCATACAAGGGTGCTGGGAGGGGACTGTGACCACAGCTCACTTTGACAAGATGTGACATTGGGCAGATACACAGYCCAGCCAGGAGCTCCCTGAGCACCACAGTAAAGCAACAGCACAGCTGYAGGCACATGAGCTTACCATTGCAAACGAATACTGCGGAAAGCTTCCTCTCCTCCTGTTTCTATTAAGCCAGTGAAGATTTTTCTCAACATTTGTTAAGTCCCATTTATAAATATACTGCTAAAAAAAAAAAAAAAGCTGAAAAGGCAATCAGTAGAATTAATTGCTGTGTCAAAATCATGCTTCCTTTATTGGAAGGACATAGCCATATGTGCACATTCCGCCTGTAAGGCAGAGGTGAGAAAGAAGTACATCCTGTTTGGGGTTTTTTTTGTAGGCTGTTTTTTAAATGAAAAATGATCCAAGATTGCACTGAAAAATTGTGTCAGATTCACACAATAAAAGCACAGCTGAAAAACACTGACAGACTGGCCCTACCAAATTTTTATCAGCACATTTAATAGTCTATATTCTGCTCTGGACTGTGTGTGCATTAGATACAAATTCAGCATTGAGGAGACTGACTTGTACCCTGCCAATACAAGCATAGGGAATGGTCAGGCACTACACTAATGCAATGGATTTGTTTTTCAGAACTGTTCTTTTTACACAGTCCCCTATTTACACTGCACAAGAAATAATTTAGTATCTCCTTATCCACTGCTGCAGCAGTACTCTAAAATTTTCCTACATGAAACACTTCATTGTGAGGGTGGTGAGGCACTGGAACAGGTTGTCCAGAGAAGCTGTGGCTCCCCCACCTCTGGAAGCATTCAAAGCCAGGATGGATGGAGCCCTGAACAACATGATCTAGTGGAAGGTGTCCCTATCCATAGCAAGCGGTGCAGGAACTAGATGACCTTTAAGGTCCCTTCCAACTGAAACCACTCTGGGAGTCTATGATACTCTGTTATACTTGACATGTGACAGTGGCCTTCCTCACAGAACTAACAGAGACCAAAAGAAAGTTAAGTGCTCACTGTGAGCAGGAAGGTCTAGCCTGCAACTTCTTTGGAGGTCTACATCCAGAGGATGCAGTTTTCATAATGCATTCTCCCAGGGGACTAAGATTCAGTCACATGAAAAACAGACCACTTTTATCACATCCTATCAGCATTAACTAAAATTTAACCAAAAGCAAACCAGCCCTGACATGACCAGCCTTCCACAATGCTTATCATGGAACTGCTAATAGAGTCACAAAAAAAAAAAAAAATCAGGGATCAATACATCAAAATATATCATGGAAATTAGAATCCCACAGGAATAAGTAGAATTTTATAGGCACAATTTCTAGTAACTACGAAATCACTTCAGATAAATCATGTTCATATTATATACCTCTTTCATTCAGGGTACTGTAAATATCAAATGTCAACCAATTCTTACACACTCACAGAGGCTGCTGCATACAACAATACTATTGGTTTCTCAGCTGGGTTTGAACAACCCTCCTCCCTCCCCCTGACTAGAATCAGGACACTGACCAATCACTCACTTCACACACAGACAAACCCTCAGGAACAGCATGGAGAACTGCAGGAATTGTTCCCAACATGTTCTTGGACATGGCCCAGATGTCATGCAATTGCAAAGTCCTAGCTATATTGTTAGATGTTTTGGAAGACTAGATATTTCAGAGACTAAATGGCACTTTTCCTTGTTTCAACACAGACTCAAACAAGCAAAATCTATAGAGRGTTTTTAATTTTCTGCCATCATTTTGAAGATGTACGAGCCAGATACAATACATGCCACTGAAAGAATAACCAAGCCAGTTTATGATTTTATGATGGAGGAGAAAGCATCTAATATTCTGCTAATAATTAGAAAAGTGCCCTTGGACCAGGTCTCAGGTTTGTTTTATTCCATTGTGAAGACATTTGTGTGCAGAACTGTACAATCTCTGTCCACAGGGTGGAGCMGCTCAGCCTGAGCTGTGGATGCTACACCCCACGTTCAGAAAAAAAGAATTGTCCAACAATGCACATTCAACATAGCACAGAACAGTTACCTATGTCTGCACCCCTGGGGGATCCTGATTAATTTGCTTTTATTTAACAAAAATAGCACAGGCTGCCAAAAGGTTTGCACTGGGTTTACGCTTTGAGCTTACTGATTAAAGCAGTGTTTAAGTTATAGCAGTATTTAAGACTATAGCACTGCCACTATGTGTAAACATAATCTATCCTTGACACTGAGATGTACTTTCTAGCATGGAAAACTTCCCATGTACCTAAAAAACAGTTAAGACCTCTCAGAGAGAGTTAGTGAGAGAATAAAATCCTCAAACCCAACAACACAAAAAGCATCAGCTGAGTGCAAAACAAATAAAAGAAACCCCAGATTTACACCTGAAACTCAGTCCTTGGCCAATGTGAAGTGTCCATCAGGAAAGCTTGGGAACTCTTCCTAGATTCTCACATCCAGATTTCACTTTCACTTCAGCATCAACAGATGAGCTTCTGTGTTACACAGACTGTCTCCACCCTTAGTGGATCTGCTGGCACAAGAAGGAAAGGGATGCCATTGTYCAATGATGTGCCTGAGCTGATGATAGCACAAGAGAATCTCCCTGGAGAAAATTCAAAAATCTCACCATAATTCATTAAGGTGAGTTCATATTGACCACACAATTGGACATGTCCTTTCCAGTTTCAGCAACAATCTTCAGACTTCTCATTTCTTTAGCTTTTATACAACATTAACAATTGAAAGGAAACACAATTTTAAACTAAGCACTGTGTGAAACACACTTCTAAGCAGTAAGCTGAGAAGCCATGACTCACTTTTTTTCATCCTTGACTATAGTGTTAGTGCCATTTCTCTGATATTTTGATCAATTGATACTAATTTACTAGTTAACAGATCCTATACAGGTTTTTCTTTCCATTGCATTGCTGGCAAAACCTTTTCAAGCCTSCTCTCCTTATTTGTTTCATTAGATTCTATAAATCATGAAAGATTAGCACAGCACCTAGGAAAAGATATTCTTTTGACTGTCAGCACTTGGACATTTTTCCTCCYACATGCATAAACGGGAGTTGAAAGGTSTAGTGTCTCTCCAAAAAGGCTTCAATTTTTAAGAAATCATCTTCATTTTAAAATCCTGTTAAAAAAAAAAAAAACCAACAAACAAACAAACAAAAAAAACCTAACCAAAACATTATACTAATATTCCTATATATTTTCATCTAATTAAACTATTTGTAGTTCCCATTGTGACTCGACGTTGAATTGCTTAAATCTCCTCTAAAATTAGCTTGGTATCAGTAAGTACTGAATGAAGCCCAAGTATTTTAATATACGAAGGGCTAACCACTTCAAGGGTATCTATTGCAACCAGATTAAAAAGACCACTTTGAATTCACTGCTCTTCTGGTGAAAAAGACATAGCACAGGCAGTGCCACATGGGGTATATATTCATTTTGTCACTCATCTTATGCTCTTGAAACAATTTTCAAAGTTCTTCACACTTTTATTTTTTTTGTACTAGAAGCATCCGTGATAGGTACCATTCCTATAGCATCMTACATTTATTTTCCCTGTAGTGACAAAAGCCCTACTAGTTAMGGGGCCCTGTCAGTAAACTTTACCATCACAGGTAGCCACAAGTTTTAAGCATAGTTCAGGGCCACATATACAAATATAGAGAAGAACTTGAATTGTAGGTAATCTGTTTATTTTCTCTTCTTAGAAGGCTCTGCACACAAGACAAGAAAGAAGCAGATTAATTTTTGAATATTTCCTATCCTACAGAGAATTTGTAGCATTATGTGTTATGGGCCATTTTTTAGAGGAACATTTACTGTCTGTGCACCTGTACTAACCAAGCACTCTAAAATTTAATGCCCTTTCCTAAGCAAACCAAATATTTAGAGAAAAATTTCTCTTGTTAAGACTGACACATAAAAAAACATGTGCTTGAACCAACATAAGCACACCCTAAACTTTTGAAGCAGTCATGAGTCAGTAAGCATAGTCTGCATGGAGAACAGTAATCACAGATGCACAGAACATGAAATAGTAATTTATTAATTAGTATTTCAAGCATGGAAGAACTTATTTCAAAAGGTTCACTTCATACCCCTAGCAGTAAATAGAGTAATAGAAAATTAATTCTGTGCAGTATGACATCAGAGCTCACAGCTGTGGAAGCAATTCTGGTAAGTGAGCAAATTAATATTTATGTGCTCTTTCAGAAATGTATGGATGCCTGAAACAGAGGTATCATTGGCTTCTTTGTCCCTGCCCTTTCTGCTGGTAGCAGTGTATTGCTTTTTTCTTTTATTCTGATATTTTCCCTACCGATTTCTCTAAAAACTGCCCTTGTTCATCACCTCCTTATAAAACCATATCTATCATGCTGACTACAGCTCTGTCTCTAATCCYATTCATCTGTAGCCACTCATCAAAGTGCAAGCACTTCGAAGATTAAAAGAGAATTGCTTCACTTCTCATTTCTTTAACCACCAATACTCAGGGATGAGTTTTCATCCATTGTCAGGCTCTGAGAAAGAAGGGAAGAGCATGAATAACTAATGACAAATACRTCCATGAAGATCTCTTCTGGCTGTTTTGAAATGCCTTCCTTTGTTCACACAAGAGAGTTGATGAGCAAATAAAATGAACAGGAAGGGAATTCATAAAAGATGAGGGCACCTCGCAACCACTAAATATAACAAAACTGTTTTTCTTTCAAAGTACAATGTTGACTTTCTTTAAACACTTCTCAGGATATTTGAAGACACAAGCAAGCAGTGGGATAACTTAATACTTCCCCTCMTTTTTCCTCTACATTGTTTG
This sequence comes from Malurus melanocephalus, assembly GCF_030028575.1. Lineage (NCBI taxonomy): Eukaryota > Metazoa > Chordata > Aves > Passeriformes > Maluridae > Malurus > Malurus melanocephalus. Next base: position 1,027,305 of record NW_026623262.1, read on the forward strand.
TTATCTTTCCCATAGCTGGGTCATCCAAATGGAACAATAGCACATGCTTCAGCCATGTCACTGTGCAAYCTCATATCTTAGGGTACTAACAGATGGCTTTAGGAAGCCTAGCCTTAGAAATGTGACCGACCACTCTTCCTGCCTCCAAGAAGCTGCTACACTGCAGGGATTCAGCACAGCAGGACCGGTGAGCATCCCTTAGGCACCTCCCCGCTAAACCAGGCAAATGGCTTCAGCCCAGCTCCCCAAAGGCTGGGCATGGATCCACCAGACTTTGTGCTKAGACACCAGAGAAGGACACTGGCTTTTACACTATTCCTGATGCTGCATGAGGTAAGAAGAAATAAAGAGAAAAAGGAGGTTATGCTGGTAATCACCACAGCCTTCTGTAAGGGAACATGCGTGTGCTGTAAGAGGAAAAGCAGCACTAGAACTGGACATCTGCTCCRGTTCCAGACATTTACATACACCACATGTGAAAATGTGCACTTTGTGAGGACTAAGAAGTTTTTTAAATCCCCACCAACTCTCAACAGGCAATTTACATAGATATCAAGTCTATTGCATCTATTATTTGCAACAAACGAAAGGATCAGACAGCAATCTTTTTTCMACTTCTCAGAGAAATTGACTGTCTTCCAGTCTTTTGCTGATGCAGGACCTGCTTTCCTCTGTTAGATCAAACTTGCATTCCGAGTGTTTGGCTGCTGGAACACAAACTGAATGTATTGGTGAAACCCTACTGCTGGTACCACACAAATGACACATATGGGTGACCACTTACGGTCACCTGGCTATTTCTGCCACTGTAACTTCATCACACAATCATTGAATATCCTGGGTTGGAAGGATTCAAAAGGATTATGGAGCGCAAGTTCTGGTCCTGCACAGGCCAAAATCACACTGTAAGTCAGTGAGTGTTAACTCTGTGTAACTATGAACACTGCTGGGATGACACCTTTGCCTGAAGTAGCCAGCATGACTGAGGTAACAGAGGTATGTTTTCAGCTAACAACTTCCACTATCTCTCACTGCTGACTGCTTCCAATAGGGGCTGCTCTCCCTCTTCCCACCTGTGGAGTAGCTGAACTCCTCTTTCCCAYAACCCACACCACAACAGACTCATCATCTGTACTGCTGCACCATGGGAACATGGTGCTCCCTACCTATCTTTCATACAGCCAGCTGTCAGCACAGGGTATCTTGGAAGGTCATGAATGAGAGACAATGACAACACAAAGAAAAGAATTTCAAAATAACTAAAACTGAGAAAGTGAAGAGTCTTAATGTTTTCCTCCCTTGTACTTCATTGTTGCATCATAATCTTGCCAGTAAGCTGTAACTGAAAAGGGATAAATCAGGAGATGCATAAAGCCCAAGGGTAACAGCCTTGTTTTGTAGCAGAAAGATACTGTTAATACATGCTTTTCATAACCAACTGTCCCAAGAGTCTCAAGGTGCCACCTCAAAGGTGCAAACTGCAGATAGCACTCCTGTGGCAACGTGGGGCTGCTCTGAGGACAATGGAAAGGGCAACCTCCAGCAGAAYCTGACTTTCAACTGCCTGTTGAGCGCATGTCCGTGTAAATCCAGGATCTGCAACAATGTCACCCTGATCTCTAGAYCTGTCCCCTTCTAATAAGAGTCTTTGAACTATGCACCGAAAGAGCCATAAAACACTCCCACGAGCATGGAGAAAGCACATTATGACATTTCCCAACCCTCTCCTCTCCCTTGCTGTGCTCACACAAGTACAAACTAAGGGAAAAGTGTGTGTTAAAGGGACTCAGGAAAYTTGGTGAGTTTTCTCCTGTACTCAAGCTGACTTGGCAATTTATCTCAAATTTTACACACTCCTGAAGCACAACTTACAATAAGCAGCCTAAGAATAGTGAAATTTGGTCCAATATCATTATGGGCTAGGGAAAATAAAAATGCAATATTGAGCCTAGATTTTATGTGACTGAGCAGAACCAAAGAAACCACTCCCCTGAGACGTGTTTGCTCAGGTTAATTTTACCGTTATAAYATAGGTGTGAACTTAAAATAATACAATTACAGCTGCTTAATCCCTTAAGATAGAGACATTAATTCAGACATATATTTTGCTTTTCCTCAGATTTGCTGATATTGCTTTGGTAGGGGGTTATGTTGAAACAGCTGGGGTACGATAACTGAAAACGCAACTATCCACAGCCAGCCAAAATCCAAAATCAAGGCTGAACACTGCCCCTTGAAGCTCAAAGCAAGCGTGCTGTAGTCTGTCTTTGTTTTGCGCTGAGACAAAGTGTGGCAAGCTACCTCAGCTCAGAGGACTCACAGCAACACAGTAAGCTGTGCTAGCTCATCCAYAAATTAACCACAACCACATCTGCAAACACATTGCACTCACATACATTTCTGCATTTACACAACTCACACTCTTGCATTCATAGTTTAAGACATACTCTAAAGCTTTTACATTTGTGAAAGGCACCACATTCATTTGTTGACGCACATGAGCCTCATTTGTTGCATTGTTTTATTGTCACTTTTTGTTTTCTCAAAAAGGTCCAATCCTGATGTTTCACCCTCAGCAAGATAATGTTTAGAAACTAGACAGACACAGCAGAGGACCCCACTCTATCTCCTCSACTCATTATCTTTTACATGTATCAATGTCATTTACTGTAACAACAGACCTGATAACACAGAAAACCATCAAGWTACTTTGTAATGCAAATTTGTATTAATAGACTATGTCATCCAGTCGATCAAACACATGCAAATTAGAAAAGAATCACACAAGTTTAAAGAAAAGGTATCTAATACAAGATGCCTCTTTAAAAGCTAAAATTAAAATATTAATTTTTGCAGACAAAGATCATGACACTWAGCACGGAGAACGTCTTTTCAACACTGCTGAGATGTTTTTTTCTGTTAGGGACAACTACAATGTTTACCTCCAGTGCCTGTGTAGCAAACTACATATTTTCTAAAAATCTAATTTAAAATGATACAATGAAACATGCACAGTGGTTGTTTYAAAACAGCCAACCTGCCATTTGATCTCCATGCTTACTTTCACTTCTATGTTAAACAGCTTGAACCTCACCCTGCTCCTGAAAACCTGCAAGGTTCCCCCACCTGCAACTCAAGTCCCGTGAACTCAGTGACAAGATCAGGCCTATAATGACAGAGACAGTATACTGTGACCTATGAACCTTTTGCATCCTGAAAGASTTGAGCAGGAAATATAAATACAGGGGACAGCACTGTAGCTAAATCCAGTACAGCATGAATTTTATTCACAGACAGCTATCTTGGAACACRTGCTAAACTTGTTTTCAGATAGGGCTCAGTACGCCACAATAATATAGCAGGTGTCAATTTCTAAGAAAACCCAAAAAACTGCTTCTGTTCTTTTAAGAAATAGTATCAAGTATCAGGAGATGGATGAAAGCAAGACATTTGTTTACACATGAAATAAAATCCACAGCCTAAACACTGTGAACAGACTTTGCAYCCTCACTTAAACCTCTTCACTAGCAATCACTTGTGGTGCACAAGTTTCTTTCAAGAAACGGCTCCCCGATTATCCTGTTAACTCTGTACTGACCTCCGTTACACTAACTTCTGCTTTCCTTTGCATTGCTGCATTTACCTAATGTTGCCAGGCACAATTTGAAAGCTTCTTTTTGTTAGCCCGCTGAAAAATTGCGTATGTTAAACAAACAAGCCTACTTCAGTAACGTTACTCAGAAGTGGCCACATGTTCAACAGTTTAAACTAGAGTTTCACAAGCCGGTTCCCACCACGCCGTCCCAGGCTGTGAAGCACGGCCAGAGCAGCACCCCAAAGCTCCTCTCCCGGACCTGACCGCGGCAGGAAGGCACCGGCTCCCTGCGGACAGCTGCGCCCCGGCGCTCCCGGAGCCAGCCCGTRCCTCAGCCGCGCAGCCCCTCAGGGCTCCTTCAGGGTTTCCCGCAGCACCCTAACTTTATGTGCCCGYCGCAGCCGAGCCCCGCGGGGCCGTCATTCGCACAGCCCCGGGCCCGGCCCTGCGGGCGGCGCCCACGCCCAGGCGCTACCGCGCCGCAGACAATGGGGGCGGCAGCCCCGCGCCCGCCGGGCCGAGGCGGCGGCGCTTTACTCACCGAACAAGGTCAGAGCCATCGCGGCGGCGGCGGGGCGGGCCCGGGGGGCGGCGGGGGCTGGCCCGGCGGCRCGGCGCTGGCATTGGCACGGCGGCAGCTCTCGCATCAGCGGCGGGGCGCGCCTGCAACACAAGTTGGGCGCGGGGCTGTCAGCGCGCCCCGCGGCACCGGCGGCCGCTGCCACTTGCCGCCGTGGGGCGGGGCGGACCGCAGGGGAGGGGAGGGGAGGGGAGAGGAGGGGAGGGTAGAGCCGGGCCGGGCCGACGGGTGCCGGGGGAGGGGGACCGAGGACGCGCGGCACCGGGGGCAGCCCGCGCCCGCCCCCCGCCCGCTGCTCACGCTGCGTCCCGCCGCCTCAGGGAGCCATCTTGCGCCGCGCACGGCCCGCCTCCGCCCGCCGCGGCCGCCGGGACGGTTCCCATGGCAACGCGGCCGCCCCGCCGCCGGGGCACAAAGGGACGGGCAAACACTCCCGCGGGACGGCCGGCGGGGACCCCCGGGCCCATCCCCGCACGCCATTCCCGCTCGAACCTCGGGCACCGCCGGGGCCGTCCCGGGCACCGCCGCCCCTCTGAGGAGATGCCCTGTGGAAAGAACYGCTCCCCATGCCCGGTGCCTCCTCAGCCGTGACGGGGCTGCGCCCGCCTGCTCCAGYGGGAGAACCGACTGTCCTGTAATAAACACGACTCTTTTTAAAGCGTGGGGAGAATTTCCACTTCARTGCCAGCAAGCATGAAGAGAGCAAACCCACAGACTTCTCAAAATATTTCGTGCGAGCGAGAAATATAGCCAGCCCAGCTGTCGTCATTTTTCGCTGTCCAGGACTGTCAATTTTGAGCGCTAAAAGCATTTAACTGAAAAGACAAGACCGTTCCTGGTGTAACTCGCTTGTGCTGTTCGCGTTTTTAACCTGAGCACAGACACTGAGCGCAGAGCCCGGCACAGGCAGAGACCAGCCTGTGTCTCCTGGCGACACGGCCGCTCCCAGGCAGGGCTAAAAGAAGGTTAATAATAGATGAAATCTGGTTTGGAAAAAAGCWACGCAAAAAATCTTTGCAATTCTGCCCACACGATTTGACCTCTGTGGGCACAGAGTGTTTACCTTGGCTTTTTGGAAATAAATTGGATCCTCAGATTTTTTTTCCCCCCCTAAATTTCCTGGAATTAAATCCCCAGCTTTCCTTCCAACTTCCTTCAATTAAATGGCCAGCTTTTACTCTTCCACTACTCCCAAATATTTTTTTGCTAACTATTCAACTGCATGTTTATATTAAAAATGCTTTCCTGTTCAGAGGAAATTTTTTCATATTTTTCATAATAGGCGGTGTCAATATTACAGTAATGATCAGTCTGAGCGATTTGATTAGGCATTGCAATTGTCTAATAATGCCCTTGCTATTAGTGCAGTTATTGCTAAAACTTCGGGAAGCATGTTGTCATTTCACAGTTATTTACTGGAGCTGTGTTTTACTGTGCTGGAGCTATCAGAGTTTTCAAAAGGGAACTCAATCGTTATTTCTGATAAGATTCTTTGCTTGTTTTAGGAGGATGTTTTGACTCCTCCGGCTCCAGCAGCCTTCAGAGAAGAGCAGCAGCTTTTGCAAGGACTTCATGATCAGGCTCATACCCAGAGCCCTCACAGGTGTTGGCAAGTGACAGGGCCAGCACCGAGTGTGCCTGGACACAGCATGTACCATGGCAGCTCTGGCTTTTACGAGGGCTGATAGCCTGACTACAGCGGGGAGAAATCGAAGCTGCAGACCAGAAAAAAAAAAAAAAACCAAAAAAACTATTAGCTCGAAGTTCACCAGGCGAAGGTCCCTGCCACCACACCCTGCTTTTGAATGGACCTGAAATCCAATAGAGATTTCTGCTTAACAGCAACATTATCTTAAAATTACATAATTGCCTTATCAAGCCAGCATATCTTAGTGCACAATAACAATGATTTAACTGCAACCYTGGGAATTTCATTAGAAAAGAGTCRGAGTTTCCYMAGCACCAACCCCSATTGCGGTGCACTGGGACCAAGAGAGGAAATGCGGATGCTCTGGAACAGGCGGAACAGAGGGGCTGTTCCCTCTGACAGACCCCAGCTCACAAGTTTGCTCTTTCACAGCGGGGAGCAYAAAAGAGAACCTCGGTGTGCACCACCTTGGTTTAAACGGCAGCAAGGGTGAGCTTGGTGTTTTCCTGGATCTTTAGGCCTTGAAAAGCTCTCCTTTGCAAAACTGGCTTGTTAGCATCACATTGTGTAGARAAGGTGCTATTATATTTGCCACCTGGTAAGAATATTTGAAATATTTGAGGGTGTATTTACAAAGTGGACCTCAAGGATAAAGGCTCCAGATCTGTAACATGCTATTTTCTGGCCTTCTCATTGTCCTTCAGAAGTTTCTTGCCTCATTTCTCAAACCTCCAAGTTCTTTAGAAACTGAAATCAGATACTATCACTTCATTATTCATGTAAAATTTCATCACTGGGATTTGGAGTTTGTTTCTAGTGTTTAGGTTTTTGTTATTTTGGTCCCTCTGCTTTGCTGTCTTGCTCTGGGTGCTGAGCATCATGGGACCAGGGGCCCATTTTCCAGTGGCTTTTCTGTGATCCATCACCTTGTCTGAGAGTCTGGTACAAAATTGCTTCTAATCACTTGACATTTATTCTTCAAACCTTAACTAATTCACTAATCATATAGTGATAAATGAGATTTTAAAATTAATCACTGACATTTTTAAAGATTTATACACAACTGTAAAAACAGGTTCTTAGCTAGTAAATAGTGTTGTGTGAAGGAAAAAAAAAAAAAGCAACCAACCATAAATTAAAGCTGTCCTGTATTAATAGGAAGCAGTAAAATTGAAGACATGGTGAGATGTTACCTGATGAATAGGGGTAGCATCTTATCACAGTYAGTGTCTTCCTGCTACAGATCCCCTTGACAGCAGGAAAACARCATTTGCAGAAGCCTTGTCATATGCAGAATTTAATTTGGCTTATAATGTGTGATTGCTGGGAGTTTGTAGGGCAGGCAGGGAAGTGGCCAAGAGCTGCCTTACCAAGCAGATTTGGTGTTCCCAGTATTTGCAATGGAACATTTAATCYTTGGAAAACAGAAAGGCAGATTACTAGCACTTATTCAGTAACATAAATTCAATTATTTTTGGTAATTTATAAGACATCAATAAAAAGTTTGAAGACTGACTACCAAGCTTGCTAGTTATAATTAATATTTATATAGATGACAGCTATTTGAACATAACAACAGAACTGCCATTGCACATTGCCAAGACTTTGGATAATCTTTCTCTCTTTGATGAGAGAATTGTCATTTGAGCTTGTCTTTTGGATGCTGCTGTTGTTCATTTCATTTCAAAGTCATTTAAACCCAGTATAACCAAATACTGTACAGGCATAGAGGGAGAGAGATTCCTGTATTAACTACAGCTGCYATAAACAGCCTTTGCAAATCAGACATAATCAGTGTTTTACTAGTCTGTAGATTTTTGAGACAATTTTTTTTTCTTTTATCTACAGAGTACAGACTAGCAAAATAACAATTACTAGCAGGAACKTTAATATCCACCACAGCTCCTGCTTTAAATTACAGAATCACAACTACCACATTAGAAACTCAGATTTGGCATCCTGTTCTGATCCATAGGAYTTGCACTATGTCCCATAATAACTTAGAGCAGTTTGGTACACAGTAGGTGATGTACATCAGTGAAATGAAAAATGGGCTTCACACACCTGCTTGTGGCTGTCTGCATCATGAAAAAACGTTTGACAAAAATAGGTGACAATGACAACCTCTAGAGTTGGATTTTTTTTCGGGTTACAGTAGAAGTGAATGCCACAAGATCTCAGGGGAAGCAGCACACGAGCACAGTCTTAATTTTAAAACTAAACTAATGCTGTTTACTTGAAGCCTAAAGAATGTGCTGTGTTTAAACTGATGCTATGAGACATTATGCCATTTTTAAATGGAAGTTCATCAAAGGAGAAAAGCTCCCTCTTGTCAATGTTTCCTGAACAAAATCCTTGAATTCTTAAAGAATTCTTAAGGAATTTTACATCATAACTCTGYTTAATTGGATTTCCAAGATGCACATAAATGTGGTGAGAATTACATCATGAACAGGTACTCTGCATAGGATGTAGTCGATGCTACCTGTGTATCTTGGCAAAATCAGATGTTCTTAAACTTTGATGCTGACATGCACAGCATGTCTCTTGGAGCAGGTTTCAGGTGATGTTTAGAGCTAACAAT